>NC_134675.1:13357551-13721298 GCF_030463565.1 Pelecanus crispus
AACAGCTAAAACATCAGTGTGTTATCAGCATTCTCATCCTAAATCTAAAACACAGCACTATGCCAGCTACTAGGAAGAAAATTAACTCTATCCCAGCTGAAACCAGGACAATCATTAAAATCCACATTCATATCACAATTTACAATCTTCACAAACTTCACTTACATCAGCAAAAAGAATTCCCCACACCAAAATCAAAATAACATCACCACAACACCGACAAAGGTGGACAATTTACACACACTCCACCCCTCGTCCCTTCACCACAATTACAACAACAGAAATTCCCCACAATTATTCCGCTCTCCAGCAATGTTCAGTCTATGTTTTGCCCGTTACGTCTCCCAATTACTATCCTTATCTCGAATTCCTCATGCGCCACAGTTGGGTGCGACAAAGGGCTGTGGTGGGTTGACCTTGGCTGGCCACCAGGTGCCCACCAAGCTGCTCACTCCCCCTGCTCAGCGTGGGGGGGAGAAGAAGATAAGATTAAAAACTCATGGGTCGAGATAAAGTCAGTTTAGCAGAGAAAAGCAAAGGTCATGCATGGAAACAAAGGAAAACAAAACCAAACCGAAATTATTCTCTACTTCCCATCAGCAGGTGATGTCCAGCCACTTCCTGGGAAGTAGGGCCTCAGTACGTGTAGCAGTTGCTTTGGGAGACAAATACCTTAACTCCGAAAGTCTCCCATTTCCTGACATTCTTGCTCCTTACCTGAGACCATCCTACATAAATGTAAGAATTCATCATCCAGGGCGTGGAGCGCAGTGAGGAATAATAATGATGCTTCATCCACCACTTTCTTCTCTGCCTCTGGCTAGAAGCCCAGACGCAGTTGAGTTAACATCGCCTCAACTTGCTGTGGTGTTACTTTGTCCAGTTTTTGCAACTCCAGCCAGTCCACCAGAGCCACCCAGCCTGCCACCATTCGTGCAACTGACCCCTATTGCTCCATCGAGGGCCATTCTGGTGTGCACTGCAGGTACAGCTCAAGCTTCCCTCCCTTCCCTGCTTTCAGCCAAAGCATCATTGTACCTGATGGATCCTGCCAAATACGCCAAGTATTACGAGTGAAAAGCAGGTGCGGATTCCTCAGGGACGAGGCACAACACTCAGCAAGTGAAAGCTTTGGCTTTAATGAAAGCATAGTGTTACCACGGTGGGAGCCCCAGGACACCGACGCTAATCAAATGGGGACCCAATGCAGTGGAGCCCTGCTCAGGAGTGAAGCTCAAAGGAAAGCACCGCAGGAGTGGATAATAAAACTTGTGCTGATTAAGATATCGTACATATGCAATGTCCTGTTTTGGACAAATGGGTGCTTCAGTGCCTCTCAGTAAGGAATCTCCAATTACTAATACTTTATGTACTTTTCTGGTGGCACTGGTTCTAATGTGGGTGGGTGGTTGGATCAACTTTGCATGGTTGGCTTTTCCTGGATCCTGTCCATTACTCCCATGCTCTTCATTCTCCACCCCCAGAGTATCATATCTGTTATGCAGGGGCACTTCAGGGGATCGGGGAAGGTTCTTCCTTCTACCCTGAGCATAGACAAATGTCCAGTCTCCTTCATCTCGTGAGTTACTTGTGTCAGTCAGCTCGAGGTTGAATTCAGGCTTGCCTTCCCCTTGCACAGCCTTAAGGCAGGGCTGTCGCTCAGCCTGGGACAGTGCACAATACCACACATCAATCTCCTGCTCGCATTCCAAGATACTGTGCTGCCTGTTGAGCTCCTCTTGTTACATAGCTACTTGTCTGAAGAGTTCTTCCAGCTGGGCACACTCATGCAACTATGGCATCCGCTGCTGCCTTCAGGTGCTAGGGGGACTTCCAGATACTGGAGCTCCATGCAGCCTGAGGTCCAGACAGCTATATTGATCCTTGGGAGTTCTGTTTGGGTGGAGGCATCAGCATAGGTAGGCTGTAGCACTTCCGTTTGGGATACAGCCACAGCTTTGCAGTTGCAGTGGATAGACACCATTGTCTTTCAGCAGGTCACAGTCTCCTTTTAGTTCTTAGAAAAATAGTCCATTTATAAAATGGTAGTTCTTTTGAAAGATGTCATCCTTCTAATTCTAATTCCCTGGAGACCTCAAGCTTCTGGGTAAGCTTGCACAGCCACCAGTTAGTTGGAGCGACCGTCAGGGTTGCAGCCTAAGCCTGTGGGTATGCAGAGCAGGCAGCAGCTTGATAACTGGCAGAGTGCGCAGCCCTTCCGGTGCACCCTTCTGTGCGAACTGCCATGCAAACTCCTGACATCGCTTCCTGATGTCACTCCTAACAGATGCTGCTCCCTGTTTGCACGCAAATTGCTGAGATGTCTCCCAACAGGCACAGCACCCTGACTCTGCTCCCAACAGATGCCGCACCTTGTTTGCATGCCCTGGTCGTGGTGCTCCTGGTCGCTCATGCTCCCTAGGGGCTGTTTATATTTGGCTTCCCACAGTTTGAACAGGTCGCAAGGACAGCCAGCACCACCCAACTCTTGCTCACCAGTCTCGTGAGACCTGCAGCCTGCCAGCCAGTCCCTCCCTCACACACAGACCAAGGGTGTTGGAGGCCCAGAAACCCCCTCAGACACCTCCTGGGTAGCTCACAAGCCTAGCACTTGTCTCAGCACACATGAACTGCTGCTGCTGCTGCTGCTGTTGTTGCTGGTATTGCTGCTAGCGTCAGCTTCCCGCGGCTTGAACTGGCTGCAGGAACAGCTGGTACCACCCAACTCAATAGTCTGCTGCTGGTGTGTTTAGGTGGGGGAAAAGGGGAAAGCAGCAGTAAGCACATGAGCATCATGAGCTAAAGTTCCAACTATCCTATATTACATAGAAGTATCTGCAACAACCTATTCCTTGACTGGATAATAGCTCATAAAAGCAACTGTCAAATAGATTTCCCCCTCTAATAAAAGGAGAAAGGACAAACATTTTCAAAGGCAAAATACAGAATACTGAGTTGCCATTGGCTAATGCATGATGAACTTTTGCTAACCTGCACCAAACCACAGCAACAAAGCCAGAGTTTAACTTTGGGTTTTTTGGGAGGGAGGGGGGTTGCTTTTGTGTTTTGGTTTTTTTTTTAAGGCTAGGGCAATGGTTTTTTTACCCTTAACAAGGAGGGGAAGGAATGGTGTGACAAATACATAACGTTTGCTACAGCAGATAGACTGCTGGGTCACTCAGCTAATGTAGTTAACATGCCTTTTACAACAGCAACTTAGAAGTTTTCATTCACTTATTTCAGCTTTTTTTCTTATTAAAAACAAATCTTCTAAATTAATGAAGTAGCTTTTGGCTAGAAACTTGTAACAGACATTTCAGTATTACAAACCAACAGTAACATAACATCTGGAAAGCACTGCAGATATCAGTCCTTGAGTATTTGTAAGGATATGGCTCCACAGATTAGCTCAGCTACATAATGGTTCATCACTTTTTAAAGGACTCCTTTTCACTGCTTATGGTCCTGGATTTGTTGTTTTTGTTGTTTTGCTTTGTTTTTCCTTTGTGACACTAGTTTTCTTCCATGTTAATGAGATGAATCAGCTCACAGAAGGGTGTGAGTGCTGGATCTGCTACATAGTAGGAGACAGGAGTGCTGAGCTGTGAATGGGAGAAAAGAAATAGGAAGGGTGAGATGGACCTCCTTATTTTAGCAGCAGAGAAGTAAAAAGATGAGCTCACCATATCTTCATAATCCAAGACACTTATCAAAAGGCAAAAATATTTGCAAAAAGTGGATACCTTAATGCAAATAGAACAAATGAGGTTTACCAGAAGTATACCATATTGGTCAGTGCAATAGACAGTAGACTGGAAAGGTCCAGAAATAATAGTACAGGCTACCCATAATTTCTGCAAGTATTATTAGCATCCTTACTTTATAGCTAAGACTAATATTAGTTTATTTAGAATTCTACAGAATAAGCTACTTAAATAGTTCTGTACTAGATGCATAGATAATTACGAAATAAGTTACTGCTATGAAACTGAAATTTATAAACAGTGTATCTGACTATTTCACAATAACCAATGGCACTGTGTGTTATTGCACTTAATCTCAGAGTCAATGATGATTCGAGACAGTGTTCAGCCTGTAGCTACAACACTGTGGTAGGTTAACCTTGACTAAGGGCCAAACACCCACACAGCTGCTCTCTCACTCCCCCTCCTCAATAAGATGGGGAAAAATAGGATGAAAAAGTTTGTGGGTCAAGATAAAGACAGGGAGATCACTTACCAATTACTGTCACAAGCAAAACAGACTCAACTTGGGGAAAATTAATTTAATTTATTGCCAGATAAATAAATTTGGGTAGTGAGAAATAAAGACAAAATTAAAACAACACCTCCCCCCTTTTTTTTTTCAGGCTCCATTTCACTCCTTCGCTCCCGACTCCTACACCACCCCCACAAGTGGCACAGGGGGCATGGGCAGTTGTGGTCAGTTCATAACAGTTCCTCTCTGCTACTCCTTCCTCCTCACACTTTTCTCCTGCTCCAGCATGTGTCCTTCCATGGGCTGCAGTCCTTCAGGAAAATATCTGCTCCACAAACTCCCTGGGAAACCTGTTCCAGCACTCAGTCACCCTCAGAGTAAAAAAATGTTTCCTGATGTTCAGACAGAACCTCCTGTTTTTTGATTTGTGCCCATTGCCCTCACGCCTGTAAGTGGAATCCACTGAGAAGAGCCTGGCTCTGTCTTCTTTACATACTCCCTTCAGGTATTTACATTTACATATAAACATTGATGAGATCCGCCCTGAGCCTTCTCTTCTCTATGCTAAACAGTCCCAGCTCTCTCAGCCTTTCCTCATAGGAGAGATCCTCTAGTCCCTTCACCACCTTCATGGCCCTTTGCTGGACTCTCTCCAGTATGTCCATGTCTCTCTTGCACTGAGGAGCCCAGAACTGGACACAGGACTCCAGGTGTGGCCTCACCAGTGCTGAGGAGAGGGGAAGGATCACCTCCATCAACCTGCTGGAAATAGTTTATCTTATGCAGTCCAGGATACCATTAGCCTTTTTTGCCACAAGGGCACAGTGCTGGCTCATGTTCAACTTGGTGTTCACCAGGACCCCCAGGTCATTTTCTGCAAAACTGCTTTCCAGCTGGGTGGCCCCCCAAGCTTATATTGAGGCATGGGGTTGTTCCTCCTCAGGTGCAGGACTTGGCACTTCTCCTTGTTGAACTGCATGAGGTTCCTGTCAGCCCATTTCTCCAGCCTTTTGAGGTCCTTCTGGATGGCAGCATGACCCTCTGGCATATCAGCCACTCTTCCCAGTTTTGTGTCATCTGCAAACTTGCTGAGGGTACAGTCTGACCCAGCATCCAGATCATTAATGAAGATGTTAAACAGTACTGGACCCAGTATTGGGGCCAATACTGGGGTACACCACTAGTTACTGGCCTCCAACTAGACTTGGTGCCACTGATCACCATGCTCTGGGCCTGGCTGTTCAACCAGTTTTCAGCCCACCTCACTGTCTGCTCATCTAGACCATACTTCAACAGCTTCTCTATGAGGATCTTATGGGAGACAGTGTCAAAGGCCCTCCTGACATGAAGGTAGACAATATTCACCGCCTTCCCCTCATCTACCAGGGCAGTAATTTTATCATAGAAGGTTATCAAGTTGGTCAAGCATGACTTCCCTTTGGTGAAGCCATGCTGACTACTCCCAATCACCTTCTTGTCCTTCATGTGCCTGGAAGTGGCTTCCAGGATTAGGTGCTCCATTGCCTTCCCAGGGATGGAGATGAGGCTGACCAGACTGTAGCTCCCTGGGTCCTCCTTCTTGCCCTTCTTGAAGATAGGAGTGACATTTGCTTTCTTCCAGTCCTTGGGTACCTCTCCCAATAGCCATGATCGTTCAAAAATTATTTGCCTCACCATGAGATCATCCAGCTAGCTCAGCACTCTTGGGTGCATCCCATCAGGGCCTGTGGATTTAAGTTTGCAGACCTGATCCTCTTCCATCAAGGGTGTATCTTCCTTGCTCCAGACTTTCTTTCTGGTCTTTGGGTCCTTAGATTTCTGAAGGCCAGTCTTACTAATAAAGACTGAGACAAAGAAGGCATTCAGTACCTCACCCTTTTCCATGTCCTGCATCACCAGTTCCCCTGCCCCACTCAGCAGCAGGCCCACATTTTCCCTAGTCTTCCTTTTGCTGTTTATATACTTTTAGAAGCCCTTGTTGTTGCCTTTGACCATAGACATAATGTAATGCACTGAAATTGGGCAGGGAGGGATGAAGGGGAGGGGGGAACAAAAAAAGCACCCCTACAACCCTAAGCAAACTCCAAAAGAGAAAGAGCCAGTTTTCTATATAATAAAACACATAATTGAAGTTGTAAGAAGAAATAGGATAAGAAAGAACCTAAATATATGAAAGTCACAATAATTAGACTTTTTTCAGAAAGTAAATACCCTCAAAACCCCCAAATATTAAGCAGCTCCTCAAACCTGGAAGAGGATATTCATCAGTGGCTAGTAATAGAAATATCAGGGAATAATTCAGGTTGGAAAGGACCTCAGGAGGTCATCTAGTCTAATAAGTAATAGAATGTTAAATTACACCCAGCATGATTTGACATTTTGGTTTTAAATCTGAAGATGTGGCTGATATTCTTTAAGTAGCATCTTCCAAGCAGCAGAAGACATCGACTCAAAAGAAGAATCATGTATCAGCAGTTCCAGTATACACAATTCATAGTTTGACAGTCTTATGTCATTTTGAAGTTTTGGCTTTTGTGTGTTTTTTTAAAGTACAGAACACATTTGATATTAAGAAACATAAAGTACAAAGTTTGTCTTCTGAAAAGAAAAAAGATAAATAGTATTGACCACCTATTCCATTCCTCACTTAAAATTTTCAACAAACTCTCCCCTCTCTCTTAATCTAAAAATTCCTTACTTTCCTCCTTCCCTCCCCCCAAACCAAAAAGATGCAGAATAAACAAACAAGATCACATACAATAAACTGTATTTAAGATGAACTAATGGGACCTTTTGTATTGTCTGAGTCCCAAATTCTTACATTTCAGCAAGTTTTACTGTACCATATTTAACAAAAATGAGAGCCTAGCCTACACCAGAGCTCTTACCAGATCACAAAGCTCATTAAAATTAAGGCAGATGTTCCTTATAATCTAACTACAAGTTGCCACCCAAAGAGTGACTCTGTTCCCACCCTCAACCTTGTGGCGAGTAGAGCAGGTAGGGACACAGGGTGAATTGGATAAGCTTATTTATCTGAGAAGTATCCCGGAAAAAAGCTAGCTTGCTGATCTGAGTCACCCTACAGCCATATGCTCACTGTCGTGGTTTAACCCCAGCCATCAACTAAGCACCACGCAGCCACTCGCTCACTCCCCCTACCCCGATGGGATGGGGGGAGGGAATCGGAGGAGTAAGAGTGAGAAACACTCCTGGGTTGAGATAAGAATAGTTTAATAATTGCAATAAAGTAAAATAGTAATGATAATAAAAACAATATAATAATGATAATAATAATAATATACAAAGCAAATGATGCACAATGCAATTGCTCACCACCCACCGACCGATACCCAGACAGTTCCCGAGCAGCGATCGCTGCTCCCCAACCAACTCCCCCCAGTTTATATACGGAGCATGATGTCATATGGTATGGAATACCCCTTTGGTCAGTTTGGATCAACTATTCTGGCTGTGCCCCCTCCCAGCTTCTTGTGCACCTGGCAGAGCATGGGAAGCTGAAAAGTCCTTGATTAGCATAAGCAGTACTTAGCAACAACTAAAACATCAGTGTGTTATCAGCATTCTTCTCCTACTAAATCCAAAACACAGCACTATGCCAGCTACTAGGAAGAAAATTAACTCTATCCCAGCCAAAACCAGGACATTTGCCCACAAGAGTAATTGGTAAAGTATCTCCCTGTCTTTATCTGGATCCATGAGCTTTCTCACTCCTGTTTTTCCTATTTTATTCCCCATCCCTGGGGGGAGGGAACAATTGTCTGCATGGGAGTTTGGCTGCTAGCCAGGCCAACGCACAACAACATTAAACAGTTTAAGTGACAACAGTTATTTTATCATTGAGTAAACGTTAAGTAATGCATTTCCTACAATTTTATAGAAGCAGAAATCTTACTCAATGGTTACCTTAGGTTTTTGAGCACATAGTCCTAGTTCCTCCCTATTACCCCAGCTATATCAGTTGAGGTAATGAGAGTTGCTCTTTATCTACAGCCTTGCCTTGTTTACAGAATTGTCAGTGCATAACCTTGCTCTGCAGATTCTTAAAGGAAACTTAGGATATTTTCTTTTAATAAAGAACATTACAAATGGATGAAAACTATTATTCAAAACTGCTGAGAGAAATTTCGAGGCAAAGTAACATTTCTTCACTTGTGCATATTTAATAATCAAATGAAGTTTCAGAAGAGTCACTTGTTTTCTCTATCCTCAATAAAGAGCAATAAAACTTACCTGGTACATTTCACTTTCTGGCTCCCATATAAAACAAATTATGATTTGTGTTGCAAATCCTTTCAGAAGCATTTACATCCATCATCACCACACAATCTACATGATAATATTTCCATGCAGACTTTTCCTATTTTATGAAACCTATATACTTATGAGATCTCTCAAAAATGTACTTAAGATGTATAGTAGCTTTTAATTTTGAAACTCTGCTAGTATTTCAGAAGGTTAGAAGACTTATTTAAGTATAACTTCCTGTGGTTTGATCATTCCACATCTAATAAGGTGCACATACAGCCAGAGGATTAATTTAATATTGCACTTTATTTTGAAATAGAAAAGATTATTAAACTAATGCAGAGATCAGCTGCAAATTCATCACTACATAATAATATTGAACCAAGACTTAAAAACCCCTACATATGAAGTAGGACACTTGAAGAAAAAAATTTTCTACATCATTTCCTTCTCCATGCTTACTACTGCTTGACAAAAAGCTGAGATTTGCCCTAGTGAGAAAAAATTAGACTTTTTCAGTTTTTACATATATTTCTGAAGAGAGGGGATGTGCCAATTGAAGTGTTCTAAAATGTACATTAAAGTCACTAAAAGAAGTTGACTACAAAGACTTGTTACTAGCAATATAGCAGTTTTAACATAAGAAATCAATAGTAGCTCAGTCTACTAAAGACCTGTCAAATACTCAGAAATTGCTGCAAAGAATACAACAAATCCAGAACAAACTTATAAATGATGCTACCAAGACATACTAAATATTTTCTTTATTACAGTGCTTCATTTTGGCTATCTATCTACATTTGCAATCAAGTGTTTTATCATTACCTGAGCAAAGGACAACATATAAGAATGATGCTTTAGGCCTTATTAATCTGACTCAAGATATGTATTACTCCAGAAAGATGAAGAGAGGGTGAAATCTATCTTAGGCCATCACCAACCATTATAAGTATTAAAAACAAACCAGAAAACTATTTACTTTGCAATAAGCAAAATGAAATTTAGAATTTATTTTTAAAATCTATGGCAAAAGGTTTCTCAAAATGAAATTAAGTATGCTTGGCTGCTCCACAAGGGAAGGTGAACTGAGCATGATAACAGAAAAGAAAGAGGCAATTGCCTCACCTACAAGGATCACAACCCCACAGTACCTGAACAAGGTGAGCAGAGCAAGTCCCATGATGGTTACCATCCTCTGAAGTCCAGGGTCTTTATTCTGCTACCTGTCTCCTCACATCCCTAAGGATCTTAAACTCTACAATCTTATGGTCACTGCAGCCAAGACTGCTGTTGATAGTAACATCTCCAAACAAGTATTCCGTATTTGTAAGCTGCAGGTCCACAAGAGCACCACTCCTGTTTGGCACATCCAGCAACTGCATTAGGAAGTTGTCTTCAACACACTTCAGAAATCTTCTAGATTGCTTGTGCACCGCTGTGTTCTTTCCTAGCAAATATCAGGGTAGTTGAAGCCCCGCCATGAGAACCAGGGCCTGCAGACATGAGGCTTCATCAAAGTGTCTGAAGACTTTGTCCACATCATCTTCCCAATTGGGTCGTCTGTAGCAGACACCTACCACAAGGTGTCCCTCAAAGGCAGTCCCTCCGATTTTGACCAAAAGGCATTTAACAGACCTGTCCTCTTGGCCATGGCTGACCCTGTATGGACTCAAAGTGCTTTTACATAGTGTGACAACTCCTCCTCTTCTACCCTTTCTGTGTTTCCTGAATTCCTTGTGGATGTCCGTAACAGTAATCCAGTCATGTGAGCGATCCCATAAAGTGTCTGTATTTCCAATGTGGGCTGTTAGCGCACATTGCCGGCTCATGGTTTGCTGTATCAACATAACAATCATAATCTAGACTCGAAAAACATATAAAAGAATACAAGTCACTCACTCAATCCTTGGAGGAAGCAGATGACAGTGGAGGCATCCCTGGCCACTAGGGTGTCACGAGTCTCACTGTCTAGCAGCAGTTCCAGTCCAACTTCCCCCTTAGGATTTGCAACTGCTTGATTTTATAGACAGTGCTGTGTGTGCTGTTACGCCTCCCTGTTCTGTGACAGGGTCATCACCACCACCTGGTTGGCTGGGTGCCTGGGACCTTCAAGGCTGGTGTGAGAGACTGAAAGAGTTAATGTCTCAAACATTGTGGTAAGGCAAGTTAAGGTCTGCATAGAGACAGGTTAAGGTCTCCATAGCAATAAATTGGGGTCTGCATAGCACCACAGGTGAGAAGTCCATTGGCACAGAGCCAGGAGGCATGTGGAGGATTCACAGTTCCGCCTTCTGATGGCTGAAGGTCATGCAGAGTTCATTTGAGGAAGGGGCTCACTACCACCCAAAAGACCCCTCGCAACCACCACCCCCCCACACAGTGGCGCCTGCACAGAAAATGAAGAACATTCTGGAACAAGCCTCAAGGGGGGTGAGACTAGAGGCAGGGACTGGCCTATAAAAAGACACAACTTCGAGGAGCCACGTGCGCACCTCCACCGCCGGAGGACTCCACGCTGCTGCTGCTCCAGACCTGCCTCCCCCACTGCCGGCACAGCTGGAGGCCCTGCGCTCCAAGAGCAGCTTGCCCACTGCCAGAGGACTGCTGTGTTTACCATCGACATCGTGGGATCCAAGGGTGGTGATATCTCTCTCTCTCCCTCTCCTCTTTCTTCCTTTTCCTTTCCTCTTATAAGTATTTGAATTAGAACCCGCATTGCCTATTGGTGCGCTTTCCTGGTTTGGGTTGCCTACCGTTATGCTTTCCAAGTTCAGGTTGCTGTTTACCATCAATAAAGTGTTTAATTGATCGTTTGGTGTTTCACCTTAATTTAGCCCAAGGGAATCACAGAACCTCCACGATCCTCTCTGGACAGTCCAGTTTGGGTCGTGACAGTCCCTTGACCTTGCTTTTCTTTATGGTGAGCCCCAATTTCAGAAGAATCTGAATTACTCTCTCTTCTTCCCTTCTCAAACACTTTTTCTGCCTTGTTTCCCTACACGATGATGTCCTCGATGTATTGAAGATGTGCTCCAGCCCTCGGATCATCTTCATGGCCATCCTCCGGACTCGTTTCAACAGGTCCATGTCCTTCTTATGTTGGGGGCCTCAGATCTGGACGCAGTACTCTAGGTGGGGTCTCACCAGAGCAGAGGGGCAGAATCACCTCCCTCGACCCGCTGGCCACGCTTCTTTTGATGCAGCCCAGGATACAGTTGGCTTTCTGGGCTGCAACTGCACATTGCTGCGTCATGTTTAGCTTCTCATCAACCAACACCCTCAAGTCCTTCTCCTCAGGGCTGCTCTCAATCCATTCTCCGCCCAGCCTGTATTTGTGCTTGGGATTGCCCTGACCCAGGTGCAGGACCTTGCACTTGGCCTTGTTGAACTTCATGATGTTCGCATGGGCCCACCTCTCAAACCTGTCAAGGTCCCTCTGCGTGGCATCCCTTCCCTCCAGCGTGTCGACTGCACCACACAGCTTGGTGTTGTCAGCAAACTTGCTGAGGGTGCACTCAATCCCACTGTCCATGTCGCCAACAAAGATGTTAAACAGCGCCATGTTAAACATCCAAACACATTAAACATGTTAAACATGTTAACCATGTTAACATAAAGATGTTAAACGTCCAAAGGCAAAGCTCCATGTATTCCAGTTACTCTCTCACACATAAAGGGCAACTCCCCCTCCTTGCCTTCCCCACCTATACTTCCTAAAAAGCCTGTATCCATCCATTTCAGCACTCTAGTCGTGTGAGCCATCCCACTGCTTCTCTGTGATCCACATGAGACCATAGCCCTGCAACTACCCACAGATCTCTAATTCCTCCTGTTTGTTCCCTGTTCTGCCTGTGCTAGTGTACAGGCACTCTAGATGGGCACCTGGTCATGCTGATTTCTCAGGAAAAGGGCGAAAGCTTTCCCTGTAATGCTGTCCTCCTTATTTTGAGGGTGGGGCCCCTTCTCCCCTGTTTTGTTGTTTTGATTGCAGGCCCTGGTATTCATGTGGGATTTGAACCACCCCACTAGCTGCTGGAAGGGCAATATGGCTGTGTGTAAGCTATCTGGGAGATTTCTGCAGTGGGCAGAAGACACTTTCTTGATGCAGCTGATGGATGATTTGATTTGAGGAGGTGCTTTGCTGGACCTGTTAGTCACAAACAAGGAAGAGCTGCTCAGGGATTTGAAGGTTGAGGGCAGCCTTGGCTGCACTGACTATGAGATGGTGGAGTTTAGGATCCTGAGAGAAGTGAGCAAAGCAAATATTAGAATTACAGCCCTGGAATTCAGAAGGACAGATTTTGGCCTGTTCAGAGATCTGCTTGGAAGATTCTATTAGCAAAGAGGCCAAGACGCCCAGGAGCGCTTGCCAATTTTCAAGGACAACCTTCTCAAAGCACAAGAATGGTCCATTCTGACATACAAGAAGGTGAGCAGTTGGAGCAAAAGATCAGCATGGATGAACAGGGAACTCCTGACTGAGCTCAAACACAAAAGAGGAGTACAGAGACTGTGGAGGTGGGGATGGGTTGCCCAGGAGGTATATAGAGACATTGCCTAAGTGTGCAGGGATAGAGATAGAAAAGCCAAAGCTTGTATGGAGTTGAATCTGGTGAGGGATGAGAAAGGCAACAAGAAGGGCTTCTGTAAGTACATCACCTGCAAAAGGAAGAGTAAGGAAAATGTGGGCCTTCTGCTCAGTGGGGCAGAGAACCAAATAACAAAGGACATGGGAAAAAAAGCTGATGCACACAATGATTTCTCTGCCTTAGTTTTAACTTGTAAGGTCTGTCCTTGGCCTCCTAGGTCCCTGAGCCTAGTAGGAGTGAATCTGTGGGAGTGAAGCATTACCCACAGTAGAGGAAGATTGACTTTGGGAGCACTTAATTGGTCCATTTGACCAGATGTGATGCATCAGAGGAGGGTGCTGGTGGAGCTGGCTGATGTCATTGCGAGGTCACTCTATTGTCTTTGAAAGGTCATGACATTCAGAGGAGGTTCCTAATGACTGGGAAAAGGCCAATGTCACACCCATCTCCAAGAAGAGGAAGAAGAAGGATCCAGGTAACTACAGGCCAGTCAGACCAACCTCAGTCCCTGAGAAGGTTATGGAACAAATTCCCTGGAAGCCATGATCAGGCACATGGACAAGAAGAAGACTGGGAACAGCCAGCATGGGTTTACAAAGGGGAAATCATGCCTGACCAACCTGCTAGCATTCTATTATGAAATGACTGGCTCTATGGACAAGGGGAGAGCAGTGAATGTTATATACCTTGACTTAATCAAGGTCTTTGACATGGTCTCCCACACCATCCTTATAGCGAAATCAGTGAGATAAGGACTGGATAAGTGGACTATGTTAAGGGATTTTAGAAGTGTGGCCGCCTCCTCCAGCAGCTCTGGCTCAGGACTCCCTCCTGCTTAGCCGCTGGAACCCAGCATGGTGCCCTGGGGTCTCTGCCTGGCAGGTTCAACCAGTAGTGAAGATGAACACATATCCCAGAGAGATACACACACACACACAGAGGACACTGACATGGCCGGTTACACACACTGCCACAGACAAGGCACTGCCTTCAACAGCACCTACGTACAGGATCCACATAAAACATAAACATAGACAGCCAAATCCCCTTCCTCCTCTTTGGCTGGTAGAGATAGAAGTTCACTAGTGAAGGCACACACATAACACTGTCCAGAATCACAAGCACATGCACATTCGTGGATCCCTCGAGTACAGGCACTGCCACTCTGTCCGTCTGGTACCCCTGCCCGGATCCCGGGCCCTCTTACCCACTTCACAGGTCCCCTACTCACCGGCTTCCTCCTTTTCTTATTATCCCTTTTTTTTTTTTTTTCATTGAAAAAAGATCCTTGATCAGATAGCCTTAAAGGAGCAAACACTCTCCTTCCACATACCCTTACCCACATACCCTTACCCATACTCTATCACCTTGTAAGGTGGATAGAAAATTGGCTGGGCTACTGGGCTCAGACAGTTGTGATCAGTGGTACAAATTCCAACTAATGACCAGCTATTAGTGGTGTCCTTCAGGGGTTGATACTGGAGCCAATACCATTGAATATCTTTACTAACAACCTGGATAATGCAATGAGCTGTGCACTCAGCAAGTTTACAGACAATACCAAATTGGAGGTATTGCAAAGTGCCTTAACCTTTGCAATGCTAAGTGACTTTCATTTGCAACTCTGTAGCCTTTCATTTGTAACACTGCAGCTCGCCTTTCACTTTTTAACCTTCCACATAAATAGCCCAAGGCTTTTGTGGCAGTACTTTTTATCCTTGTATTCCAAAGTGCTCACGGCCTTGCCTTGGTGGACTCTGAAACATGGTTATACCTTTTACGTTGGGTTTTTATAGGAAGGAATTGCCACTGACATGTGAATTGTCCTCCCCCTGCCCTGGGCCTGGCAGGACCAGCCACCTCTTCCTGTTCCCCAGAACTACATCAGAAAAGGAAGACCCTGCCCACCACATACACAGAAGCTGCCATTTTTTGACATCATACCCCATGTGTTTTCATGCTGCTCTGTGATTGTCTGGTTGCCCCTTTTTGAAAACGTCATATAGCCACATGATCTCAGAGCACCCTCTGATTAGCTCCCAGTTTCCTTTGGACCAGGAAGTGCTCATATCTAAAAAATATATGCTTATATATACATATAAATATCTATTTTATTAAATTATACATAGATACACTTTATATACATATTTATATGTATATATAGAGTATACACACACACACATACACATAAAGATATAGAAAATAAATAAATATATATCTCCATAAAAGTGTAGGGTTAAAATGTATAAAACATTCTTTAATAACAGCTGATGAAATGAATAATTCAAATTTAAATGTGAATAGAAAGTAAATAAAGTATCAAATCCGAGCTGGATTTGTTTGAAGTGTCCCCAGTGCAGACTGGCATCTGTTTATTGAGGTGCCTCTACTTTCAGCTGTCACAGAGTCTGCACCTCTGGACAGAGGTTTGAACTTGTTCATCTCCACCCCAACCCTTTTGGTGCCCCTCTGCCCTCTTGAACATCCCTCCAGCCCAAACATGTTAGGGCTTGTTCAGCAGACTTGTAGAGTAGGGGGGACTTGAACCTGTTTTCCACTTTTTTGTAACTACTTTCTATTATTCTATTTCTAAGCTTTTATGGATCTATGTATTTAATTTCTATCTCTTTATAGACCTGAGGGTCATAGATATTCCAGGGTGTGGAGGGGTGTCAGTGGGACTATGCAAACTGATGAAGGAATGAAAGCACACATGCCTTCCCTCTCTAGATTCAGAAGCACACACACTCTCATGGGTCCCTACAATATCAGTATAAGCCCTCTTACCCAGTATCCATGTCTGGATCCTGGGCCCTCTTACCCAGTATGCAGGTCTCTTACTCGCTGGATAGTCCAGCTTATGCTCACTAGCAAACAAATGCATACACTCATGCACTTGTCTCACAAGCACCCCCACACTTGTTGATCCCTTGGATATCAGCACAGGCCCTCTGCCTGTCTGATACCCGGGCCCGGGCCCTGGGTCTCCTACTTGCCGGCTAGTCCAACTTGAACTTTGATAGTGAATTATACCACCCCACCCCCCTGCACACCAGATTAGGGGAAGATACAGACACTTCTCCCCCACCCCTCCCCGCACCTCACCCCGCAGCTGGCACCAGGCACACAGGATTGTGACCTGCAGTCTCACTCCATCTGCTGGCCCATTGTCCTGGTTTTGGCTGGGATAGAGTTAATTTTCTTCCTAGTAGCTGGCATAGTGCTGTCTTTTGGATTTAGTAGGAGAAGAATGCTGATAACACACTGATGTTTTAGTTGTTGCTAAGTACTGCTTATGCTAGTCAAGGACTTTTCAGCTTCCCATGCTCTGCCAGGTGCACAAGAAGCTGGGAGGGGGCACAGCCAGAATAGTTGATCCAAACTGACCAAAGGGGTATTCCATACCATATGACATCATGCTCCGTATATAAACTGGGGGGGGTTGGCCGGGGAGCAGCGATTGCTGCTCAGGGACTGGCTGGGTATCAGTTGGCAGGTGGTGAGTGGTTGCATCACTTGTTTTTCTTGGGTTTTGTTCCTCCTTGTTGTTTTCCATTTCACCATATTATTATTATTATTATTATTATTATTATTATTATTATTATTATTATTATTTCAATTATTAAACTGTTCTTATCTCAACCCACGAGTTTTCTCACTTTTACCCTTCCGATTCTCTCCCCCATCCCACTGGGGGGAGGTTGAGCGAGCATCTGCGTGGTGCTTAGTTGCTTGCTGGGGTTAAATCACGACACCCATGAGCCATGGTCCCACTCCGGTGGCTGGAGCAGAGACCCTCACCCTCTCCAGCTGCTGACACTGAGACCACCCACTGTCTCCAGTTGCTGACACCACAGTCCAGGGGCACCTACACCCCCTGTCTGATGCCAGATGGTGGCACCAAATTCACTTACTGGATTACTTTGCTGAGAGCTCCTTCCTTTGTGTGGCTGTGGACAGTGGGTGCGTGCCTGAGTTCAGTGGAGAGCTGAGCAGTAGGGCTGATTTTGGGGTGGCAAGTGAAGCGAAGCACAGATCTGCAGTGGGAGTGTGAGAAGAAGGGCATGGGAAGGTGTCACCTGATGCCACCCAATGCTATGGGGACAGGCAGGTTCTTTTAAGGATCCTTGGTAGAATGAGAACTGGCCACAGGGTTGTAGTTATACTTAGAGCTTTATTATTATATAAAGATTTTAGCAATCAGCATAGCCTATTGCTACACAGAATTTCTAGCAATGAGCATAGTTTTCCTATTGCCTACAATTTCAGTTACATAGTGTGGTGGATTGACCTTGACTGGCCACCAGGTGTCCACCAAGCTGCTCTCTCACTCCACATCCTCAACAGGACACGGGGAGAAAAAATGATGAAAAAACTCGTGGGTTGAGATAAGGACAGGGAGGTCACTCACCAATTACCATCACAAGCAAAACAGACTCGACCTGAGGAAGACTAATTTAATTTATTGCCAATTAATAACAGAGTAGAATAGTCAGAAATAAGAACAAATCTAAAAACACCTTCCCCACACCCCTCCCTTCTTCCTGGGCTCAACTTCAGTCCTGACTCTTCTACCTCCTCTCCGCGAGTGGCACAGGGGGGTGGAGAATGGGGGTTGTGGTCAGTCCATAACAATTTGTCTCTGCCGCTCCTTCCTACTCACGCACTTCCCCTGCTCCAGCATGGGGTCCCTCCCACGGGAGACAGTCCTTCACAAACTTCTTCAATGCGGGTCCTTTCCACAGGCTGCAGTTCTTCATGAACTGCTCTATCATGAGTCCTTTCCACATGGTGCAGTCCTTCAGGAACGGACTGCTCCAGCATGGGTCCCCCATGGGGTCACAGGTCCTGCCAGAAAACCTGCTCCTGTGTGGGCTCTCCACAGGGTCACAGCTTCCTTTGGGGCACATCCACTTGCTCCAACATGGGGTCCTCCACGGGCTGCAGGGTGGATATCTGCTCCACTGTGGTCCTCCATGGGCTGCAGGGGAATCTCTGCTCCGGTGCCTGGAGCACCTCCTCTCCCTCCTTCTTCCCTGACCTTGGTGTCTGCAGGGTTGTTTCTCTCACACTTTCTCACTCCTCTCCCAGCTGCTGTTGCGCAGCGTTTTTTACCCTTTCTTAAATATGTTATCATAGAGGTGCTACTAATGTCGCTGATTGGCTCAGCTGAACTGGCTGTGTCCCACATAGGGGCAGCTTCGGGTAGAGAGCTGGGTGGTAGGGCTGCGGTTTGGGTGGTGAGTGAAACGAAGCGCAGAGCTGCATTGCGAGTGTGAGAAAAATAGGCGTGACAAGGCGAGCATAGGCAGGCTGGATAACTTGGTTGAGAATTCTCACCTTGGTGTGGACAGTGGGTGTTTGTGTCCTTCCTTATTGCGCCGTGAAGAGCTGAGTGGTAGGGCTGAGTTTTAGGTGAGGAGTGAAATGAAGTACCAAGCTGCTGTGGGAGTGTGGGAATAATGGGTGTGGAATGTTGAGTGTAGGCAGGCTATAGAGAGGTTGACTGTGATCTTTTGCCTTTGTGTGGACAGTGAGTGTGTTCCTGAGCTTCATGTGCAGTTGAGAGACAAGCGGTACTGTTGAGTTGTGGGTGGCAAATGAAATGAAGCGCAGAACTGCGGTGTGAGCTGAAACAAATGGCACACCGAGGCAGCCGCGTCTCACAGAATGCCCCCCCGAGGAAGCTGGGAAATGCCAAAAGGCCTGCCGTGGCAACCAGGCTACACCAAAAGATGCACAAAGGCATCTGGAATCACAGAAAGGCCTTCCAAGGCACCTGTTCCATGTTGAAAAGCCCACTGAGGTACAAGTGCCAAAACAAAAGTCACACCAAGACAGCTAGGCCTCACAGAAAGGCCCACCAAAAATGGTAGGTCACACCGAAAAGCCTGCCAAGGCAGCTGAGTCAAACCAAAAGGCCAGCTGAGGCACCTGTGCCACACTGAAAGTCATACTGAGGCAGCTGGGCCTCACAGAAAGGCCCGCTGAAGCAGCTGAGCCACACTATGAGGTGCACCAAAAAACCTGGGACTCACAGAAAGTCTGGCAAAGGGAGCTAGGACATACCAAAAGTCCTGCCAAGGCAGCTGGGCCACACAGAAAGACCCATTGAGGATGGTAAGTTGCACCAAAAGGCCAGCCAAGGCACCTGGGCTGCACTGAACGGCCTGCCAAGGCTGCTGGGCTCCAACAAACTGCACAACAAGGCAGCTCAGCAATGCCATAATGCTTGCCAAAGCACTGGGGACACACCAAAAGGCCCACCAAGGCACCTGGGTGGCAGTGAAAGGCCCACTGAGTTAGCTGGGTGTCGTGGTTTAACACCAGCCAGCAACTAAACACCACACAGCCGCTCGCTCACTCCGCCCCCTCCCCAGTGGTATAGGGGAGAGAATCGGAAGTATAAAAGTGAGAAAACTCGTGGGTTGAGATAAACACAGTTTAATTGAAAATAAAATAAAATAATAATAATAAAACCAGTAATAAGTAAGGAAACTGCCAACCAACCGACGCCCAGCCAGTCCCTGAGCAGTGACCCCCTGCCAGCCTCCCCCCTAGTTTTATTGCTGAGCATGATGTCATGTGGTATGGAATATCCCTTTGGTCAGTTGGGGCCAGCTGTCCCAGCTATGTTCCCTCCCAAATTTTTGTGCACCTCCAACCTACTCACTGGCGGGGCAGTGTGAGAAACAGAAAAGCCTTGACGGTGTGTAAGCACTGCTCAGAGATAACGAAAACACCCCTGTATTATCAACGCTGTTTCCAGCAGAAATCCAAAACATAGCCCCTGTACTGGGTTTGCGTGGTAAAGTTTCAGTAGCAGGGGGGCTACGGGGGCGGCTTCTGTGAGAAGCTGCTAGAAGCTTCCCCTATGTCCGATAGAGCCAATGCCAGCCGGCTCCAAGACGGAACCGCTGCTGGCCAAGGCTAAGCCAATCAGCAACAGTGGTAGCACCTCTGTGATAACATATTCAAGAAGGGGGTAAAAAAAAAAAAAACCCACAGGGACACAAATTGCAGCTGGAGTGAGGAGTGAGAATATCTGAGAGGAACAACTCTGCAGACACCAAGGTCAGTGAAGAAGGAGGGGGAGGAGGTGCTCCAGGTGCCAGAGCAGAGATTCCCCTGTAGCCCATGGTGAAGACCATGGTGAGGCAGGCTGTCCCCCTGCAGCCCAGGGAGGTTAACAGTGGAGCAGATATCCACCTGCAGCCTGTGGAGGACCCCACGCCGGAGCAGGTGGATGCACCCGAAGGAGGCTGTGACCCTGTGGGAAGCCTATGCTGGAGCAGGCTCCTGGCAGGACCTGTGGACCCATGGAGAGAGAGGAGCCCATGCTGGAGCAGGTTTGCTGGCAGGATTTGTGACCCCGTGGGGGACCCACACTGGAGCAGGGGAAAAGTGTGAGGAGTCCTCCCCTGAGAAGGAAGGAGCAGCAGAGACAACGCGTGATGAACTGACCGCAACCCCCATTCCCCATCCCCCTGCACCACTCAGGGGGAGGAGGTAGAGAAAATCGGGAGTGAAGTTGAGCCTGGGAAGAAGGGAGGGGTGGGGGGAAGGTGTTTTAAGATTTGGTTTTATTTCTCATTACCCTACACATGTTCTCACTCCTTTCTCCTACTCAGTTTTGATTGGTAATAAATTAAACTGATTTTCCCCAAGTTGAGTCTGTTTTGCCCATGACAGTAATTGGTGAGTGATCTCCCTGTCCTTATCTCGACCCACGAGCTTTTTTGTTATATTTTCTCTCCCCTGTCCAGTTGAGAAGGGGAGTGATAGAGCAGCTTTTGTGGGCACTGGGCATCCAGCCAGGGTCAAACCACCAGAGCCCCATACTAGCTACTATGAAGAAAATTAACTCTATCCCATCCAAAACCAGCACACTGGGCCTCAAATAAAGGCCTACAGATTCACCTGGGCTGTGCCGAAAGGCCCGAATTTGGGGTGGTGAGTGAAATGAAGCACAGATCTGCAGCAGTAGTGCGAGAAGAATGGTTGTGGGAAGGCGAGTGTAGGCATGCTAGAGAAGTTGGAGGTGAGCTGTTGTGTTGATGTGGACAGTGGGTATGTGCCTGAGCACTGTACACAGTGAAGAGCTGAGCATTAGGGCTAAGTTTTGGGTGGCGAGTGAAATGAAGTGCAGAGCTGAAGTGGGAGTGCAAGAAAAACGGGTGTGGGCAGGCTAGAGAAGATTACTGCAAGCTCTTGTGTTGGTGTGGACAATAGGTGTGTGTTCTTGCTTATTGCACGTGTTTTGGGTGTATGTGGCAAGGTTTTGGTAGCGGAAGGGGTTTCAGGGGAGCCTCTGTGGGTGGCCCAAATTCACTCACACTGGTCCCCCCAGTAGCTGGCAGTCCGGACACGTGCTCCTTAGATCCCTGGCCCTTCCAGCTATTGATCACGAGACCCTCACTTGCTCCAATTGCTAGCATCACAGACTCATGGGGCGCCTTGACCTGAGGTCTGATTCCAGCCATTTCCAAGAAAGCAGGGCTTCATCACGTGTAACGGTTACTTGGAAAGACAAACACCATAACTCCGAATGCTCCTGTATTACCATCATGGTAATTGCCATCATGGGCAGAAGAGACTTGATTTGGGGAAGATTAATTTAATTTATTGCCAATTAAAAATAGAGTAGGATAGTGAGAAACAAAGACAAAACTAAAAATACCTTCCCCCCACCCCCTCCCTTCTTCCCAGGCTGTATTGGGTCTCTCTGAGATGGAGTTCATTTTCCCCATAGCAGCCCTCATAGTGCTATGTTTTGTATTGGTAGCTAGAAAGGTGTTGATAACACACCAGCACAGCATCAAGGCTGTCTCTCCAACATTTCCTCCCGTCACCAGTAGGCTGGGGGTGGGCAAGATCTTGGGAGGGGACATAGCCAGGACAGCTGACCCAAACTGACCAAAGGGATATTCCATACCATATGACATCTGCTCAGCAATAAAAGCTAAGAGAAAGGAAGAGGAAGGGGGGGGCATTCGTTATTTACAATGTTTGTCTTCTGGAGCAACCACTACATGTACTGAAGCCCTGCTTTCCAGGAAGTGGCTGGGCATCTGCCTGCCGATGGGAAGTACTGAATGAATTCCTTAATTCACTTTGCTTGCACGTGCAGCTTTGCTTTCCCTATTAACCTGTCATTATCTCGATTTTCTCGCTTTTGCTCTTCCAATTTTCTCCCTGTCCTGCTGGGGGTGGGGAGCGAGCAAGCGATTCAGTGGGTGCTTACTTGCTGATCAGGTGTATTGGGTGTACATTGCAAGGTTTTAGCAGTGGAGTGGGGCTGTAGGGGTGACCTCTGTGAGAAGAGGTCAGAAGCTGCCCTGTGCCAGACACAGCTAGTTCCATCCAGCTTGGCAACAGACCCACCACTGGCCAAAGCTGAGCCAGCGAAGCTGGTGGCACCTCTCTGAAAACATGTTTAAGAAAGGGTAGAAAACGCTGGACAGAGAGAGGAGGAGGGAACAAAAAGAGTGAGAAACAACAGAGGGAACACCAAGGTCAGAGAAGGAGGGGGGGAGAGGTGCTCTAGGTGCCAGAGCAGGTATTTCCCTACAGCCTGTGGAAGAGACCATGCCAGAGCAGATATCCACACCGTGGCCCATGGAGGACCCCATGCTGGAGCAGGTAGATATTTCCTGAAGGAACTGCAGCCCGTGGAGTAGCCCATGCATGAGCAGGTTCTCATGAGAGGAACCACAGCCCATGGAGAACCCATGCTGGAGCAGGGGAAACGTGTGAGGAGGAAGGAGTGGCAGAGAGGCATTTGGGCTTCACTGAATGACCTGCCAAGGCAGCTGGGCCTCACAGAAAAAGCTTTCAAGGTTGTTTGTCCATGCTGAAAGGTGCACCAAGAATTTTGAACATGCTGAAATGCCTGCCGAGGTAGCTGGGCCTCACTGAAAAGAGCGCAGAGGCAGCTAGACTGCACTGAAAGGCATGCAAAAGCAGCTGAGCCATGCCAAAAAGCCTGCTAAGACACTTTGGCTGAAATTAACAACACACTGGGCCATCTGGGCCTCACCAAAATGCCTGCTGAGGCAGTTGGGCAACATCATCTGCATATAGAGGCAGCTGAGCATAGGCACAATGCTCGCTGAGGCACCCAGGCTGTGCTGAAAGGCCTGCTGAAGAAGCTGGGCCACATTGAAAGGCCCACCAGTGCAGCTGGACCTCACAGAAAAGCCTGCTGAGGCACGTGGTCCATGATGAAAAGCTTGTGTGATGGGTTAATCCTGGCTGACTGCCAGATGCCCACCAAGCAGCTCTCTCACTTCCCCTCCTCAGCAAGATGGGGAGAGAATAAGATGAAAAAGCTCATGGGTCAAGATCATAGAATCACAGAATAGTTTGGTTGGAAGGGACCTTTTAAAGATCATCTAGTCTAACCCTCCTGCCATGGGCAGGGACATCTTTCACTAGATCAGGTTGGAGAGCCCATGCAGTGGTACCCAGCATCAGGACAAGAAGCAATGGGCACAAAGTGAAATGCAGGAAGTTCCATTTGAACATAAGGAAACACTTTTTTACTGTGAGGGTGGCTGAGCACTGGAACAAGTTGCCCAGAGAGGTTGTGGAGTCTCCCTCCTTGGAGATATTCAAAAGCCATCTGGACATGGTCCTGGGCTGCCTGCTCTAGGTGGCTCTGCTTGAGCAGGGGAGTTGGACTAGATTACTTCCAGAGGTCCCTTCCAACCTCAACCATTCTGTGATTCTGTGAAGTGAACCCTGGGAAGCCCTCAGAGGCCAGGTGGGGAATGTGACAGTGGATAAAGAGTTCAGGTGATGATGGTGAAACCTCAGAGTACAGATGGGGATGGAAACGAGGGGGGTGAAGTGTCCAGGCTGCCTCTGAGGAGGTTCTGGAGGTTGGGCAGGACTGTGAGAAAGGGTTCATGCTGCCCTAGAGGTCAAGCAGGACTGAGGGGAAGGGTTCAGGCCATCCTGGAGGAGCACTGGGGTCCAGCCAGGACTGAAAGGAATGGTTTAGACTGTGCTGGAGGAATTCCAGAGACTGGTTCGGACTGGGAGGAAGGGGTCACGCTGCCCCTGTGGAACCAAGGAGCTTGGAAAGAATGAGTGGAAGGGTATAGACTATCCCTGAAGATCTCCAGAGACTGGGTATGACTGGAGGTGGTGGTTTCAGGCTACCCTCAAGGGGCTTGAAAGGCTGGACAGCAATGTGTGGAAGGGTTTAGGACACCTCACATGAACCCCAGAGGTTGGTTAGAACTGCAGAGAAAGGTTCAGGCTACCCCTGAGGAATCCAGTAGGCCAGGCAGGATGGGGGGAGGGGTTCAGGCCATTCTGGATGAGCTACAGAGGCTGGGCACAATGGCAGAGACAGGTTCAGGCATCCCCAGTGGATCTCTGGAGGCCAGGCATGGACAGCAGGGAAGGGTTCAGACCACTCCTGACAAACGCCTAGTCCTGGCAAAGACGGGAACAGCAGGGAGGTGTTCATGCCACCACTAAGGAGGCTTCCAAGGGCTGAGATGGGGCAGGGGGGGCAGTGTGGGGAGAAGTGTTCAGGCCTCCCCTGAGGAGACCCCAGAGGATGAGAAGGAGTCCAAGGATTCAAGGCTGCCCCTGGAGAGACCTCAGAAGTCTGCAGGGATGGCCATATGGAGTGTAGGGTTCAGGCCACCCCTGAGGAAACCCAGGAAGCCAGGCAGGGATGCCAGCATGAGACAAAAGGTTCAGGCTGCCCCTGAGGAGTCCCAGAGGCCAGGAGCAAGTTGCCAGAAGGGTTAAGGCTGCCCTTGAGGAGGCCTGGAAGCTGGGCAGGTTCTAGGGGGAAAGGTTCAGGCTGCCTGGGAGGCCAGGCAGGACTGGTAAGGAAGGGTTCAGGTTACCCTAGGAGCCCTGGAGGCTGGGGGGAATGGGGGGGAAGTTTCAGGCTGCTCAGGAGGCAGGGCAGGGCCTGAAAAAGGGTTCAGGCTGCCCCTGAGGCTGAGCTGGACTGGGAGGGGAGAATTCAGGCTGCCTCAGGGGAGCAGGGCAGGACTGGGGAGAAGGGTTCATGCTACCCCTGAAGAGCTTAGGAGCCTGGGGGAAATGGGCAGAAGGATTCAGGATGCCCCTGAAGAGCCCTGGAGGCTGGGCAGGGACAGCTATAGGGAGCAAAAGGTTCCAGCTACCCCTGAAGAGTTTGTGCAGCAGTTAGCACGGAAGGGCGCTAAATCAGCCGGCTAAATCAGGGTGCAGTAGTATCTACCTGGCAGAAGACTATGTCTGCAACTGATGCAGCTTCCCAGACAGAGCTCCAAAAGGAACATGCTGCCACTCAGGGGTCAGGCTGCAGGGTGTGCCCTACTGTTATACCAGTACCGGATGGCTGTAGTGAGTACACCTGTGGGAGGTGCACCTGGCAGAGGAACTCATCAACTTAGTGGCAGAGCTCCGGGAGGAGGTGAGTAGGTAAAAGAGTATCAGGGAGTCTGTGGTGGTTTGACCCTGGCTGGATGCCCAGTGCCCACAAAAGCTGCTCTATCACTCCCCTTCTCAACTGGACAGGGGAGAGAAAATATAACAAAAAAGCTCGTGGGTCGAGATAAGGACAGGGAGATCACTCACCAATTACTGTCATGGGCAAAACAGACTCAACTTGGGGAAAATCAGTTTAATTTATTACCAATCAAAACTGAGTAGGAGAAAGGAGTGAGAACATGTGTAGGGTAATGAGAAATAAAACCAAATCTTAAAACACCTTCCCCCCACCCCTCCCTTCTTCCCAGGCTCAACTTCACTCCCGATTTTCTCTACCTCCTCCCCCTGAGTGGTGCAGGGGGATGGGGAATGGGGGTTGCGGTCAGTTCATCACGCGTTGTCTCTGCTGCTCCTTCCTTCTCAGGGGAGGACTCCTCACACTTTTCCCCTGCTCCAGTGTGGGGTCCCTCCCACGGGACACAGTCCTCCACGAACTCCAAAGTGGGTCCTTCCCACGGGCTGCAGTTTTTCACGAACTGCTCCAACATTGGTCCCTTCCATGGGGTGCAGTCCTTCAGGAACAGACTACTCCACTGTGGGTCCCCCGCAGGGTTACAAGTCCTGCCAGCAAACCTGCCCCAGTGTGGGCTCCTTTCTCTCCACGGGTCCACAGGTCCTGCCAGGAGCCTGCTCCAGCACGGGCTTCCCATGGGGTCACAGCCTCCTTTGGGCGCATCCACCTGCTCCGGCGTGGGGTCCTCCATGGGCTGCAGATGGATATCTGCTCCACTCTTAACCTCCACAGGCTGCATTCCCTTCTTGAATATGTTATCACAGAAGTGCTACCACTGTCGCTGATTGGCTCAGCCTTGGCCAGTGGCGGGTCCGTCTTGGAGCGTGCTGGCATTGGCTCTATTGGACATAGGGGAAGCTTCTATCAGATTCTCACAGAAGCCACCCCTGTAGCCCCCCTGCTACCAAAACCTTGCCACGCAAACCCAATACAGAGTCTGAGAAGGAAATCAACTACTGCAACTGCACCCTACCTTCCCTGGGACAGGCCTGTCAGGCAGGCAGGACACAATACGGATTCCCTATCCTCTTTCCACCTGGCAGAATGTGGTGACTTAAGGGATAGGGGGAATGGCAACAAGTTCCTGCCCGGCGCAGCAGGCGCATCTCCTGTTACTACCTCACCTTCCCAGGTGTCCTTGTACAATAGATACGAGGCTCTGCAAGTGGAGCCAAACAATGACGAGGACAATGGTTCATCTAGGTTGGAGGTGTCGCCAAGGTTATGTTGGCCTACGCCCCGCATCAAAACCACTTCCATTAAGAAAAAAAACCCAGGTCATTGTCATAGAAGACTCTCTCCTGAGGGGAACCAATTTGCTGACCGGACCCACTTCTTAGGGATGTCTGCTGCCTCCCTGGGGCCTGCGTTAAAGATGTGAAGAGAAAACTTCCTACCCTGGTATGGCCCTCGGATTATTTTAGATTTTTCAGGTAGGCAGCGACGAAGTTGCAATAAGAAGTCCAAGGGCGATCAAGAGAGACTTCAGTGCCTTGGGACGACTGGTTAAGGGATCAGGAGCACAAGCAGTGTTCTCCTCTATCCTTCCAGTTGCAGGGAATACCTGGCTCCATGATTGGTGTCACCAGCAGAATTTTGGGTTTTTTGATCATGGGTTGGTCTACACGACACTAGGCCTGCTGGCAACAGACGGGGTACACCTGTCTCAAAGGGGGAAAAGGATCTTTGCGCAGGAGTTAGCAGGGCTCATTGAAAGAGCTTTAAACTAGATTTGAAGGGGGAAAGGGATAAAACCAGGCTCGCTAGTGATAAGCCATGGGATGGCATGCCAAAGTTTGAGGGACGGTGTGCTAGCGAGGTTCTTCAGTCTACTCCACAATGTGCTGAGTACACTGGAGCACATTTGAAATGTCTCTATACTAATGCGTGCAGCATGAGGAATAAACAAGAGGAGCTAGAAGCTTAGACTCAGTCCCAGAGCTACAACATCATTGGCATAAGTGAAACCTGGTGGGATGAGTCCTGTGACTGGAGTGCTGTGATGGATGCTTATAGGGTCTCCAGGAGGGATAGGAGGGGCAGGCAAGGCAGGGGGGTGGCGCTGTATGTAAGGGAGAGGTTGGATTGTATGGCGCTTGCAGTTGGCGACAACACAGTTGAGAGCCTCTGGGTAAGGATTAAGGGGAAAACAAAGCGGATGTTGTTGTGGGAGTCTACTGTTGACCACCCAGTCAAGATGATGACATCAATGAAATATTCTACACGGAACTATGGGGTATCCCTAGATCAGCTGCCTTTGTCCTTATGGGTGGTTCTAACTTCCCAGACATCAACTAGGAATATCATACAGTGGACACAAACAGGTCCAGGAAATTCCTGAAGATAACTTCTTGGTGCAGGTACTAAGGAAGCTGACTAGGAAAGGTGCCCTCCTAGTTTTGTTGTTTGTAAACAGAGAGGGACTCGTTGGCGAAGTGGTGATTGGTGGCTGTTTTGGCCACAGTAACCACAAAGTAGCTGAGTTTCAAATCGTGACTTGCTGCTCCAGCTGCATGCACGTAAGTCTATGAGGCCCGATGGGATTCATCCCAGGGTACTGAAATCACTGGCCGATGTTATCGCGGGACCTCTCTCCATTATTTTTCAAGCATCTTGGGAGTCTGGAGAGGTCCCAGTCAACTGGAAGCTGGCAAATGTTGTCCCAATTTTCAAGAAGGGTAAGAAGGAAGTCCCTAGTAATTACAGGCCTGTCAGTCTCACTTCAGTGCCTGGTAAAATTATGGAGAAGGTTATTCTGGGAATTATTGAAAAACACTTGAGAGACAATGCAGTCATTGGTCATAGCCAACATGGGTTCACAAGGGAAAAGTCCTGCTTAACTAACTTAATTTCCTTTTATGACAAGGTCACCCATCTAGTTGACCAAGGGAAGCCAGTGGATGTGGGCTATTTTTATTTTAGCAAAGCTTTTGATACTGTCTCTCACAGTATCCTTCTGGACAAAATGTCCAGCATACAGCTAGACAAGTCCATAATACATTGGGTGAACAATTGGCTGACAGGTCGGGCTCAAAGAGTTATAGTAAATGGAGTTGCATCAGGCTGGCGGCCAGTCACCAGTGGGGTTCCCCAGGGCTCAATTTTAGGGCCAGTGCTCTTTAATGTTTTTATAAATGATCTGGACGTAGGAGTCGAATGTACATTAAGTAAGTTTGCTGATGATACTAAACTAGGAGGAGCTGTGGACTCCCTCGAGGCCCTGCTTGAGCAAGGGGGTTGGACTAGATGACCTCCAGAAGTCCCTTCTGACCTCAACCATTCTATGATTCTGAGATTCTATGTCTAAACAGGCCACTCTTACACTATCCCTTATATCTGCTAAGCCCTATACTACTAGCTCTGAGATGTGTTTTGTTTTAGTAAGGTCAAATTTGGAATTCAGCTGTAAAGAGTAGTTTACCAATTATGCTCACCCTGTAATGAAAACTTTGATCTCCACAATCTGCTTGCGTGCTTTCTTTGTCAGAATAGTCCCAAATGGCCTCAATTTTAAAAATATGTTCATTGGTATGGTGGAAAGGCACCTAACTACCACAGTTTCCTCAGTAGATTTTTTTTCTAGCTTTTTGCACCACTGAATGTGCAATGTATTTATGGTACCACAGTGAGTGCCCACATGCATTGTTTGTACAACCCACTTCATGGTTGGGCTCTCAGCTCTTTCTTCTCAAGGGCTCCATTAAAGCAAATAGCAAATTCAGGGGAGCTCACAACAGGTTCTCTTGGTATAGTCCTCTAAAGGATGCTCACCACAAAATGTGAATCGAATAAGGTGATTTATAAATGATTGTTTCTTTCACATGTGATTTATCATGTTTTGCTATTCTATCCTGTGGTGGGTTAACCCTGGATGGATGCCCACTAAGCCACTCTATCACTCCTCAAGTGGACAGGGGAGAGAAAATATAATGAACAGCTTGTGGGTTGAGATAAGGACAGGGAGAGATCACTCAGCAATTACCGTCATGGGCAAAACAGACTCGACTTGGGGAAATTAATTTCATTTATTGAGAATTAATAAAAGAGTAGCATAATGAGAAATAAGAACAAATCTAAAAACACCTTCCCCCCACCCCTCCCTTCTTCCTAGGCCCAACTTCACTCCTGACTTCTCTACCTCCTCCCCACGAGCAACACAGGGGGATGTGGTCAGTTCATGAAACGTTGTCTCTGCTGCTCCTTCCTCCTCACGCTGTTCCCCTGCTCCAGCGTGGGATCCCACCCATAGGATACAGTGCTTCATGAACTTATTCAACGTGGGTCCTTCCCATGGGCTGCAGTTCTTCACAAACTGCTCCAGCATAGGATAGGATAGGATAGGATAGGATAGGATAGGATAGGATAGGATAGGATAGGATAGTTCGGTTGGAAGGGGCCTACAACGATCATCTAGTCCAACTGCCTGACCAGTTCAGGGCTGACCAAAAGTTAAAGCATCTTATTAAGGGCATTGTCCAAATGCCTCTTAAACACTGACAGGCATGGGGCATCGACCACCTCTCTAGGGAGCCTGTTCCAGTGTTTGACCACCCTCTCGGTAAAAAAATGCTTCCTAATGTCAAATCTGAACCTCCCCTGATGCAGCTTTGAACCATAGCCATGCGTCCTGTCACAGGATACCAGGGAGAAGAGATCAGCACCTCCCTCTCCACTTCCCCTCCTCAGGAAGCTGTAGAGAGCAATGAGGTCGCCCCTCAGCCTCCTTCTCTCCAAACTAGACAAACCCAGACTCCTTAGCCACTCCTCATAGGACATGTCTTCCAGCCCCTTCACCAGCTTTGTTGCCCTCCTCTGGATGCAGCAGCAAACAGCAGTACTCAAAACTTGGTATCATGACCTGTGCATAGGCCAGACAGAGCAGCCTCCCCATAGGAGGGGAAGGGTCCTTTCCACAGGCTGCAATCCTTCAGGAATGGACTGCTCCAACATGGGTCCCCCATGGGGTCACAGGTACTGCCAGAAAACCTGCTCCAGTGTGGGCTCTCCATGGGCTGCAGCTTTCTTTGGGGCACATCCACCTTCTGTGACGTGGGGTCCTCCACAGGTTTCAGCGTGGATATCTGCTCCACTGTGGACCTCCACAGGTTGCAGCAGGTCAACCTGCTTCATCATGTTCTTCACCACGGGCCACAGGCCAATCTCTGCTCCCGCTCCTGGAGCTCCTCCTCCCCCTCCTTCTTCATTGACCTTGCTGTCTGCAGGATTGTTTCTTACATATTCTCTCCTCTCCCTCAGCTGCTGTTGTGCAGCATTTTTTACCCTTTCTTCAATATGTTACCTCAGAGGCGCTACCAAAATTGCTGATTAGCTCAGCTTTGGCCAGCAGTGGGTCTGTCTTGGAGCTGGCTGAAACTGTCTCTGTCCAACATGAAGGCAGCTCCTGGTGTCTTCTCACAGAAGCCACCCCTACAGCCTCCCCGCTGCCAAAACCTTGCCACGTAAACCGGATACAATGGCATATCCACCTGTTCTAGCATGGGGTCCTCTGCAGACTGCAGTGTGGATATCTGCTCCACCATTAACCTCCATGGGCTCCAGGGGGATAACCTGCTTCACCATGGTCTTCTCCATGGGTGTCATGGTCCACTTGGATCTCTCAAATTTACAGGACAACATATTCTGTAAATTAAACTTTATTTTATAAGCTCATTAAGAAATATAACAAACACTACAAACAAGGGCTCAATTCCCTTTGCACAGACTAGTTTATCACGTGAATTCACTTATTCACCACTGAAGTCATGAGGTTTCATAACTTATAACCCGTAACTCTTAACTCATGCACCTATGAGCAAAAATTACTTACCTAGCCAACAGTGAGAGTGCTCATCCTTCCTCCTCCTTCACAGTGTGGGCATCCCCTGTATCACACTGGGAAGCACGAAAGCCTCTGCAGTCCAGCTTCCATTGGATCCGCTTCAAAAGCTTTTTGGGTAAGCTGATATTTTATACCTTCCAGCTTGGAAGTTTGGTCTATACCATTTCCATAAGTTAGCAGATACTGGTGAAACTGCCAGACAATCAATATGCAAGAATTTGGGATGCAGGAGACAGCAAGCTGCAGGTGGTAATGGCTGCATAATGATCTTTATCTCTTCCTATCCTTTGCATCCTACCTATGTGGTGCTCTCGCTTTGACCTAATGGTGCTGCTCCCAGCATACATCAGGCCTTAGCATGAGCTGTATGTTAGCCAAAATCTGAGCAGTTGAGTGAACAGTCACAATGGGCTGCAGGGAATGTCTGCTTCAGTGCCTGGAGCACCTCCTCCCCCTCCTTCTTCACTGACCTTGGTGTCTGCATAGTTGTTTCTCTCACATTTTCTCACTCCTCTCTCTCACAGCTGCTGCACGGTATTTTTTACCTTTTCTTAAATATGTTATCACAGAGGCGTCACCAGCATCACTCATTGGTTCAGCTTTGGTCTGTTTTGGAGCTGGCTGGAACTGTCTCTGTCCAACAAGGGGGCAGCTTCTGGTGTCTTCTCACCAAAGCCACCCCTGCAGCTCTCCCCTGCTACCAAAATCTTGCCATGTTCACCCAGTACATCAAGTTATTAGGATTCCTTTGGTTGTCATTGTTCCTCTGCTCCTCACTGGGTCTTTGTGATTGCTGTGATAAGCCTTTAATCACATAACCTAACAAGCTGCCTCTATTTGCTGTGTTCTGTTATTAAACAGTGACTAATTATACTGCAATCTGTTTTTTGATAGCCACAGTTACTACTGGCTTGACACAACTAGGAAGTTAATCGCATTTCAGGGAACTATTTCTGTATTAATACAATGTGGTTAACCATCTGGAATCCCAAAAGAATAAACTAAGAACTGCATAGCAGAAAAAATCCCAGGCACATATATTGACCATGAAAACAAAGAGGTATTAGTCTTGCAGTATAATTAATCTTCTAATTTGGATTAATTAGTTCTACATTAGAAAAAGAGATTATTTACTCTAATGGCACTGTAATTTAACTCCTGTATAATTATGGTATGTTTGCCTGGTGCGCATTAACTGGTCTTCAAAGTCCTTAGTGTGATTCTTCTGTTTTTTCAACAGATCTGGTGGTGCTGGTGACCCTACAAAGAACCCTTGAACCCCTCTAAAAAGCCTCTTTCTCCTTTACATTCTCTCTACTCTGGAAACCTGCAGGACATAAAGTGGAGGTTTGCATTGCCATTGTGGGTTTTTTGGGCCTTAATCCAAATGAAAATTGTATTATAGGTGTTGTAGTCAGCTGGCATAGAAGACGTGATGATTAGTGAATGGAAAGAGGAAACCTTGCATGTGCAGGATGGTTGTACCCTGCTCCATGCACAGTTTTTCCAGAAACACTCATAAAATGTGGGGGCAGGAGGAACAGGATAGACTGAGTCCCTTCTTAAACTAGCTGTGGGGAAAGGGAGTTGGCAGAGATTCTGAGAACTGGTGACCCAAATATGAACCCCATCCCATAAAGAAAAAGATGAGATCTCACTGCTGCCAGCCAGCTCCATCAGTTAGCAACCCATTTGTCCCAAGGGGCACTGAAGCAGATTGGCTTGGGACTATCTTTGAACAGGCTACTGGACTGTCCATATACATACATCTGCCTTTCAGTGTAACCTGTGGCAGCACTAAGGAAACAGAAGGTAATATCAGTGGAATATCAGTGACTGCCACAGCCCAAGTTGCTCCGCCAAGGTTCATTGAGTATATAGTGCTCGCAGAGCTGATGATGAGGACTGAATTCAATTTTTGATTTGGCTACTGGGTAAGCTGGGGCAGCTGTAGCTCTCCTCTCCTCAGTTCACTTCTTCCCCACCCTGTAAAATGGGAATAATGACACACACCCTCCTTGGTGTCTACTTTCCTATTTAATATCTTGACCCATTGGTGTTTCTGTGAGCATACTGGGTCTGGTTGGGATGGAGTTAACTTTCCTCATAGCAGCCCCTATGGTGCTGTACTTTGCATTTTTGGCTAAAACAGTGTTGATAGCACACCAATGTTTTGGCCATTGCTGAACAGTGCTTGCACAGCATCAAGGCTTGCTCGCTTCCCCCCTTCCCCCCACAGAGAAAAGGCTGGGGTGGGCAAGAGGTTGGGAGGGGATATAGCCAAGAGAGCTGACCCAAACTAACCAAAGGGATATTCCATGCCATATGACACTGTGCTCAGCAATAAAAGCTCGAGGAAAGAAGGAAGAAGCAGGAGGAGGAAGTGGGGTTATGGTGTTTGTCTTCCTAAGCAACTGCTACATGTGCTGATGCCCTGTTTCCCAAGAAGTGGCTGGATATCTGCCTGTGATGGAAAGCAGTGAATGAATGCTGGAGTGCTGCATTGCATGGCTATAAGCTCTTCAGAAGGGATAGGCAAGGAAGGAGAGGCGGTGGGGTGGCTCTGTATGTTAGGGAGTATTTTGATTGTGTAGAGCTCAACAGTGGTGATGATAAGGTCGAGTACTTATCGTTAAGGATGAGGGGGAAGGCCAGCAAGGCAGACGTCTTGTTGGGAGTCTGATATAGACGACCCAACCAGGATGTAGAGATAGATGAAGTGTTCTATAAGCGGCTGGCAGAAGTCTCACAATCGCTAGCCCTTGTTCTCATGGGGGACTTCAACTTGCCAGACATCTGCTGGAAATACAACACAACAGTGAGGCAACAGTCTAGGAGGTTCCTAGAGTGTGTGGAAGAGATAACTTCCTGACACAGCTGGTAAGTGAGCCTACCAGGGGAGGTGCCTCACTTGACCTGCTGTTTCCAAACAGAGAAGGGCTTGTGGGAGATGTCGTGGTCGGAGGCCGTCTTGGGCTTAGCAACCATGATATGACAGAGTTCTCAATTCTTGGCAAAGTAAGGAGGAGGGGCAGCAAAACTGTTACGATGGACTTCCAGAGGGCAGACTTTGGCCTGTTCAGGACGCTGGCTGGGAAAGTCCCTTGGGAGGCAGTCCTGAAGGGCAAAGGGGTCCAGGAAGGCTGGGCCTTCTTTAAGAAGGAAGTCTTAAGTGTTAAGGAATCTGTTAACAGTTGCCGGTCACAATATTAGTTCATCTGATCTGCACCATGCTCCTTTTTTTGCTGTACATGTTGAAGTTTGGTGTTGGTTTTTGCAGTTTGCTATGCTCTGCAGTGATTAGTGATATTTTGCCCGGGAGATTTGTTATTAAAACACTGGCCTTGAGCATTATTTGGTATCTGGGGTTTGTACTGAAGCTATTACTGTACTTCGGGTATCACCTTATGGAGAGGATTAGCAATTATACCTCTTCCTCTGAGAGGTTTTTTCTGGAGGAAATACAGAATAGTACCTTCGCTACCTTCTTCTATGATGTTTCCTCCTTCATTACAATAACTTTTCAGTATCTTGAACATCCATGGGTAGTTAAGATACATCTATTGCTATTTCTTGGGAATACTGTTTTGGTTCTGATGAAGGTTAGTAAGCAATTTAAGAATATGATCCAGAGATCTGCCCCAAGGCTGGAGAGTTATGAGTGGCAGGGTGTGTGGGATAGTATGGGCAAGTACCTAGGGCAGTGGGCACCTCCCGTGTTTTGGAACTTCACCCCTGAACAAGTGCAGAATCCTGAAGAACTAGTAAAGTATTTGGAAAAAGTATGTTGTCACCCTGGCAACTCCAGAGAGACACAAATCATTGCAACATGCTGGGGGCTGGCCCATGCATATTGAGCCCTGTTCAACACTAATCAGTACCCTCAAGGGAAAGAGAAAGTCTCTGGATCTGATGACAAGACAACAAGCACTGTGGCCACTCCAACCCCGGCCACAGTCACTGCGACTACTCCAGCACCCACCACAGGCACTGCAGCCACTCCAACCCCAGTGACAGGCACCGTGGCTAAAACAGAGAACCAACCCACACCAGTATCAGTTGCCCCTATACACAAGAAAAAATACACAAGAAAATCAGCTTGTTTAGTAAGGGATGAAGATGAACCAGGGCCATCACGAGAACCAGAGGAGGAAGAACCCATAAATGAGATGGTAACCACCCGATCCCTATCCCTGAGTGAGCTGCGAGATATGCGCATAGATTTCAGTCGTCATCCAGGTGAGCACATCATCACCTGGCTGCTCTGATGCTGGGATAACGGGGCCAGTAGCCTGGATTTAGAGGGTAAGGAAGCCAAGCAGCTGGGATCCCTTTCTAGGGAAGGGGGCACTTACAAAGCAATTGGAAAAGGGGCACAAGCCCTCAGCCTCTGGAGGCGACTTCTGTCAAGCGTGAAGGAAAGGTATCCCTTCAAAGGAAGATGTTATATATCGCCCAGGCAAATGGATCACCATAGAGAAGGGTATCCAGTACCTGAGGGAATTAGGTGTGCTGGAGGTGATTTATAGTGACCTAAATGATGAGCAGTTACCCAAAGATCCCGATGAAGTCAGGTGCACACGACCCATGTGGTGGAATGTGATACAGAGCGCACCAACATCGTATGCCAACTCGTTGGCAATACTGGCCTGGAAAGATGAAGAGGCACCAACGGTGGATGGAGTGGCTGGCCGACTCCGGGAATACGAAGGAAGTATCTCTTCCCCCCGACAGGCCTGTGTCTCGGCTGTGGAAAAACTGTCTGAAAAAATAGGCCAAGAATTCCAGCAACTCAGAGAGGATCTTTCCTACTCCCCACCTGTACGGACCAGTGTCTCAGCCATTAGGAGTCAACGTCCTTCTGCTCAAGAGAGAGGATATAGAGGATACACACCACGGGGCACCCTGTGGTTTTACCTGCGTGACCACGGAGAGGACATGAGGAAGTGGGATGCAAAAACCACCTCGACCCTAGAGGCACGGGTGCGTGAGTTGCAAGGAAAAACTATTACAAAAGGCGGTTCTCCCAGGAAAATTGCAGCTCCAGTTTCCAGTGAGCAGTTCCCCAGACAGAGTAAGGGGGCTAATTTTACTTCCAATCTTAATCAAAGGACTCTTGATTCACATTTACAAGAAGTGAACGACGAATACAATGACCAGTGTTAGAGGGGCCCTGCCTCCAGCCAGGTGGAGGAAAGGGACAACCGGGTTTACTGGCCTGTGTGGATTTGATGGCCTGGCACATCAGACCCACAGGAGCAGAAGGCTCTAGGGGACACCGGTGCACAGTGTACCCTAATGCCATCAAGTTATAGAGGGGCAGAACCCATCTGTATTTCTGGAGTGACAGGGGGATCCCAACAGCTCACTGTACTGGAGGCCGAAGTGAGCCTAACTGGGAATGAGTGGCAGAAGCACCCCATTGTGACTGGCCCAGACGCACTGTGCATCCTTGGCATAGACTACCTCAGGAGAGGGTATTTCAAAGACTCAAAAGGGTACCGGTGGGCATTTGGTATAGCTGCCTTGGAGACGGAGGAAATTAAACAGCTGTCCACCTTGCCTGGTCTCTCAGAGGACCCTTCCATTGTGGGGTTGCTGAGGGTCAAAGAACAACAGGTGCCAATCACTGCCACAACAGTGCACCGGTGGCAATATCGCACCAACCAAGACTCCCTGCTTCCCATCCATAACCTGATTCGTCGACTGGAGAGCCAAGGAGCGATCAGCAAGACTCGCTCACCCTTTAACAGTCCCATATGGCCAGTGCGAAAGTCTAATGGGGAGTGGAGACTAACAGTGGACTATCGTGGCCTGAATGAAGTTACACCGCCACTGAGGGCTGCCGTGCCAGACATGCTAGAACTTCAATACGAACTGGAGTCAAAGGCAGCCAAGTGGTATGCCACAATTGACATCGCTAATGCATTTTTCTCCATCCCTTTGGCAGCAGAGTACAGGCCCCAGTTTGCTTTTACCTGGAGGGGTGTTCAGAACACCTGGAATCGACTGCCCCAGGGGTGGAAGCACAGCCCCACCATTTGCCATGGACTGATTCATACGGCACTGGAACAGGGTGAAGCTCCAGAACATCTGCAGTATATTGATGACATGATTGTGTGGGGCAATACAGCAGAAGAAGTTTTTGAGAAGGGAAAGAAAATAGTCCAAATCCTTCTGAAGGCGGGTTTTTCCATAAAACAAAGTAAGGTCAAGGGACCTTGTGGAGTAATTGCTGGAGGTGACTTAAACTTAGATTTATGATTTTGGCAAAGGCACAGCATTGAAGAAGCTTTCTGAGTGATATGCAGCTGGTATACAAGGAATGTATTGCAGAGAAAGTTCCCTAAGCCTGCAACCTTAGATGTCGGCAACATCAGGGGAGCCTGGTGCACTGGCTCTAAGGGGAGTTGCCCAGAGGGAGGAGTGGTGTGGAGACACCACGGCCAAGCTCTGTGATAAGGGACTCAGAAGAGCACCACGGCACCGATAAGCAGCATATTTGTTACCCTGAGTCAACAATCTGTCATGATTTTGACAAAATGCTGCCCTTTGGTAAACTTTGCTCATTATAATATCATTATAATACCAAAACACACCTCCATCCCAGAAACTACCTGCCTCTAAGGTGCGACCACTCCTCACTGAGCCTGCGCTTTGAATTTTTCCAAGCCTATACCTTTAAAGTGAAGCAAGAAAGTTTTACACCAATCATAGCAAAGTATGTATGACTAGAGTCCCTCAAGCTCCACCTGAAAGGTAAAAAATAGTATAAATTAGCCTAAGAGAGAGGGGATGTTAGGGAAGATACCATCGTGTGCTACTCTGACCTCTGGGATCAGTCAACGGGCTGAGCCTCTCTTCCCCCCCATCGGGACGCCTTTGGGTAAGAATCTAACACTTGTTTGTACCAAGTGCCTCCCCAGGAAATTTAGAAACCTCTACAGAGTCGCTTTTATGTCTTTTGATGCATCTGTGTTATCTATGCCTTGGTATTTGCATGTGCCTTGCAGTCAGTGAATTTATCGCCGGTAATCCAAAGAACCTGTGTGAATGTTGCTTTAATAAATTGCTTTGATTTATTGGTCTAGCCGTGATAGTTGTCACTGAACGCGACCAGACGCTTTAAGTGTGGCCGTGATAGTTCATGCAGCACGACTAGATGAAAGGTGCCTACGTTATTTGTTAATCCATAATCGCGATAGTTCAGTGCACTGAATGCGACTGGACTTATAACGATAGATTGGGTACCTTCCAAAGCCCTCTTGACGTAACAGGCCTGCACAGGAGATCCATTTTTCAGGAATAAAATGGCAAGATGGACGTCATCAGATCCCAATGGATGTGATCCACAAAATAACAGCTATGTCCCCACCAACTAACAAACAGGAAACACAAGCTTTCTTAGGCGTTGTGGGTTTTTGGAGAATGCATATTGCAAATTACAGCCAGATCGTAAGCCCTCTCTATCAAGTGATCCGGAAGAAGAACGATTTCAAATGGGGCCCTGAGCAACAACAAGCCTTTGAACAAATTAAACGGGAGATAGTTCATGCAGTAGCCCTTGGGCCCATCTGGGCAGGGCAGGATATTAAAAATGTGCTCTACACCGCAGCCGGGGAGAATGGCCCTACCTAGAGCCTCTGGCAGAAAGCACCAGGGGAGACTCGAGGTCGACCCCTAGGGTTCTGGAGTTGGGGATACAGAGGATCCGAGGCCCGCTATACTCCAACTGAGAAAGACATATTGGCAGCATATGAAGGGGTTCGAGCTGCTTCGGAAGTGGTTGGTACTGAAGCACAGCTCCTGCTGGCACCCCGACTGCCGGTGCTGGGCTGGATGTTCAAAGGGAGGGTCCCCTCTCCACATCATGCAACTGATGCTACGTGGAGTAAGTGGGTTGCACTCAGCACACAATGGGCTCGAATAGGAAACCCCAGTTGCCCAGGAACCTTGGAAGTGATCATGGACTGGCCAGAAGGCAAAAACTTCACAATATCACCAGAGGAGGAGGTGACACGTGCTGAGGAGGCCCCACTGTATAATAAATTGCCAGAAAATGAGAAGCAATATGCCCTGTTCACTGATGGGTCCTGTCGTCTTGTGGGAAAGCATCGAAGGTGGAAAGCTGCTGTATGGAGTCCTATACGACAAGTCGCAGAAACTGCTGAAGGAGAAGGGGAGTCGAGTCAGTTTGCAGAGGTGAAAGCCATCCAGCTGGCTTTAGATATTGCTGAAAGAGAAAAGTGGCCAGTCCTTTATCTCTGTACTGGCTCATGGATGGTGGCAAATGCCCTGTGGGGGCGGTTACAGCAATGGAAGCAGAGCAACTGGCAGCACAGAGGCAAACCCATCTGGGCTGCTGCATTGTGGCAAGATATTGCTGCCCAGGTAGAGAACCTGGTTGTAAAGCTACGTCACTGTCGTGGTTTAGCCCCAGCCAGCAACTAAGCACCACGCAGCCGCTCGCTCACTCCCCCTACCCTGATGGGATGGGGGAGAGAATCGGAGGAGTAAGAGTGAGAAACACTCCTGGGTTGAGATAAGAACAGTTTAATAATTGAAATAAAATAAAGTAAAATAATAATAATAACAATATAATAATAATAATAGTAATAATAATATACAAAGCAAGTGATGCACAATGCAATTGCTCACTACCCGCCGACCGATACCCAGACAGTTCCTGAGCAGCGATCGCTGCTCCCTGGTCAACCCCCCCCAGTTTATATACTGAGCATGACATCATATGGTATAGAATAGCCCTTTGGTCACTTTGGATCAACTATTCTGGCTGTGCCCCCTCCCAGTTTCTTGTGTACCTGGCAGAGCATGGGAAGCTGAAAAGTTCTTGACTAGCATGAGCAGTACTTAGCAACAACTAAAAACATCAGTGTGTTATCAACATTCTTCTCCTACTAAATCCAAAACACAGCACTGTGCCTGCTACTAGGAAGAAAATTAACTCTGTCTCAGCCGAAACGAGGACAGTCACGTAGATGCTCACGTACCCAAGAGTCAGGCCCCTGAAGAACATCAAAACAACCAGCAGGTGGATGAGGCTGCTAAGATTGAAGTGGCTCAGGTGGATCTGGACTGGCAACATAAGGGTTAATTACTTATAGCTCTGTGGGCCCATGACACCTCAGGCCATCAAGGAAGAGATGCAACATAATAGATGGGCTCGTGATCGAGGGGTGGACTTAACTATGGACAGTATTGCACAGGTTATTCATGAATGTGAAACATGCGCTGCAATCAAGCAAGCCAAGCGGTTCAAGCCCCTCAGGTATAGTGAACGATGGCTGAAATATAAATATGGGGAGGCCTGGCAGATTGATTATATCACACTCCTACTAACCCGCCAAGGCAAGCGCTATGTGCTCACCGTGGTGGAAGCAACCACCGGATGGCTGGAAACATATCCCGTGCCCCATGCCACCGCGCGGAACACCATCCTGGGCCTTGAAAAGCAAGTCCTGTGGCATCACAGGACCCCAGAAAGAATCGAGTCAGACAATGGGACTCATTTCTGAAACAACCTCATAGACACCTGGGCCAAAGAGCACGGCATTGAGTGGGTATATCACATCCCTTATCATGCACCAGCCTCCAGGAAAATCAAATGATACAATGGGCTGTTAAAGACTACCCTGAGAGCAATGGGTGGTGGGACATTCAAACATTGGGATACACATTTAGCAAAAGCCACCTGGTTAGTCAACACCAGGGGATCTGCCAATCCAGCTGGCCCTGCCCAATCAAAACTTCTATGTACTGTAGAAGGAGATAAAGTCCCTGTAGTGCACATAAGAAATATGCTGGGGAAGACAGTCTGGGTTACTTCCCCCTCTGGCAAAGGCAAACCCATTTGTGGGATTGCTTTTGCTCAAGGACCTGGGTGCACTTGGTGGGTGATGCGAAAGAATGGGGAAGTCCGATGTGTACCTCAAGGGGATTTGATTTTGGGTGAAAATAGTCAATGAACTGAATGGTATGATGTTAATTGCTCTATAATACTGTATGTTATCTCTTAACTGTATGTTATGTCTTACTGTATGTTATCTCTTAACTCTATGTTAATATAATAATATAGTATAATGTTAATATAATAATATAGTATGTTAACGTTAAGTATATAATACTGCATGTTATGGTTGCTATATGCCACATCAATGGTATTACAGTAAGAATTGCCCAGCTTAACGAAAATGAACTTTGATGAAACCATGTTGGAATGAGGACTGGCTTCAGCATGCAACAATCCAACACTGCACACCACCTCTCCTGCTCTGAAAGACTGTGATGACGGATGGAACCCAAAGTCATGGACTAAATGAACGCAATGGACATTTTACAGGGATGGCCCATAGATGAAGGGAATGATATCTGTGTGTATATATCAAGACAGGGAAAGTGGTGGTGACTAATTAGAACACATTGGAGAGGGGAGGGCCTGTGCATGACATAGATCGTATAGAATAAGGGGTGGATACTGTCCTGGTTTTGGCTGGGATAGAGTTAATTTTCTTCCTAGTAGCAGGCATAGTGCTGTGTTTCGGATTTAGTAGGAGAAAAATGCTGATAACACACTGATGTTTTTAGTTGTTGCTAAGTACTGCTTATGCTAGTCAAGGACTTTTCAGCTTCCCATGCTCTGCCAGGCGCACAAGAAACTGGGAGGGGGCACAGCCAGAATAGTTGATCCAAACTGCCCAAAGGGCTATTCCATACCATATGACATCATGCTCAGTATATAAACTGGGGGGGGTTGGCTGGGGAGCAGGGATCACTGCTCGGGAATTGTCTGGGTATTGGTCGGTGGGTGGTGAGCAATTGCATTGTGCATCACTTGCTTTGCATATTATTATTATCATCATCATTATTATAGTGTTATTATTATCATTACTATCTTACTTTATTTCAATTATTAAACTGTTCTTATCTCAACCCGGTAGTGTTTCTCACTCTTACTCTTCCAATTCTCTCCCCCATCCCATCGGGGTAGGGGGAGTGAGCGAGCGGCTGCGTGGTGCTTTGTTGCTGGCTGGGGCTAAACCACGACATCTTGTGAGAGCTACAGGCTCCTGGCGGGTCTCTCCACTCCCCTGAGGTTTCCCCGGTTCAGCAAACCCCCCTGTACACTGCACTAGAGCGCTCTTCTGTGGATTGTGCTGGCACCAGAGCTACTCTCCTCGGCGAGCCATCATCCACCCATATGTCCTCTGAGGCCTCTTCAGGAGAAGACTGAACCCTTCACCACTCTGCCTAGGCCTTTGGGGCCTCTTCAGTGTTCTGCTACCATCTTTGCTCAGCCCCTGGAGGCCTCCTCAGTGCTGGCCTCGACCCTGCAAATCCCTGACTGGCCTCCAGGGCTCTTCTTTGGCACCCTGACCCCTTCCCCCCAGTCCTTTATCACCTCTGGGGCTCCTCAGGGTCAGCCTAAATTTTTCCTTTACTGTGCATCCCAGCCTCTGGGGCCTCTCTATGGCAGCCTGAACCTCTCCCCGCCCCTTCACCAGTCCCCACGCTGCCTCCAGGGTTCCTGCAGGATAACCTGAACCCTTCCTCCCATCATGCCCTGCCTCTGGGGTTCCTCTGGGGCAGCCAGAACTCTTCTCCCCAGTTGCACCTGGTCTCCATGATGGGTTGAATACTTCCTCCCAACCCTGCCTGGCCTCCAGGGCTCCTCCAGGGTAGTCTGAACTATTCCACCCTGTCCCACCTGGCCTACAGGACTCTTCATGGGCAGCCTGCATCATTCCCATCAGTCCTGGCCAGACCCCAGTGCTCCTTTCAGGGTGGCCTGAACCCTTCCTCCAAGTCCTGCCTGGGCTCATTAGGGGCAGCCTGAATGCTTCGTCTCATGCCTCCACCCCCACAGGTGACTGACCTCATCAAGTAACAGACCAATGTCTGATCCTCCTTTTGCTGCTAACATATTTAAAAAAGCCCTTTTTGTTGTCCTTCACAGTGCTGACCAGCACAGTGCTGGCCAGTCTTGGAACTTCCTGGAACTGGCTCTGTCCAACATGGGGGCAGCCACCATTTTGTTAAATGTCATAACCAATGTTTTTCTGTACTGCTTTGTGATTGGCTGATGGCCATTTCTTGACACTGTCATACCCACATGTTCTCAAGCAGCACTGTGATTGGCTGACAGGACTAGACACCCCTTCCTGTTTAGCACAGAAGGAAGTCAGAGCAGGGAGCCCCCCCCTCACTAAATACGCACGGTCTGCCATGTTGTTTCAGCCACAATTTTATGGCAGGTAGCCTTCATTTTTGACAATGTCATGACTCGTGTTTTCATGCTGCCCTGTAATTGGCTGGCAGGACTAGCTGCCCCTACCAGTTTATTAATTTAAACAATATGAACCAAGAAGCACCACACACACCGCCTAAGAAGAGAAAGATATCTAAAGCCCAGTGGCTCCCCCTGTGAAGTTTGTTGTTAAAAATAAATAGCTATAAAAAATTTTCAACTTAGTTTTCTGTAGTGTCCATTTAAAAAAAAAAAGTTTGGTGGGGGTGGGGGTGGTGCTTAATGAACACACACAGCGCCCTTCAGTTAGCTTCAGTTAGCTTGTAGGTTTTATTTACAGAATAAATTTATAAAAATCATTACAAGAGATGCAGGTCTGGGCCTTCTCCAAGCTGCATGTGTTCCATCGTGTTCTCAGATCTCCCTCTGACTGACTGTCCTCTTCCTTTGGACCAGGAAGTGTTCAGATAGTAAAAAAATACACATTTATATATGTAGATAAAAATATATATAAAGGCATATACAAATCTGTATATATATTTATACTTAGGCACACTATTTTGCATAGACCTATTCATAAGTGATTTTAAGAGCACAGCTGTTTCCTCCAGCCACTGCAGCCCAGGACACCCTCCATCCCAGCTGCTGGAACCCAGCCCTATGTGCCCAGGGACCCAGGGTCTCTGTCCAGGCTGAGGGACGCAGCTGAGGTTTTCCCATTTGCGGTTCAACCAGTAGCAAAGCTGACCACAGGTCTGTCCTGGTTTCGGCTGGGATAGAGTTAATTTTCTTCCTAGCAGCAGGCATAGTGCTGTGTTTTGGATTTAGTAGGAGAAGAATGTTGATAACATGCTGATGTTTTTAGTTGTTGCTGAGTACTGCTTATGCTAGTCAAGGACTTTTTCAGCTTCCCATGCTCTGCCAGGCGCACAAGAAACTGGGAGGGGGCACAGCCAGAATAGTTGATCCAAACTGACCAAAGGGCTATTCCATACCATATGACGTCATGCTCAGTATATAAACTGGGGGGGGTTGGCCGGGGAGCAGCGACCGCTGCTCGGGAACTGTCTGGGTATCGGTCGTCGGGTGGTGAGCAATTGCATTGTGCATCACTTGCTTTGTATATTATTATTACTATTATTATTATTATATTGTTATTATTATTATTTTACTTTATTTTATTTCAATTATTAAACTGTTCTTATCTCAACCCAGGAGTGTTTCTCACTCTTACTCCTCCGATTCTCTCCCCCATCCCATCAGGGTAGGGGGAGTGAGCGAGCGGCTGCGTGGTACTGAGTTGCTGGCTGGGACTAAACCACGACAAGGTCAAAGAAACACACAAATGGACACACACAGACCCTAATATGGCCGGTTAGACACAGAAAAGGCACTGCCTTCATCAGCACCTACATATAGGACCCACATAAAACACAGACAGCCAAGTCCCCTTCCTCCTCTTCAACTGGTAGAGATAGAAGTTCCCTAGTGAAGGTGTGCACACACACAACACTGTCCAGAATCACAAGCACATACACATTCGCAGATCCTTTGAGTACTTGCATGGCCCCTCTGTCTGTCTGGTACCCCGGCCTGGATCCCAGGCCCTCTTGCCTGCTTCATGGGTCCCCTACTCAATGGCTAGTCCAGCTTGATGCTCGCTAGCAAACACACATGAACTCACACACAGGTACTCCATACTCACAAGTCCCCCTGGGCGTACCAGCACAGACCCTCTGCCCAGCTGATACCCCAGCCTGGACCCAAGGCCCCCCCATTCGCTGGCTAGTCCAGCTTGACTTTTGCTAGGGAATACATGTATACATCCCCCTGCACACACCAGGTTTGGGGAAGATACAGACGCTCAGTCCCCTCCCTAGCAGCCAGCACTAGTCACACAGGCTGTGACCCGCAGTCCTACTCCAGCTGCCAGCGTTGAGCCCCTCACTTGCCTCACTCATGCCGGTCCCTCCCAGTAGCTGTTTTTTGGGACACACACTGTTCCTGCCCCAGTGGCTGGAGGTTAAAGATCCCCACTTGTTCCAGTAGCTGACCCTGAGACTCTGCTCACTCCAGTAGCTGACACCACACCCCTGGTCTGACTCCAGTAGCTGGCGCCCAGTCTACTCACACTGGTCCCCCCCGTAGCTGGCACTCCAGGCACAAAGTTGCAGGACCCTCCCTAGATCCAGAGAGCTATGGCCCCTCCAACTACTGGAGTGAGGATCCTAGCATCAGTAGCTGACACCACAGGCTGTGGGGTGCCTACACTTAATTTTTTTAAGAAGGATCTCTTAGTCTCAGGTAAGGAATCTCAAACCTTGAGAGGCTTCCCTGCTCAAGGGAAGAGTCACCTAGCGTGCAGTCCAGCTGCAATTCAAGGAGAGCTCAAATTGGACTTATCCAAAGATCTGCTGTTGGTAAAAGGTGTCTCTGCCTCAAGGAGCAACCTTGAGAGGTGTCCCAGCTCAAGGGGAGGTCACCACCATGCAGCCAGCTCAAAGCCAGCTCAAAGAAGGCTCACTTAGGCTGTCATATTTATGGAATAAAGTGGTTGGCTCGTAGCAAATTACATGCAATGGAAAAGGTATGTGTGAGACTCCTTGTACACACAACTTTCTTTGTTCCTTGATAAATGAGTCTTGGAAAAGCCACCTGCTATTCATGCGTTAATTGCATGATCAGTATTCCAAGCTCATATGCATCGATGCTCACTGTGTCACTCTGCTCCTTTGTGGGTTTTCAGAGAAAAGATTGAAACATGAGGAGTTCTTGGCCTGGCTATGGCTCAGGCCTTTACCTCCTTTGGAGCCTGTACCAAACTACTGCTAGTTTGGTTAAGAGGTTGAGTGCACCCGTCACAACCAACACTTTAAACTGCATTGATGTGTTATCAGAGTTTAAGAGCTAGAACTGTAGCTTCCACAGTTCTATTAGGAGAAACTTTAAGGAATACTTTCATCAGTTTTCATGGGTTGTTCATATCCTCTGCCCTTCCTCTCATCAAAACTAACATCACAAACGACATCAACATAGTTAGGCATCAATTCTTTCTTATGTCCAAACAGGCCACTCTTGCACTATGCCTGAGATCAGCTAAGCAGGTACTTGGGCAAGGGAAAATAAGGGAGTGGCATTATGATCTATTTGCTTTCATAATGGCTGAATCTAGTGACACACAACATGTACCATTACAATAGTCACGCATAATACTGATGCTCTAACTTCTAAGGGCAAAATCTGAGGGGGAGAAGATGACCATAACAACAGCAGACAGGGCATGGAGATTTTACAACATACTAGGTGCATGAGAGAACTAACACCATACTAGAATCATGACAGTAGAACCAAAGGACTTAGTCCTCCTAAAGCCATGAAAGCCATCTTGTTAGCATTTATTTCACAAATGATTCTCTGCCAGGACAGCAAAGGGTATGAAATCCTACCTAAATCTGGAGTTTCCTCATTAAAACCAACATTTAGTATTTAATGAAGTTAATAACAGATTAGTCCAGATTAGTGAAAAAATAATACTCTTCCTAATTAGTCAGTAACAGTCCTAGTAAGCATAGCTATGAGCATGATATTATAAAAAAAAAAAAAATTTAAAAGTGAAGAGAGGTTTCCAAAGACATGTTGCTGTTTAGAAGACTTAGTACAGATGTTTCTCTGTATAAACAGCTTCGGATGACAGATCATGTCTTGTCAGTCTAATAGAAAGACCCCCGGTGACAAGTGGGGTCCCTCAGGGGTCCGTACTGGGACCGGTGCTGTTTAACATCTTCATCAATGACATAGACAGTGGGATCGAGTGCACCCTCAGCAAGTTTGCAGATGACACCAAGCTGAGTGGTGCCGTTGACACACCAGGAGGACAAGATGTCATCCAGAGGGACCTGGACAAGCTGGAGAGGTGGGCCTGTGTGAACCTCATGAGGTTCAACAAGGCCAAGTGCAAGGTCCTGCACCTGGCTTGGGGCAACCCCTGATATCAATACAGGCTGGGAGATGAAGAGATTGAGAGCAGCCCTGCAGAGGAGGACTTGGGGGTAGTGGTGGGTGAAAAGCTGGACATGAGCCGGCAATGTGCGCTTGCAGCCCAGAAAGCCAACAGTATCCTGGGCTGCATCAAAAGAAGCGTGGCCAGCAGGTCGAGGGAGGTGATTCTGCCTCTCTACTCTGCTCTTGTGAGACCTCACCTGGAGTACCGCGTCCAGCTCTGGAGCCCTCAGCACAAGAAGGACATGGACCTGTTGGAGCGGGTCCAGAAGAGGGCCACCAAAATGATCCGAGGGCTGGAGCACCTCTCCTATGAGGCCAGGCTGAGAGAGTTGGGATTGTTCAGCCTAGAGAAGAGAAGGCTGTGAGGAGACCTTATTGCGACCTTCCAGTACTTAAAGGGGGCCTATAGGAAAGATGGGGAGAATTTTTTTAACAAGGCCTGTTGTGACAGGACAAGGAATAATGGATTTAAAGTAAAGAAGAATAGATTTAGACTAGACATAAGAAAGAAATTTTTCACAGTGAGGGTGGTGAAGCACTGGAACAGGTTTCCCAGAGAGGTGGTAGAGGCCCCATCCCTGGCAACATTCAAGGTCAGGTTGGATGGGGCTCTGAGCAACCTGATCTAGTTAAAGCTGTCCCTGCTCACTGCAGGGGGGTTGGGCTAGATGACCTCTAAAGGTCCCTTCCAACCCAAAGCATTCTATGATACTATGATTCTATGAAAATGGAAACTGTTCTGAATGATGCTAATGATAGTTCTGCTCAGTCATCCAGTCTAACTCACCATCACGCAGGTCTGTTGACAGAATCACTGAGGTTGGAAAGGACCTCTGGAGGTCATCTAGACCAACCCCCCTGCTCAAGCAGGGCCACCTAGAACCAGTTGCCCAGGACCATGTCCAGACAGTTTTTTAATAACTCCAAGGAGGGAGACTCCACAACCTCTCTGGGCAACCAGAATGCTCAGTCAGCCTCACAGTAAAAAAGTGTTTCCTAATGTTCAGACAGAACCTCCTGTGTTTCGCTTTGTGCTCATTGCCTCTGGTCCTGTCACTGGGCACCACTGAAGAGAAGATGGATCTTCTTTGCAGCCTCCCTTCAGATATTTATATACATTAATAATGAGACCCCCCCGGAGCCTTGTCTTCTCCAGGCTGAACAGTCCCAGGTCTCTCAGCCTTTCCTCATAGGAGAGATGCTTCAGTCCCATAACCGTCTTAATGGCCCTTTGCTGGACTCTCTCCAATATGTCCATGTCTCTCTTGTACTGAGGAGCCCAGAACTGGACACAGGACTCCAGGTGTGTGCTCGCCAGTGCTGAATAAAGGGGAAGAATCACCTTCCTTGACCTGCTGGCAACACTCCTCCTCATGCAGCCCAGGATACCGTTAGCCTTTTTTACCACAAGGGTCCATTGCTGGCTCATGTTCAACTTGGTGTCCACCAGGATCCCCAGGTCCAGAATTTTGCACTTCCCTTGTTTAAATGCATGAGGTTCCTGTCAGCCCATTTCTCCAGCCTGTCAATGTCCCTCTGGATGGCAGCACGACCCTCTGGCATATCAGCCACTACTCCCAGTTTTGTGTCATCTGCAAACTTGCTGAGGGTACATTCTGCCCCAGCATCCAGATCATTAATGAAGATGTTGAACAGGATTGGACCCACTATTGGGTGCAATACTGGGGTACACCACTAGTTACTGGCCTCCAACTAGACTTGGTGCCACTGATCACTACTCTTTGGGCCTGGCTATTCAGACAGTTTTCAGCCCACCTCACTGTCTGCTCATCCAGCCCATACTTCAACAGATTCCCTATGAGGACCTTATGGGAGACAGTGTCAAAGACCTTCCTGACATCAAGGTAGACAATGTCCACTGCTCTCCCCTCATCTACCTAGACAGTCATTTCAACATAGAAGGTTGTCAAGTTGGTCAAGCATGACTTCCCCTTGGTTAATCCATGCTGACTACTCTTGACCTTGTCCTTCATGTGCCTGGAAGTGGTTCCCAAGATTAGATGCTCCATCGCCTTCCCAGGGACTGAGGTGAGGCTGACCAGCCTGTAGTTCCCTGGGTCCTCCTTCTTGCCCTTCTTGAAGACAGGAGTGACATGTGCTATCCTCCAGTCTTTGGGCTCTTCTCCCAGGTGCCATGACTGTTCAAAGATTGTTGAGAGTGGCCTTGCAATGACATCTGCCATCTCCCTCAGTACTCATGGGTGCATCCCATCAGGGCCCATAGACTTATGTATGTCCAATTTGCTTAAGTATCCCCTGACCTGGTCATCCTCCACCAAGGGTATGTCTTCCATGCTCCAAACTTTCCCCCTAGTCTCTGGAACCTGGGATTCCTGAAGGCCAGTCTTGCTAGTAAAGACTGAGGCAAAGGTGGCATTCAGTGCCTCAGCCTTCTCCATGTGGGGGGCGAAATTGATAGCCCGGCTCAAGTGCATCTACACCAATGCACGCAGCATGGGCAACAAACAGGAGGAGCTGGAAGCCCTTGTGCAGCAGGATGGCTATGACATAGTCGCCATCACAGAAACGTGGTGGGACGACTCTCATGACTGGAGTGCTGCACTGGAGGGCTATAAGCTCTTCAGAAGGGATAGGCAAGAAAGGAGAGGTGGTGGGGTGGCTCTGTATGTTAGGGAGTGTTTTGACTGCATAGAGCTCAACAGTAGTAATGACAAGGTAGAGTGCTTATGAGTGAGGATGAGGGGGAAGGCCAGCAAGGCGGATGTCCTGTTGGGAGTCTGCTATAGACCACCCAACCAGGATGTAGAGGTAGATGAGGCATTCTATAAGCAGCTGGCAGAAGACTCGCAATCGCTAGCCCTTGTTCTCATGGGGGACTTCAACTTGCCAGACATCTGCTGGAAATACCATACAGCAGAGGCAGCAGTCCCAAAAGTTCCTAGAGCATGTGGGGGATAACTTCCTGACGCAGCTGGTAAGCGAGCCTACCAGGGCAGGTGCCTCGCTTGACCTGCTGTTTACTAATAGAGAAGGGCTTGTGGGAAATGTCGAGGTCGGAGGCCGTCTCGGGCTTAGCGACCACGATATGATAAAGTTCTCGATTCTGGGTGATGCCAAGCGGAGGGGCAGCAAAACTGTTACGATGGACTTCCAGAGGGCAGACTTTGCCCTCTTCAGGACGCTGGTTGGGAAAGTCCCTTGGGAGGCGGTCCTGAAGGGCAAAGGGGTCCAGGAAGGCTGGGCCTTCTTCAAGAAGGAAGTCTTAAGGGCGCAGGAGCGGGCTGTCCCCGCGTGCCATAAGACCAACCGGCGGGGAAAACGACCGGCCTGGCTGAACAGGGAGCTTTTGCGGGGACTCAGGAAAAAAAGGAGAGTCTACCGCCTTTGGAAGAAGGGTCGGGAAACTCAGGAGGAGTACAGGGATCTTGTCAGGTCCTGCAGGGAGGAAATTAGAAAGGCAAAAGCCCAGTTGGAACTCAATCTGGCCAATGCTGTAAAAGATAATAAAAAATGCTTTTACAAGTACATTAGCAATAAAAGGAGAGTCAAGGAGGATCTCCATCCTTTGCTGGATGCCTGGGGGAACATTGTCACCGAGGACAAGGAAAAGGCTGAGGTACTTAACGCCTTCTTTGCCTCTGTGTTTAACAGCCAGACCGGTCATCCCCAGGGTCATCCCCAGGGTACTCAGGCCCCTGAGCTAGAGGATAGGGATGGGGAGCAGAATGGAGCCCTCATAGTCCAGGAGGAAGCAGTTAATGACCTGCTATGCCACCTGAACACTCACATGTCTATGGGGCCAGATGGGATCCACCCGAGAGTACTGAGGGAGCTGGCGGAGGAGCTCGCCAAGCCACTTTCCATCATCTATCAGCAGTCCTGGTTAACACGGGAGATCCCTGATGACTGGAGGCTTGCCAACGTGACGCCCATCTACAAGAAGGGCCGGAAGGAGGACCCGGGGAACTACAGGCCCGTCAGCCTGACCTCGGTGCCGGGGAAGATTATGGAGAGGTTCATCTTGAGTGAACTCAACAGGCATGTGCAGGTCAGTCAGGGGATTGTGCCCAGCCAGCATGGGTTCTTTTATGATCTCCTTCTATGACCTGGTGACCCGCCTGGTGGATGAAGGAAAGGCTGTGGATGTCATTTACCTGGACTTTAGCAAAGCTTTTGACACAGTCTCCCACAATATTCTCCTTGGGAAGCTGGCAGCTCATGGCTTGGACGGGTGTACTCTTTGCTGGGTAAAAAACTGGTTGGGTGGCCGAGCCCAGAGAGTAGTTGTAAATGGAGTTAAGTCCAGTTGGCAGCCGGTCAGGAGCGGTGTTCCCCAGGGCTCTGTTTTGGGGCCAGCCTTGTTTAATATCTTTATCGATGATCTGGATGAGGGGATTGAGTGCACCCTCAGTAAGTTTGCAGATGACACCAAACTGGGTGGGAGTGTTGATCTGCTGGAGGGTAGGATGGCCCTGCAGAGGGACCTGGACAGGCTGGATCGATGGGCCAAGGCTAACTGTATGAGGTTTAACAAGGCCAAGTGTCGGGTCCTACACTTCGGTCACAACAACACCATGCAGCGCTACAGGCTTGGGGAAGAGTGGCTGGAAAGCTGCCTGGCCGAAAAGGACCTGGGGGTGTTGGTAGACAGCCAGCTGAACATGAGCCAGCAGTGTGCCCAGGTGGCCAAGAAGGCCAACAGCATCCTGGCTTGTATCAGGAATAGTGTGGCCAGCAGGAGCAGGGAGGTGATTGTCCCCCTGTACTCGGCACTGGTGAGGCCGCACCTGGAATACTGTGTCCAGTTTTGGGCCCCTCAATACAAGAAAGACATTGAGGTGCTGGAGCATGTTCAGAGAAGGGCAACAAGGCTGGTGAAGGGTCTGGAGCACAGGCCTTATGAGGAGCGGCTGAGGGAACTGGGGTTGTTTAGCCTGGAGAAGAGGAGGCTGAGGGGAGACCTTATCGCTCTCTACAACTACCTGAAAGGAGGTTGTAGTGAGGTGGGTGTTGGTCTCTTCTCCCAGGTAGTTAGCAATAGGACAAGAGGAAATGGGCTTAAGCTGCGCCAGGGGAGTTTTAGGTTGGAAATTAGGAAAAATTTCTTTACGGAAAGGGTGGTCAAGAATTGGAACAGGCTGCCCAGAGAGGTGGTGGAGTCACCATCCCTGGAAGTGTTCAAAAAACGGGTAGATGTGGCACTTCGGGACATGGTTTAGTGTAGTCTACCCTTGATTGGCTTAGAGTAGACTTGGTAGTGTAGGTTAATGGTTGGACTGGATGATCTTAAAGGTCTTTTCCAACCTAAACGATTCTATGATTCTATGATTCTATGTCCTGTGTCACTAGTGCCTCTGTCCCACCCAGCAGCTAGCCCACATTTTCCCTAGTCTTTCTTTTGTCACCTATGCACTTGTAGAAGGCCTTCTTGTTGCCTTTGACATCCCTGGCCAGATTCAACTCTAGGTGGGCTTTGGCTTTCCTCCTGCTTCTGTGTGTACTCAGACAGTGCCTCTGTATTCCTCTCGGGTTACCTGTCCTTTCTTTCACCTTCTGCATGCTTCCTTTTTGCATTTGAATTTTGATAGGAGCTTCTTGTTCATCCATGCAGCCCTCCTGCCATATTTACATTTCTTCCTACTTGTTGGGATGAACTGTTCTTGAGCTTGGAGGAGGTGATGCTTGATTATTAACTAGCTTTCCTGGGCCTCTTTTCCCTCCAGGGCCTTATCCCATGGGACTCTTCTGAGCACATCCCTGAAGAGGCCAAAGTCTGCTCTCCTTAAGTCCAGGGTTTTGATCCTCCTATTGGTCTCATTCCTTCCTCTGAGGATCCTGTACTCCACTATCTCATGGTCACTGTTGCCAAAGCTGCCTTTGACCTTCACATCCCCAACAAGCCCTTCCTTGTTTGGTCCAGCAGAGCACCTTTCCTTATTGTCTACTCCATCACTTGTGTCAGGAAATTCTCATCAATGAACTCTGTTGTCTGCACTGTTCCATAACAGTTATTGTTGAGTGCAGCGATAGCTTACCAGCTTACCATAGAGACTCAAGTTTCATTGTTTCTCTTGGACATCTGGTTCCCAAGACAGAGAATCTCAGTCTCATAATTAAGTTCAACCTTTCTTATTGTTCTCCAGTCATTCTTTATTGGAGTGCTCTTTGCTCATCCTTCTCATTACACTCTAGCAAGCTAACAGTCCCTGGTTTTTGGGGGTAACTTGTTACAGGTTAGGAGATGTCTATTTCATGACACTATAGATCTACTTCCTCAAAAAAGTCAATGTAAAAAATGACTTCTGTGTCAAGAGCTGTGGAATTAAAGTTATAAGTATGATATTTCCCGCTGACTGGAAGCTAGCCAATGTTATTCCAATTTACAAGAAGGGCACGAGGAAGACCCAGGAAACTACAGACCTCTTAGTCTAACCTCATTACCTGGAAAATTATGGAGGTTATATTGGGTGCTGTTGAAAAACATTTAAAGAACAACGCAATCATCAGGCACAGTCAACATGAGGAAAGTCCTGTCTAACTAATTTAATATCCTTTTACGATATGGTCACCTGCCTTGTGGATGAAGGGAAGGAGGTGGATATAGGTTTTCTGGATTTTAGTAAGGTTTTTGATGCTGTCCCTCACAGCATCCTTCTGGACAAGTTGTCCAACCGTGAGATGAGGAGGTTCATGGTGTGCTGAGTGAAGAACCAGATGAATGGCAGACCTCAGAGGGTTGTAGTGAAAGGGGCTACATCTGGCAGGTGACCAGTCACCAGCGGTGTTCCTCAGGGCTCAATTCTAGGGCCAGTTCTCTTCAATATTTTTAGCAATGATCTGGATGCAGGAGTTGAATGCACCCTTAGCAAGTTTGCTGACCATACTAAACTGGGAGGTGCTGCTGACTCTCTTGAGGGATGAGAGGCCTTGCAGAGGGATCTAGATAGATTGGAGCATTGGGCAATCATCAATGGCATGAAATTTAACAAGAACAAATGCTGGATTCTGCACCTGGGACAGTAACACTGGGCACAAGTATAGATTGGGAGAGGAGTGGCTGGAGAGCAGGCCTGCAGAAAGGGATCTGGGGGTGCTGGTCGACAGTAGGCTCAACAGGAATCAGCAGTGTGCCCTGGCAGCCAAGAGGACAAACCGCATCCTGGGGTGCATTAAACACAGCATAACCAGCTGGTCAAAGGAGGTGATTATCCCTCTGTATTTAGCATTGGTGCAGCCTCATCTTAAGTACTGTGTGCAGTTCTGGGTCCCACAATTTAAGAAGGATGTGAAGGTCCTTGAATGCAACCAGAGGAGGGCAATAAAGCTGGTGAAAGGGCTGGAAGGCATATCCTATGAGGAGTTTGAGGACTCTGGTTTTGTCTAGTTTGGAGAGAAGGAGGCTGAGGGGAGACCTCATTGCTCTCTACAGCTTCCTGAGGAGGGGAAGTAGAGAGGGAGATCTCTCTGGTATCCCATGAGAGGACGTGTGGGAATGGTTCAAAGCTGTGTCAGAGGAGATTCAGACTTGACATTAGGAAGCATTTCTTTACTGAGAGGGTGGTCAAACACTGGAACAGGCTTCCTAGAGAGGTTGTGAGAGACTGGAAGAGTTAATGTATGTTGAGGTTTCAAACATTGTGGCAGCTGGTTGATGTCTCAAACATTGTGGTGGTTGGTTGATGTCTCAAACATTGTGGCGAAACAAGTTAAGATCTGCATGGCAACACCAAACCACAAGTGAGAAGTCGGTTGGCACAGAGCGCAGGGAGGCGTGCCAGAGGATGCGCAGTTCGGTATTTCTGATGTGCCTCACAACTCACCATATATGGCCAGAGGTCACACAGAGTTCATTTGAGGAAGGGGCTCACAACCACCCGAAGGACCCCTCGCGAACACTCCCCACAATGACACCTGCACAGAAGATTGAGAACTTTCTGAAACAAGAACCATATAAGTCATTGAGGGGATGGAGTTGACACAATTGAGAGGTGGATTCTGCCTTATAAAAGACACAGCTCTGAGAAAGCCAGGCGCAACCCCACCACCGGAGGATCACCTCATCTATCATCGTCATCGCAGGATCCAAGGGTGGTGATAACTCTCTCTCTCCCCCCCCCTCCTCTTTTTCCTTTCTTCTTATAAGTATTTCAGTTAGAACCCACGTTGCCTACTGCTACACTTTCCAAGTTCAGGTTGCCTACCGTTACGCTTGCCAATTTCAAGCTGGTTTTTACCATCAATAAAGTGTTTAATCAATTGTTTGGTGGTGTTTCACCTTAATTTTGCCCAAGGGAATCTCAGAATTGCAACAATCCTACCTGGGCGGCCCAGTTTGGATCGTGACAGAGATGGTCAATGCCCCATGCCTGTCAATGTTTAAGAGGCTGTGGGAAAATAATGGAAGATTGGTGAGGAGGATTATAAACACGCTCAAGTGACCTGCAGCTGGGGTGTAGAAAAACACATATATCATACTAATTGTTGTTTAGCCTGCATCCCTGCTTGTGTCCCTCTGCCTGGATGCTGCTTTGGGGATTCCCCGGACAGCGAGGTAATGAAAATAAATTTACTCTTTGCATTTCATCTGTGGTTTTGTGGTTGCTCCTGCATCCTGCCTGTGCCGGCTCACACATTTGGCATAGTTGGCAGGATCCAGGAACAGCCATGCCATGGCTGGCAAATAAGTCACGGACTGGGGATGCCATGACAGTGACTCCCCGTATTCTGGCATGGCCCAGTACTGAGCATTGAACCCCCATGGCCACTTTCCTGGCTACATTGGCTCCGCTGGAAGCATGGCCTAAAATAGATGACAGGGCAGTCATTACCCCACAGACAATTGAAACGGCTATGCACAGATTGCCACAGAAAGCAACATCGGAGTCTTCTCGCAAGTTAGGAGGGAGATTGGGATGGTTATTAGTTACCGGTCTTAGAGCTCTTGACCGTGAAGTTTTTGCGTTATGGAGTAAAATGAGAGAAGTGAAAAAGGAAGTTGGGACTTTACAAGATGCAAAGGCAATTGCGCAAGAAGTGTTTACTACTCAAGCAAAGTGGTGCAATGGGCTGCAAGGTACTGTAGAGCAGTTGGTAGCGCGTATTGCTAATAAACGAAGGGACAGATATGGAAAAAGTAAAGTTTCAATTTCCCAAGTTCGTGCTCTCACCACAGAACCTTTATGGGATCCCGAGGAATGGAATGGAAATTTCTGGAGTGAATCCTCAGACTCCGAGGCTGAGTTTGAATTTGAGTGAGATTTAAAAGGCAGGGAGGTGGTAGAAGCACAACCCCTCATACAAATAAGGGGGAAACAGGAACAACCAGATGGGGGAATGCAGATCACGTGTACTTACACCCTGAAAGAGTTAAGGGAATTTTTAGAGATCTGTCAGCAAAGGAGTGGGGAAGGCATACCGGCATGGATTTTGTGAGCTTGGGATAGTGAGCTGCATCTATCCATTTATTAATGGGTGAAAAAGATTTATTAAGCCCTATAGCCAGTGATCAGATACAACAAGGATATGTTCAGTTGCAAAATATCAGAGGTCCTGATGAGCAAGATATTATTGCACCTACACTATATCAATGGTTGTGTGCAGCAGTTTTAACAGCATATGCTGAACCTGTCAAATTAGTGTTGTCCCTCGGAAATTGGTGTACAATGGAAGAAGGTATTTTAATTTGGTGTGGCAGATGGGGATGGCTCATGCATTGGTTAGGGGATCCAATCCAGACAGGGTAGCAGTAACGAGAAGTATCAAAATGCAGCTTTTGAGAGTGCCTGCTTCACTAAAACTCTTGATTATACCAGCAATCACAAATACTACGGGTAATGTAGGCATCCTAGCAAATACCTTGAGGAAAATTGAGGCTATAACTTCGGGACCATCTGTGCAGGTGGTGAATAAAGGAAAGCCAGCAAAACCGAAAGGAGTTACATCATGGGTGATGAGGAAACAAATGTGGAATGATCTTGTACAAGCTGGTATCCCACGATCAGAAATAGATGGGATCACAACATCAGAAATGTTTTGCAAAAGTTAGCACTTACGCAAAAAAGCCAACCGCCCCTGGCCCCGCCACCAACTCCACACCCACCCTCCACCCCTGCCTGCCACCTCAAGGCAAGGCACTACCTGGCAAATGCCAAAACAGCAGAAATGAAAGTTTGGCAGGTTCCCCAAAATTGCCACCACAGTAGCCTCTTACCATGAGGGGGACCGACACCCTTATGTTTCTTTAACTATAAAATGGTGGTCTGGGGCGGGGGGTTTACATGTGTTAGCTCTGGTGGATACTGGAGCTGAAGTTACTGTATTACATAGTAATATTAATAATAAAGAAGCCACCTCATAGATCTGTGGATTAGGGGGAAATCCAACCCCTGCCCTCCAAGCTAAGGTTACCTTAACAATAGGAAATGCCACTCCATTTACCACGACGGAGTTAATTGCCCAAAGTAAAGAATATATCTTGGGTATTGATGCGTTGGCAGGACGAACAGTTGAAACTTTAAATCATTGCTTCTGCTTCAGGACTTCGCAAGCGGGATTTGCCATTCAATCTATAACCATCTTGTGTGGATTCCCAAAGTGGGGTCCTGTTGTGCTGCCCGTGCCTACCAAGGTAGTAACTGTAAAACAATATCATATTCCGGGGCGGAGGAGGAAATTACTCAAACCATTCAGGCACTTCAATAAGTGGGAATCGTTAGGGAAACCATGATTGCTTTTAATAATCCTATTTGGCCTGTTCAAAAACCAGGCAGCACTTGGAGAATGACTGTAGATTATAGAGAACTGAATAAAGTCACCCCCCCACTTGCAGTTACAGTACCAGTCATGGTTACTCTTATAGAAAAAATCAGCAAAAATTTACAGCCCTGGAAGGTGGTGATAGATCTTGCTAATGCTTTCTTTTCGATAGCCATTGCTTCAGAAAATGAAGACCAGTTTGCCTTTACCTGGCAACAAAAGCAATATACTTTCCAAGTATTGCCTCAGGGATACAAACACAGTCCCTCCATTTGCCACCAAATGATAGCAGCTGATGTAGCACTATGGTCAGGTACTGTTACTGTTTTCCATTATATTGATGATCTATTGATTATGGCAGAGTCACAACAAGAAATTGAAGCAGCTGCCAAATTGCTGAAAGTGCATTTACAGGACTGAGGCTGGGCAATTAATCCAAAGAAAATACAGGGCCTTAGTACTACTGTACAATTTTTGGGAATAGTTTGGCATGGACAGATTAGACAAATACCAAATAAGGTACAGTAAACAGTCCAGTGATTTCCTGTACCAACAACAGTAAAACAGCTATAGACCTTCTTGGGACTTTTAGGGTATTGGAGAACTTTTATCCCATATCTGGCGGTATTAGTGCACCCTCGGCAGAAATTAACTAGGAAGAAGGTTGTTTGGCAGTGGACCAAGCAACAACAAGAAGCCTTTGATGCCTGCAAAAATGCTTTGATTGAGCATGCACAATTATACACTCCTAGGCGAGGATATCTTTTTGAATTAGAAGTAACAATTCGAGATGATATAGTCTCGTGGGGATTGTGGCAGAAAAATCAGAAGGAACCTGTAGGATTTTGGTCCAAGGCATTACAAGGCTCTGCTATACATTATACCCCAATGGAAAAACAAATTTTAGCTGTAGTTTGGGCACTACAAGAAACTGAAAGAATCACAGGCCAAGATAGCATGACACACACCCATACCTATTCACAGGTGGGTTACTGATGATTCTGTTAGGGCCCATGCAGGGGTAGCTCAGGCAGCCACACATTGGAAATGGAAACAGTATTTACAGCAACGATTTCTACCAGGAAAACCACATGTAACCACTCCAAACGCCACTCTTCTAGGAACTGTATCATTTAATCATATGCCCACACTAGGGGAAACTCTTCCGCTTGGAGATATCCCTACATCTCCTGTGGAGGAAGCTCCCCCTTATGACGAGTTAATAGAAGAGCACAAAAAAGATGCCTGCTTTACCAATGGAAGTGCAACATACACAGCAACTGGACAAAGACAGTGGAGAGCAGTTGCATATGCTCCAGTTCCAGGAATTATATTATGGCAAACAGGTGTACAGGCATCTAGTCAATGGGCCTTGAATACCTGGCAGGTCGATTACATGGGCCCCCTGCCCCTGTCGAGGAGGTGGTAATATGTATTCACTGCTGTGGATACAGTGTCAGGACCATTTTTTGCTAAACCCACCAAATATGCTAATCAACTGTCCTGGTTTCAGCTGGGATAGAGTTAATTTTCTTCCTAGTAGCTGGTATAGTGCTGTGTTTTGGATTTAGTATGAGAAGAATGCTGATAACATACTGATGTTTTAGCTGTTGCTAAGTACTGTTTATGCTAGTCAAGGACTTTTCAGCTTCCCTTGCTCTGCCAGGTGCACAAGAAAACTGGGAGGGGGCATAGCCAGGACAGCTGACCCAAACTGACCATAGAGATATTCCATACCATATGACATCATGCTCAGTATATAAACTGGGGGGAGTTGGCCAGGGGGCAGCGATTGCTGCTGGGGGACTGTCTGGGCATCGGTCAGCGGGTGGTGAGCAATTGCATTGTGCATCACTTGTTTTGTATATTCTTTTATTATTATTATTATTATTATTATTTTCTCTTCCTCTGCTGTCCTATTAAACTGCCTTTATCTCAACCCACGGGTTTTACATTTTTTTTCCTGATTCTCTCCCCCATCCTACTGGGGTGGGGGGAGGGTGAGTGAGCAGCTGTGTGGTGCTTAGTTGCCAACTGGGGTTAAACCACAACATCAACATAGCACAACCGAAGCACTAGAACAATTCATTCATCAATACGGACCTCCTCACCAAATACAAAATGACCAAGGAACACACTTTAGTGGACATAATGTCCAAGATTGGGCTCAAGGGCTAGGGATAGATTGGATATTCAAGCTAATGGCTTGATTGAAAGAATGAATGGGATGTTGAAGGAACAATTAAAAAAGCTAACCAGTACTAAAACTTTACAACATTGGAGTTCACATCTTACTAAAGCAGTTTTTTTGTTGAACAGCTGGAATATTCATAATCAAACACCCTATGATCGTATTACAACATCTCCAGTACAAAACATGGTGAGGACTGCAATTCTTCCAGATTGTATCTCTCCCAAAATATTAACTACAGGGGAAATGGAATTGTTTACACTGACAGATTGCGTGGTGGGACCATGACCTATTAGCCTAGACGTGAAGGTTCATATAATAACCCCTGAGAATGCCATACGGTTCTGTACCCCTACTTCTCCTCTTATTTTACATCCCCTATTGATATCATATTCTCAAGTTCTTGTATTTCAGGTATCTTCAATGAATACCTGTGCCTTATCTAGAGGACATAGCATTGGAACGGTGTTATTGGTGTCGTGAACCCAACATCGAATTGAAGTTCAATCTGAAAAAGCACAAGTCATAGCTCTTCAATCTGTGTGGGCAATTACCCCACATCAGGTTATCAAACCTGGAGTAATATTAGCTGAAGGACCTGGAGCAATGGCTCATGTATTAATGGAAGGAGACAATGCTCCTGTTTTCCTCCCTTATCACAGGTTTGTCATGCTTTGTAGTCTTGTACTACAAGCACATGCCATGGATTCATTTCCGCAAGATCAACATGTGAATACTTGGATTCGGTTGGCCTCTACTGTAACTAACTCACCTGCCTTTTGTACTGAGGGAGGATTAACAGCTGCAGATCTTTTGACAACGTGTTTCATTGGCATGCCAACCCCAGTAGCTATATTACAGAATTATACTATGCTAAGTGCTTTTGATATGAATGTTCCTCATTGCTATTTTTCCCAGTTAGGTAACAGCTGTACACCAAGGAACATTACAAAATCTATTGGCAGTGGACTATCTCCTTCTTCAACACCATAAACACTGCTCCAATTTTGAAGGCATGTGTTGCTTCAACATAACTGATGAATCAGCCAGTGTAGAGGACACTGTTCAACATCTCCAGGACTTAATGCATCAAATGAAACAATATACTGGTGGTGCCTAGCTGGCTGAGTGGTTTAATTCCCTGACAGGATGAGCGGGACACCTGATTCAAAGCATTACTGTAGAGATATGTTTATTCCTTTTTCTATATGTGTTTATTGCGTGCCTCTGTAAATTACCCTGCCCTACACCCTGCAAGCCCAAACAGACACCTCCAGCTTTGCCAGCCCTAGTGGGAGCAGTGCCTTGAGCGAGGGGGTAGAATGTCAGAAAATAACGGAAGATTGGCAAGGAGGATTATAAACACGCTCAAGTGACCTGCAAGCTGGGGTGTAGAAAAACACATATATCGTACTAATTGTTGTTTAGCCTTGTGTGTTTGATAAGTAGAACATCTGTATTCAGATAACATAGGCCTGTGATAGACTTAGAGACACCCTATTGAACATGCTTGAGATTCCTGCCCTGCTGTGGGAAAGATAAAAGCACAGTGGTAAATTACGCCTGTGCAAATCCCTGAAATACAGGCAAAACCAGCAGGTTCGGTGATCCTCTAGCATGGACCAAGCTCCGCAGTGCCTGCGTCCCTGCTTGTGTGCCTCTGCCTGGATGCTGCTTTGGGGATTCCCCGGACAGCGAGGTAATGAAAATAAATTTACTCTCTGCATTTCATCCATGGTTTTGTGGTTGCTCCTGCATCCTGCCTGTGCCAGCTCACACAGAGGCATTTGGACAATGCCCTTAATAACATGCTTTAACTTTTGGTCAGCCCTGAAGTGGTCAGGCAGTTGGACTAGATGATCGTTGTAGGTCCCTTCCAACTGTAATTATTCTATTCTGTTCTATTCTATAGATGGATTCATTTTAAGTTTGTCCTATAGTTGTAATTGTGGTGTAGCTGCATATCAGGGCTGTGTCTGTGTGCACACCTAGTGTGCTTAAGTCATTAGTTCCCTGGGTGGTCCAGGAACTCCCTAGCTAGATTCTGCATATATGAAATAATGTACTGATTTGAGACAATAAACCAACTTGAGATGAGGTGATTGACTGAACTCCTAACCACCTTCAGAACAAAGTATTTGACTAATTGGTGCAGGAGTTCTCCAGATGGGAATTTCAGACTGTCCTGAACGCTCCCCCAGGCAGCTCCTGCTGTGCCTACACCAATTTGAATGTGTGTGTTGATTAACATCCTGGGTAGAGGATCTGGCCATCCCAGAGGCTCCACAGTTGGTTCCTGCTGCAAAATTGACCAAAGTGTACATAAATAATTTAAAATAATCAGTATAAACTGTTCTTGCAGATGCAGAAATGGTCACCAAGGTCAGTCTTCTGTACATAGTTAAGATAGTTAGGATATGTTTTGTACGTAGTTTAAGATAATCAGTAGCAATAGATCATGCACATAATGGTGTGGTCACATAAGATCACAGGATTATAAAAATTCAGCTGAAGACACCATTCTAAGGACCCTTGCAATGCAGATTCCCATTGCCATCTGAGAGAGCAATCAGCCATCCTGTTTGACAGAATCGATTCCCCATGAATGCATTACTTTATGCAAAGAGCTCAATAAATTAGGAATTTGGTGATTTTTTTTTTTAGCATTCTGTGAATGTTTGTGTAAAACTTCTATAGGCCTTAATGGATTTCAGCTTAACCCAAAGATATGTCCTTTAGAGGGGGAATGACTTTTATGACCTGGTGACCCGCCTGGTGGATGATGGAAAGGCTGTGGATGTCATTTACCTGGACTTCAGCAAAGCTTTTGACACCATCTCCCACAATATTCTCCTTGGGAAGCTGGCAGCTCATGGCTAGGACGGGCGTAGTCTTCGCTAGGTAACAAACTGGTTGGGTGGCCGAGCCCAGAGAGTAGTTGTAAATGGAGTTAAGTCCAGTTGGCAGCCGGTCATGAGCGGTGTTCCCCAGGGCTCTGTTTTGGGGTCAGCCTTGTTTAATATCTTTATCAATGATCTGGATGAGGGGATTGAGTGCACCCTCAGTAAGTTTGCAGATGACACCAAACTGGGTGGGAGTGTTGATCTGCTGGAGGGTAGGATGGCCCTGCAGAGGGACCTGGACAGGCTGGATCGATGGGCCGAGGCCAACTGTATGAGGTTCAACAAGGCCAAGTGCCGGGTCCTGCACTTGGGTCACAACAACCCCATGCAACGCTACAGGCTTGGGGAAGAGTGGCTGGAAAGCTGCCTGGCCGAAAAGGACCTGGGGGTGTTGGTAGATAGCCGGCTGAACATGAGCCAGCAGTGTGCCCAGGTGGCCAAGAAGGCCAACAGCATCCTGGCTTGTATCAGGAATAGTGAGGCCAGCAGGAGCAGGGAGGTGAATGTTCCCCTGTACTCGGTGCTAGTGAGGCTGCACCTGGAATACTGTGTCCAGTTTTGGGCCCCTCAATACAAGAAAGACATTGAGGTGCTGGTGCATGTTCAGAGAAGGGCAATGAAGCTGGTGAAGGGTCTGGAGCACAGGCCTTATGAGGAGCGGCTGAGGGAACTGGGGTTGTTTAGCCTGGAGAAGAGGAGGCTGAGGGGAGACCTTATCACTCTCTACAACTACCTGAAAGGAGGTTGTAGCGAGGTGGGTGTTGGTCTCTTCTCCCAGGTAGTTAGCAATAGGACAAGAGGAAATGGGCTTAAGCTGCGCCAGGGGAGGTTTAGGTTGGAAATTAGGAAAAATTTCTTTATGGAGAGGGTAGTCAAGCATTGGAACAGGCTGCCCAGAGAGGTGGTGGAGTCACCATCCCTGGAAGTGTTTAAAAAACGGGTAGATGTGGCACTTTGGGACATGGTTTAGTCTAGTCTACCCTTGATTGGTTTAGAGTGGACTTGGTAGTGTAGGTTAATGGTTGGACTGGATGATCTTAAAGGTCTTTTCCAACCTAAACGATTCTATGATTCTATGACTTGTTTACTGGGTCTGGTTAGGATGGAGTTAATTATCTTCATAGAAGTTTGTATGGTGCTGGTTTGGATCTGTGACCAAGACAGTGCTGATAACACACCAATGTTTTAGCTATTGATGAACAGTGCTTACACAGCATCAAGGCTTTCCCCATTTCTCATTCTGCCCCCTCAGTGAGTAGGTGAGGGAGGACAAGAGGCTGGGAGGGAATGCAGCTGGGACAGCTGACCCGAACTGACCAGTGGCATATTCCATACCATATGCAGTCACCGAGGCAAAGGGCTCCGGAGCGGAGGCTCGTGCCGGGGCACCCTTCCTAAGGCGGAAAAAGCGCAGGGAGAGAGAGGGCGCCCCAGCCCCCGCCTACAGCGGGAAAGAGTGGGAAAGGGTGAGCTGCTGAGGAGCGGCAACTCTGACTCAGTGTGGGTTGGGCCATGAGTGACGGTGGCCAAACCCCCTCACCTATAAAAGCAGCCCTCAGGGAGCGCAGAGAACAGGACAGGCAAACAGGGCGTGGCGCGTCAGAAGGGCATGGCGCGTCAGTTTGCGCAGCAGTTCGCATGAGCAGGGCGTGCAGGGAAGGCAAAGTCCCCCTCTTAGCTTAAGAGGTAGGTTCAGTAAGTTCAACTGGTGAGAGGGTGCCCAGGCATGGCCATGGTATCCACTCGGTGGAAGGTTGTATCCTCTGCACTAGCCAGAAAGGATGTATCTACCCAGACTGAGCTCCCAGGGAAACACACAGCCGTCCAGGTCTCCAGCCGCAGGGAGTGCCACCAGCTTGCTCTGGGAACAGATGGCAGTGGAGGGAACAGCTGTGTACGCTGTGACCAGGTGGACTATCTACTCGGCCTAGTGGCAGAGCTAAGAGAGGAAGTAGACAGGCTACAGAGCATCAGGGAGTCTGAGCAGGAGATAGACTGGTGGAATCACGCTCTGACCTCCCAGACACCTGACCAGGGACAGCCTCCAGAAAAAGCTTGTGACCAAAGGGATCCTCCCCCCACCAGGATGTAGGCAGGGTCTTAGAGGGAAGCAGCAAGTAGAAACAATTCCACAATCGGGGCAGCAAGCAAACCCTTTCCTTGCCCACCATGACTCCCCAGGTGCCTCTGCACAATAGGTATGAGGCTCTAGATGTGGAGGACCAGTCAGTGGATGATGTGGGCGTCGATCCATCTACACCAGAGGAGTTGCCAAGACCACAAAGACCTACCCCCCGTATTACTACCACGTCCACAAGAAAGAAAAGACGGGTCATAGTCATAGGAGACTCCCTTCTGAGGGGAACAGAGGGTCCAATATGCCAGGTAGACCCTCCTCATAGGGAAGTCTGCTGCCTCCCAGGAGCCCGGGTCAGAGATATCACCAGGAGACTTCCCAGCCTGGTACAGCCCTCGGACTACTACCCCTTACTGCTCTTCCACGTGGGTGGTGACGAAGTTGCAGTGCGTAGCCCAAGGGTGATTAAAAGAGACTTCAGGGCCTTGGGACACTTAGTGAGGGAATCGGGGGCACAGGTTATTTTTTCCTCCCTCCTTCCAGTTGTGGGAGGTGACATTGGAAGGAACAGGCGACCCCATCTCTTAATACATGGCTCCGTGGCTGGTGCCACCGTCACAACTTTGGGTTTTTTGACAATGGGACAGCCTACATGGCACCAGGCTTGCTGGCGACAAATGGGAGCCACCTTTCTCAAAGGGGAAAGAGGGCCTTTGCACAGGAGCTTGCAGGGCTCATTGACAGGGCTTTAAACTAGATGTGAAGGGGGAGGGGGAACATATCAGGCTTGCCTGTGACAAGCTGTGGGATGGCACACAATGGTTAGAGGGATGGGGTGCTAGTATGAGCCCTCAACCTGTTGCCCAGAGGCGTGCTGGGAACACCGCAGCACAGTCGAAGTCTTGCGGAGATGAGCTGGGGGCTCCTGAGGTAGTAGGAGCTAACAAAGAAACCTCCGTGAAACACCCCAAGGGAAACAAGGGATGTTCCACTAAGAAGGTGACACGGCCAACAGCCCAGATGAAATGCCTCTACACGAATGCACGCAGCATGGGGAACAAACAGGAGGATCTGGAAGCTGCTGTGCTACTAGACACCTACGACCTCATTGCCATAACTGAAACCTGGTGGGACGAATCCCACGACTGGAATGTGGCTATCAATGGCTACAGGCTGTTCAGAAGGGACAGGCGAGGAAGGAGGGGCGGAGGCGTTGCCCTCTACATAAAGAAATGGATACAGTGTGAAGAGCTGTCCCCGAAGAATAGCCACGAGTAGGTCGAAAGCTTATGGATAAGAGTCAGAGACAGAGGCAACAAAGGGAACCTTGTGGTTGGTGTCTACTACAGGCTGCCCGATCAAGGGGAGCCTGCTGACGAAGCCTTCTTCCTCCAGCTCCGGGAGGCTTTGCGCTTGCAGACTCTCGTCCTGCTGGGGGACTTCAACCACCCCGACATTTGCTGGAAAAGCAACACGGCGAGCTGTAGGCAATCCAGGAGATGCCTGGAATGCATAGACGACAGCTTCCTAAGCCAGGTAATAGACACACCTACCCGAGGGGACGCGATACTGGATCTGATGGTCACCAATGCAAGTGAGCTCATCAGTGACGTCGAGATTGGAGGCAGCCTGGGGTGCAGTGATCATGCGTTGGTGGAATTCATGATCCTGAGGGACATGGGAAAAGCAAGGAGTACAGTCAGGACCCTAAATTTTAGGAAAGCAAACTTCCAGCTCTTCAAGGAGTTAGTCAGAAGGACCCCCTGGGAAACGGTCCTCAGGGACAGGGGAACAGAACAGAGCTGGCAGATCTTTAAGGACACCTTCCATAGAGGGCAAGAGCTCTCAGTCCCCAAGTGTAAAAAATCAGGCAAGGAAGGGAAGAGACCAGCATGGCTGAGTCGAGACCTGCTGGTCAAACTAAAGAGTAAGAGGGAACTGCACAGGCAGTGGAAGCAGGGACAGGTGTCCTGGGAAGAGTACAGGGAAACGGCCTGGTTGTGTAGGGAGGGGGTCAGGAAGGCCAAGGTGCAGCTGGAGCTGAATTTGGCAAGGGATGTAAAGAATAACAAGAAGGGCTTCTACAGGTACATCAACCAGAAAAGGAAGGTTAAAGAAAGCGTACCCCCCCTTGATGAACAAGAATGCCAACCTAGTATCATAAGACGAGGAGAAGGCTGAGGTACTCAACAATTTCTTTTCCTCGGTCTTCACTGGCAATCTCGCTCCTCACCCCTCCCGAGTCGATGGACCGCAAGATGGGGACCAGGGGGGTAAAGCCCCTCCCACTGTAAGGGAAGATCAGGTTCGAGACCACCTGAGGAGCCTGAATGTACACAAGTCTATGGGACCTGATGAGATACACCCCAGAGTCCTGAGGGAATTGGCTCATGTAGTTGCCAAGCCACTCTCCATGATATTTGAAAAGTCATGGCAGTCAGGTGAAGTCCCTGCTGACTGGAAAAAGGGGAATGCTGTGCCCATTTCTAAAAAGGGAAGAAAGGAGGACCCTGGGAACTATCGACCTGTCAGCCTCACCTCTGTGCCTGGGAAGATCATGGAACAGATCCTCCTAGAAGCTATGCTCAAGCACATGGAGGACAGGGAGGTGATGCTAGACAGCCAGCCAGCACGGCTTCACCAAGGCCAAGTCCTGCCTGACCAACCTAGTGGCTTTCTATGAAGGAGTGGCTGCATCAGTGGACAAGGGAAAAGCAATGGATGTCATCTACTTGGACTTCTGTAAAGCCTTCGACACAGTCCCCCACAACATCCTTCTCTCTAAATTGGAGAGATATGGGTTTGATGGGTGGACTGTTTGGTGGATAAGGAATTGGCTGGATGGTCGCATCCAGAGGGTAGTGGTCAATGTCCAGATGGAGACCGGTGACAAGTGGAGTCCCTCAGGGGTCCGTACTGGGACCGGTGCTATTTAACATCTTCATCAATGACATAGACAGTGAGATCGAGTGCACCCTCAGCAAGTTTGCAGATGACACCACGCTGAGTGGTGCAGTTGACACACAAGGAGGACAAGATGTTATCCAGAGGGACCTGGACAAGCTGGAGAGGTGGGCCTGTGTGAACCTCATGAGGTTCAAGGAGGCCAAGTGCAAGGTCCTGCACCTGGCTTGGGGCAACCCCTGATATCAATACAGGCTGGGGGATGAAGAGATTGAGAGGAGCCCTGCAGAGGAGGACTTGGGGGTAATGGTGGGTGAAAAGCTGGACATGAGCCGGCAATGTGCGCTTGCAGCCCAGAAAGCCAACCGTATCGTGGGCTACATCAAAAGAAGCGTGGCCAGCAGGTCGAGGGAGGTGATTCTGCCTCTCTACTCTGCTCTCACCTGGAGTACTGCGTCCAGCTCTGGGGCCCTCAGCACAGGAAGGACGTGGACCTGTTGGAGTGGGTCCAGAGGAGGGCCACCAAAATGATCAGAGGTCTGGAGCACCGCTCCTGTGAGGCCAGGCTGAGAGAGTTGGGGTTGTTCAGCCTGGAGAAGAGAAGGCTGCGAGGAGACCTTATTGCAACCTTCCAGTACTTAAAGGGGGCCTACAGGAAAGATGGGGAGAATCTTTTTAGCAAGGCCTGTTGTGACAGGACAAGGAATAATGGATTTAAACTAAAGGAGGATAGATTTAGACAGGATATAAGGAAGAAATTTTTCACAATGAGGGTGGTTAAGCACTGGAACAGGTTGCCCAGAGAGGTAGTGGAGGCCCCATCCCTGGAACCATTCAAGGTCAGGTTGGATGGGGCTCTGAGCAACCTGATCTAGTTAAAGCTGTCCCTGCTCACTGCAGGGGGGTTGGGCTAGATGACCTCTAAAGGTCCCTTCCAACCCAAAGCATTCTATGATTCTGTGTTGCTATGATATGACATTGTGCTCAGCAACCACTTATCCCCCGGATATTCAGCCCCCTGAGCTGGAAGACAGAGACGGAGAGCAGAATGGAGCCCCCATAATCCAGGAGGAAGCAGTTAATGACCTGCTACGCCACCTGGACGCTCACATGTCTATGGGGCCAGATGGGATCCACCCGAGAGTACTGAGGGAGCTGGCGGAGGAGCTTACCAAGCCACTCTCCATCATCTATCAGCAGTCCTGGTTAACAGGGGAGGACCCTGATGACTGGAGGCTTGCCAATGTGACACCCATCTACAAGAAGGGCCGGAAGGAGGATCCAGGGAACTACAGGCCTCTCAGCCTGACCTCAGTAAGGGGAAGATTATGGAGCGGTTCATCTTGAGTACACTCAACAGGCATGTGCAGGTCAACCAGGGGATCGGGCTCAGCCAGCATGGGTTCATGAAAGGCAGGTCCTGCTTGACCAACCTGATCTCCTTCTATTACCTGGTGATCTGCCTAGTGGATGAGGGAAATGCTGTGGATGTTATCTACCTGGACTTCAGTAAAGCCTTTGACACAGTCTCCCACAGCATTCTCCTAAGGAAGCTGGTGGCTCATGGCCTGGATGGGCATACTGTTCGCTGGGTAAAAAAACTGGCTGGGTGGCCAGGCCCAGAGAGTTGTGGTGAATGGAGTAAAATCCAGTTGGCGACTGGTCACAAGCAGTGTTCCCCAGGGCTCTGTTTTGGGGCCAGTCTTATTCAATATCTTTATCAACGATCTAGATGAGGGGAACGAGTGCACCCTCAGTAAGTTTGCAGATGACACCCAACTGGGTGGGAGTGTCGATCTGCTTGAGGGTAGGATGGCCCTGCAGAGGGATCTGGATAGGCTGGATTGATGGGTGAGACTCAGTTGTATGAGGTTCAACAAGGCCAAGTGCCAAGTCCTGCACTTGGGTCACAACAACCCCATGCAATGCTACAGGCTTGGGGAAGAGTGGCTGGAAAACTACCTGGCCGAAAAGGGCCTGGGTGTGTTGGTGGACAGCCAGCTGAACATGAGCCAGTAGTGTGCCCAGGTGGCCAAGAAGGCCAACAGCATCCTGGCTTGTATCAGGAATAGTGTGGCCAGCAGGAGCAGGGAGGTGATTGTCCCCCTGTACTCGGCGCTAGTGAGGCCGCACCTGGAATACTGTGTCCAGTTTTGGGCCCCTCACTACAAGAAAGACATTGAGATGCTGGAGCATGTTCAGAGAAGGGCAACAAGGCTGGTGAAGGGTCTAGAGCACAGGCCTTATGAGGAGCGGCTGAGGGAACTGGGATTGTTTAGTCTGGAGAAGAGGACGCTGAGGGGAGACCTTATCGCTCTCTGCAACTACCTGAAAGGAGGTTGTAGTGAGGTGGGGGTTGGTCTCTTCTCCCAAGTAACTAGTGATAGGACAAGAGGAAATGGGCTCAAGTTGCATCAGGGGAGGTTTAGATTGGATATTAGGAAAAATTTCTTCACGGAAAGGGTAGTCAACCATTAGAACAGGCTTCCCAGAGAGGTGGTGGAGTCACCATCCCTGGAAGTGTTCAAAAAATGGGTACATGTGGCACTTTGGGACATGGTTTAGTGGGATGGTGGTGTTGGGTTGATGGTTGGACTGATGATCTTAGAGGTCCTTTCCAACCTTAGTGATTCCAAGTTTTACTTTCATTAAAAAATAATCCATCCACCAAGCCAGGAAACATGAAATTAATTTTTACTCTACCCTTAATTGGTTTAGTGGTGGACTTGGTAGTGTTAGGTTAATGGTTGGACTTGTTGATCTCAAAGGTCTTTTCCAACCTAAATGATTCTATGATTCTATGAAATAACTCTGCCCAGGTTCAGGGCAGGGTATTTCTTACCTCTTGGTTAGTTGTAGTGCAATTAGTGTGAATTAATGAAGTGAACTATAGTCTGAGAATCCGGGGTGAGAGAGAAGTTTTTCTAGCAATAGGAGTCTCCCTACCTCTCCTTTACTATCTTCTCAGGAATACATCCTAGGGAAAAATCCCTGGGCACATCACAGGAGTTTGAGCAAACCCACCTGCCCAGCAGCTGTATGGGGTTAGGGGCTGTCTCCATTTCAGTAGTTAATTTAGAGCATATTCAGTATGAACTGAAATATTAAAAGCAAAGTTTTGGCTGCTTTGCTGAATAAGCGCTGGCTCCCTGGTGGAAGGAGTATCTGAATGTTACTTCAGCCCCTTCCCCCACACTGAACCCCCTTCATCACCGAGTGCTGCTGCTGCAGCAGCCTTTAGCACCTACATTCAAGGTGCGTGTGTGGGTGTCCTGCAGGACAGCAACGAAACTGTCACCTGACCCATCCCTGTGCCTGAATTGTTGTCTCTCTGTGGTGGGTTAACCTTGGCTGGCCACCAGGTACCCACGAAGCCGCTCTATCACTCACCTCCTCAGCAGGACAGGGGGAGAAAATCAGATGAAAATCTTGTGGATCAAGGTAAAGGCAGTTTAATAAAGAAAAGCAAAGGCTGTGCATGGAAGCAAAGAAAAACAAAAAGATTTATTCTCTACTTCCCATCAGTCCTGGTTTTGGCTGGGATAGAGTTAATTTTCTTCCTAGTAGCTGGCATAGTGCTGTGTTTCGGATTGTTTTGGGGGGAGAGAATCGGAAGAGTAAGAGTGAGAAACACTCCTGGGTTGAGATAAGAACAGTTTAATAATTGAAATAAAGTAAAATAGTAATGATAATAATAACAACATAATAATGATAATAATAATAATATACAAAGCAAGTGATGCACAATGCAATTGCTCACCACCCGCCAACCGATACCCAGACAGATCCCGAGCAGCAATCCCTGCTCCCTGGCCAACCCCCCTCCCCCCCCAGTTTATATACTGACCATGACGTCATATGGTATGGAATAGCCCTTTGGTCAGTTTGGATCAACTATTCTGGCTGTGCCCCCTCCCAGTTTCTTGTGCACCTGGCAGAGCATGGGAAGCTGAAAAGTCCTTGACTAGCATAAGCAGTACTTAGCAACAGCTAAAACATCAGTGTGTTATCAGCATTCTTCTCATACTAAATCCAAACCACAGCACTATGCCAGCTACTAGGAAGAAAATTAACTCTATCCCAGCTGAAACCAGGACACACAGGCTGCAGGTGAATATCTGCTCCAGCTCCTGGAGCACACTCTCCTTCTCTGACCCTGGTGTTTTCAGGATTGTTTCTCACACTTTTTCCCCCTCACTCCTCATTGCCATGCAGTGTTTTTCCCTTTCTTAAATATGTTTTCACAGAGGTGCCACCAGCTTCACTGATTTGTTCATCTTTGGCTTCTGGTGGGCCCTTTGCCATGCCGGCTGGAGCTGGCTGTGTCCCGCATGGGGCAGCCCCTGGTTTCTTCTTACAAAGGCCACCCCTGCCGGTACGTGTGTGTGTGTGTGTGTGTCCCCGCTACCCAAATCTTGCCACATAAAGCCAATATACCTTATTTCCCTCTCTTGGAGGTGTCAAGTTGAACATTACATTTTCTTTGCACTGAAAGGTGCAGAGGGAAGCTGCCTAGGGATTAGTTTTCTATTTTTGTCAAAGATCTTCCTGTTGCACAAATACCAGGAGACAACACAAAACATTCCCCTGCTACAATACAAACTGTACAGCTTCATAATCCACCCTGGGGTGAGTTTACAAGAATTGTGTTGCAACCACAAAATATTTTTCTGTTGCTAGGAGTACTGCTTAATTTGGTTCCAGCCTCTTAAGCAAACTGAGGATTTGCCAGTGATTTAGTGATCTAGGCTTAACACAGTAGACCTCACAAGCCATGTAGGCTGCTTACACATCAAGGCAGCGTTTGCAGTATAGGCACTTCTCGGTCTATTTCTGCAGGAAAGGATTCAGCAGGGTGGAGGGTGGGGGAACCTGGTACACAGGCAGCAGCTAAATCATTTAAGGTGTTTTGTTATTTTAGTTTAGGTTCAAGACATACCTGCTAGCATTTACTGCATCTACACCAAGATGTCCTGCTTTCAGAGCTGTGCTGGCACAGGTTCTAATCAAGTCAGTCTTGAACACCCATGAGGCTCTGTCATTGCTGAAACTGGGCAGCCTAGCACCTTAGCTTGTAAAAATATAAGTACTAGTGGCAGTACTGTCCACTTTCCAGTTGATAGCTAATTTTCATTGTGTAAAGGGTAAAATAGTTATCAACCAGGATTATAAAACCAAAAGATATTTAAATAGATCCTCCCATAAAGATCATCTTTAGGAAAACTCCACTAGATCTTCAAATATTATGTACTTTGAGCACAAAAATAATTTCAACAGCAGGAAATTATTAACTGCAGTGTGTGGATGAAATCCTTTAAACAGATTACATCTGAAGGCTCATTTTACATCATCCCACCAACAAAAAAGCAAACAAACAAAACCCTACCCACAGAATGGACTCTCTTCTTTTTATTTTACCACCGGTTTCTGTCTGTGACCCTGAACTAACCAAACTCTATACTTCAGATTTACCTCCTAATTCAGGGATACATTTTTACCTCACACAAAGGCACTGCAAGACATAATACATCTTCACCTAACATACAATGCAAATTATATTTCCAAAACAACCCACCTGCCCCCTGGCACGTTCCTTATCATTCATTTCAGTTGAGTAACATTTGTAGAAAGCTGAACAAGGCTTTAAAAAATGCTATAGTTCAAGAAGTTAAATTGTAAAATAACTATTAAAGACATGACACTGCATTTTTTTTAAATTTCATCTTCCTAGGATCTCTATAAATAAACATGTTAATTAAAACAAATCTACTTGACAGTTAGCAAAGCAGACCCCCCTCAACCCAACTCTGTTACTGGGGTGGAACTATAAGAAAAAATTAAGTTAGAAGGAATCTCTGGAGATCACCTAGTCCACTCCCCTGCTCAAAGGAGATCCATTAGATGAGGAAGCTCAGGGCCTTGTTAAGTGTGGAATCTCCATCTTTAGAGATACTCAAAACCACTTTGTGCTCATGTTTCAATACTCGACCACACTCATGGAAAAAAAATTTCCTTGCATCTAATCAGAATTTCCCACATCGCAGCTTGGGCCCATTGCCTCTTGTCTTTTAACTGTGCACTTCCCCTAGCCAGCTCATCAGTCACCTGCATCAAGAAACTGTCATGAACACACTCCAGAAATCTCCTGGATTGCTTACGCCCAACCATATTACCCTTCCATCTAGAGCTGCATGAAGAAGCACTGAAATATGGAGAGTACTCAAGGCAAGGAATGCATCCCTTTCTAGGAAGAATGAACATGCCAAAATTGTGCAAGTATACATCATATCTTTATTTTTATTATTGAACAACTCTGCACAAAATTGGACACAGAGATTAAAAATAAAAATTAATTGCACTACTTCATAAAGCATTAGTAGTAACTCATAAAAAAGTGCAAGTTTTGTTAAAAATTTATCAAGCTTGCAAATTATTTCATTACAGGTATCTATAATACATATAAAATATGTTAAATGACACAATAAAGTGTGATTTTAAAGAAAATGGTTGACAAAATATGATTCTAACAAAACCCATAAGCTTTGACAGTCATTAACAAACCAAACAAATAGCAAAATGAGGTAACAATGTACCAAAGGAAAGGAAAAAAAAACCCACACAAAACCCACATAGCTCATTTATAGGAGTCTAAATATAACTCAGTCAAAAATGTGTTTTCCAAAAGTAAAACAAAGGTTGGTAAATGCCATTCCAAATATTTCTCAGTTGTTGACACATCTTGTTATCACATTCAAGAACCTTTACAGAAGCCATACACAACAAAATAGTTTACTTTGCACAGTAAGATTTCTGGAAAGAAAATGATAAAATGAGACCTTAGAGATATCTGTAAGCCTTTAAGCCTCTCTCTCTCTCTCTCAGGTCAAAGTTATGTTGAGACCTCTTGCTAAAAAAAACCCCCACACCTAATAAAAAAAAAAAAACCAAACAGGTGTGCCAATATGGTAAACCATTAACATGCCCCCCCCCCTTCCCCGTTGGGTAAATATGGCAGGAAGGCAATGAACATTTAAGTGTCTTGCTGGATTCTGGTACCATCAGGCACCACAACAGGCTGTGACATTAGACACAAATGTGCACAGAACATGGCAGTTAATAGCTGAGCATAAATCCCCTTCTTCTTTGACGGCCACAGTAAAAAAGACTTGGTTGTAGCTGGTCTGATCTGATTCTGAACGTGCGCTGTTTATACACACTAACCACAGGAAGCAAATCTGCACACATCTGCAAGAGTCCCATGCAAACAGAAGTAACATTCCAGAAGAGATCAGCCACAGGAGTGCAACAATTAAATTTGGTATTTTACCAAATTAGATACTCCATCTCCTAAATATTCAGCTGCCTCACAGTGTTTTACTGGCAAAAAAGGGACATTACACACCAAGATTTCTCCAGTTACAGAAAGAAGACTACTTTCCCCTTGGTATTCATGAAGTGTGCCTTGTTCATTTATATCTAGCTTAGAACAAGCGCCTTCTTTCCATGCTTCAAACAAAGTGAATACTGAGTGTAGTAGTGTTTGTTATGGTTAAATCTGTACAGCTAGGGTTGTGTTTTTTTCAGATATATTAGAGACCTTAAGTATTATAAGACATAATGCAGCACACACTTTTTAAAATAACCACATGATTTCATTTGCTAAAAAAATTTTTTTTAAAGTTTACTATAGGTGATTTAATTTTTTGATGTTATTGAGAGGAGTCCATTCTTTAGTGCCTGGGGGAGAGGGGAAATTGTAATACTTTGAAGTTGATATAACTATATTTTTATTTAGCATTCTTAATTATTGACAAGTATGGACAGACTAAAGTTTTGAGTACTATTTGTGTAACTAAAAGACAAGAGCACCTGAAACAAGCAAAAACAATAGCTGTAATTAATTGATTTGTAGAACCTTCAAAGAAGGGCAAGCAGCATAGAAAACAACATTGTCTGAAAATATAACTGATACTCAAGCATAGCAGCATACAGAAGTATCAGAAATGACAAAGAACAAACAAAGCTCGGACTGGCACCAAGTTATAGCAATATTGGTAGTTGTGTCACTTGTACTATTGTAACCAGGTACTGATGCTAAATTTAGGAGAAAACATTTTGACACCAAAAATCACATCCCTTGATTAACTATGGTATGTTTAGATCCAGTTATTTCACTGAAACTTCTTTAAGTTCTTAACAGTCTGAAGTGTTAAAGAAATCAATATTTTTAACTGCACAACTAAAAATATTATTTGAAAGGCAGTCAAATGAAAGTTACCTCTCATTTCACAGCATTATTTGTTCTGGATGGTGTACCAATTTATTCTTCTACAGTGGAACATTCTGGAGACTTGACAGAAAAAGAAATAAGGGAAATTTTTTCATGCCAAGCCTATCAGAAAATACAGAAAGCTAAGCAGCAGCACACTAAGACAACTGCATTCTAGCAGTGAATGACCACCACCAACCCTTTTTGAAGCACAAAAATTGAAAGTTCTACTTCTCTGAAAAAATGTTAAAAATTTTATTTTGTTCATTAAGACACAGGAATAAAATCATATCCTCTTACAAGTTATTTTAATTGTATACAAACTCTCTTGTAAACAAAGAACATAAGTGATTAAAGCCAATGTTTATATAGTAAAGGAGTACATATTTAGCAAGTATAATGGTCAAAGTGAAGAAACTTTGCACACGACTCTCAGCACCTTTTCAGTTTCCTTTTTGGAGGAGGAGCACAAAGTGCAGTATCTTCAAAACTCAAGTCTAATCTGAAATCAACTGAATGTAAATAAAACCCAGCTAGAAGAACTGAGAAGGAGAACAGAAAAGCTTCAACATTAAAGTCACCAATTGGAAGTGTTGATATTGCTGACTGAGTTATGCAATATTGCAACTTTATATCGATAAAATAAGCAGTAAACCTGTCATACTGAAATTTGGAATTCCTATCGTGTGTAAAAACCCAAGGTTACTCACATACTGAGTAATGAGCACACTCTTTAGAGATACACTTAAAAGCCTCCAATAAAGGGGAAGCATAACATCTGTTTGAATAGCAAGTAAAAAAGTCTTTTTTTATGATTAAGTATATTGGGGAGGAAATATTAAATGTCTATAATTGCAGCACCCTCTGCATTCAGTGTGTGACTCCAAACACAAGGAAAGAAACCAGTGTACAGTACTAGTACTGTTTAAATAACATAAGATTATACATTGCAGCATAATTAATACTACATACGTACATTCTTAGTACATGCTGGTATATATGTTCTCAAACACATATACACACCCAGTCACAAGTGCACTTCACGCATCCTTCCCCCCCCCCCCATTCATGCCCACTCACAGTATCTGAAGGTAGATTGCTATGTTGTTCGGAGCTACCACTTTTTATAAAAGCACATGCTAAAAGATCATGTCCACTGTAATCTCACAGCAACACTCGGAATGATCACACAAAAACCAAGAAAAGTTAGTGCACACACAAAATTAAGCTAAAAAACATCTTTGGAGTTCCAATCCCACAGTTAGTATAGGAATCCCACAATTGTGAAGACTAATATTAAGCTTTATAATCGATTAAGTCGCACAGTGCAAAGAAATGTTCATTGACCCTTTTGTGTAAAGGGAATGCTGGAAGCCACATGGGTAAGTTCAATGGATAGTTCATATATACACATGACCAGGAACACCCAAACCAGATTTGTGCTCTTAGATTAGTCATTCTGAATCACGATGCACTTCTGAAGCATCAGCTCTGCAAATTGGGCAGGTACGATTTGCCTGTAAAACCAGAAATAAAAGAAAGCTTAATGCACTGACAAATACACTTGTTAAGGTAACAGTGTCTGCAACTCAGAAAAAAAATGAAATTGCCACTAGCAGAGTACCCAAAAGGGACAAAGAAAAAAAAAAAGATAAACCCAGAATGTACCCATTTTCTGTTTCTTTACAGTATGTGAAAATGACCTAAAAGTTTTGTAAACTCAAAAGAAAAATACAGTGGGCAGAGAAACCCACCATCACTAGAGAAGCAAGACAGAGGTGGAAAAAAGTGCCCTATATTAGGGCATCCTAGTCTTACTAGCTCTTTGTCATGAATCACAGCTTTTTAGGCTCTCACTACCCTGTTATCACAGGAGAAGAGCAGAAGTCTATCATGCAGGCTTGGCCAAAGCTTGAAAGCTGAGCAGAGGGGGAAAAAGAAAAGGGTTTTTAGTAACAGACAGGCTGCACAGCATCTCTGGACCCCTGTTTGACTACTTGTTCTTGTGTATTTAATGAAATTAATTCCCCTTCGCATCTTAACATAACTGGTGTAAAGATGAATTAGGTGCACATAATGCATCATAGGCTGCAATGTGTATCTTCTCTTAACTTGCTATTCCTTCAGGCAAGATAACTTTCTGCAACATAAGAGCTGCACAATGAACTGAAATGATCATAAGAAACACTTAATAGAAATTTTCTAGCTGAAGTGAACCACATTTAGAAGAAAAGGATTTACAGCCTGAGCCTTCAGGGTGAATACAGGTCATGTTTTCAAGTTTTTCGTTGGAACTATGACTAAATCCTGCTTTAAAAAGAAAAGATTTCTCATGTATTCCTTTGACTCGAGGAATTAGGATATCCATAAACAATCAGATATTGTGAAACATGACAAAATTGAGAGTTGAAAAGACTGACAAGCAAAAAGGATAATCTCTTTCTTGTTAATCTTGTCCCATTCACTGTTTAACCTCTCTTTCATGAGTCTTCAGCCTTATTTAACATGGATTTTTTTCTCACTGTAGTCTAATATATAGGCACATAATTCAGTATAAAATAGGTTTTCCCCTGGCTATCTCATATTGCCTGAAAAAGTGTTTCTATGTAGGGTTTTATAACTATAGGACAGGTAAAAATACAAATTTCATATGTAGACAAGTCAAAGTTTGCTTTGATGCCTTCTATTGTTGCATCACCACCTTGTAATGGAATAGTAATTTTTACTAAAATTTGCCAATGATAATGTGTTCCCTTACACAGTTTATCAACATGGGATGTGAATTTAAAGTGCAAAAGTTATTTTACCCCACTTCCTAAACACAGTCTAAAACTTTGTGTTGACACAGTGTAACTGTACGCCCTTTAGGCTCAGATTACACAAATCTTTCATTTAAAGAGAAACCTGCCTAGTTTACACTGTTATGCTGATGTGTTTTTTCTAAAGTCAGTCATCCTTTAGCCAATACTAGTGTTAGAAGTCAGCAATTTCCAAGCTTGGTTAGAAGCATCAGCACAAAATTGCCTCGCAAATACTACAGTTCACTTCAGATTACTAAAAAAAAGAATGCCCCAAAACTGGTTTTTTCCCCATTTTACTGATCTCTAAGGGCTATCTTCACTACCCTTTGATTGCCAATTGAAAGTGCTTAATGTAACATAAGAACTGCCATACTGAGTCCAACCAAAGCTTCATTTAACCAAATACTCTGAATTGAACAGTGACCAACAGCAGGTGCATAAGAGCGACCATACATGATATTTCCCTGATACATTCCCCTACCTTCCAGCAGTCTGTGCGTCAAGCACTTTTTGAGCCAGATGCAATGTCTTTGCATCAACAACCCTGGGAGGAATTCTTTTTTCAAAAACTTATCATAGAATCATAGAATCGTTTAGGTTGGAAAAGACCTTTAAGATCATCCAGTCCAACCATTAACCTACACTACCAAGTCTACTCTAAGCCAATCAAGGGTAGACTAGACTAAACCATGTCCCAAAGTGCCACGTCTACCCGTTTTTTGAACACTTCCAGGGATGGTGACTCCACCACCTCTCTGGGCAGCCTGTTCCAATTCTTGACTACCCTCTCCATAAAGAAATTTTTCCTAATTTCCAACCTAAACCTCCCCTGGCACAGCTTAAGCCCATTTCCTCTCATCCTATCACTAACTACCTGGGAGAAGAGACCAACACCCACCTCGCTACAACCTCCTTTCAGGTAGTTGTAGAGAGCGATAAGGTCTCCCCTCAGCCTCCTCTTCTCCAGGCTAAACAATCCCAGTTCCCTCAGCCGCTCCTCATAAGACCTGTGCTCCAGACCCTTCACCAGCCTTGTTGCCCTTCTCTGAACACGCTCCAGCACCTCAATGTCTTTCTTGTAGTGAGGGGCCCAAAACTGGACACAGTATTCCAGGCGCGGCCTCACCAGCGCTGAGTACAGGGGAACAATCACCTCCCTGCTCCTGCTGGCCACAGCATTCCTGATACAAGCCAGGATGCTGTTGGCCTTCTTGGCCACCTGGGCACACTGCTGGCTCATGTTCAGCTGGCTGTCTACCACACCCCCAGGTCCTTTTCGGCCAGGCAGCTTTCCAGCCACAACCAGCCACTTATCAACCTTCCAGCCACTTATCAACCTTCACAGAATTTCAGCGTCCACCATGTCATGGGGTGCATGACACCCAGTGGTCTTAGTTCTCATTTCAGAAGAGGGAGCAAGTTATTGTTCCTTGTTTACCTTCTCTCCATGCCACACACAGAATCATAGAATCATAGAATATCTCAAGTTGGAAGGGACCCATAAGGATCATCGAGTCCAACTCCCTGCTCCTCGCAGGACTACCTAAAACTAAGCCGTATGACTGAGTGTCATCCAGATGCTCCTTGAACTTAGACAGGCTTGGTGCCATGACCACTTCCCTGGGGGGCCTGTTCCAGTGACCGACCACCCCTCTCAGTGAAGAACCTTTTCCTTAGGTCCAATCTGAACTTCCCCTGATGCAGCTTTATTCCATTTCCACGAGTCCTATCGCGGGTCACCAGAGAGAGGAGATCAGCACCTCCCCCTCTGCTGCCCCCCTTGAGGAAGTTGTAGACTGCAATGAGGTCAGACCTCAGCCTTCTCTTCTCCAAGCTGAACAAACCAAGTGACCTCAGCCACTCCTTGTAAGTCTTGCCCTTGAGACCTTTCACCATCTTGGTTGCCCTCCTCTGGACACACTCTGATAGTTTGATGTCCTTCTTATATTGAGGTGCCCAAAACTGCACGCAGTACTCAAGGTGGGGCTGTACCAGTGCAGTGTAGAGTGGGACAATCACCTCCCTCGACTGGCTAGCTATGCTGTGCTTGATGCACCCCAGGAACACAGTTTGGCCTTTTGGCTGCCAGGGCACACTGTTGACTCATATTCAACTTGCCATCCACCCAAACCCCCAGATCTCTTTTCACGGGGCTGCTCTCCAGCCTCTCGTCCCCCAATTTGTACATATAACCAGGATTACCCTGTCCCAGCTGGAGAATCCGGCACTTACTCTTGACACAACTAAGCTTTATGCAATTATATGGTTTAACAAGTCCAGTGTGGAAACATGCTTCAGCCTTGCCCCAGACTGTATAAAACAGTCTAAATAAATATCTATGAATGTTAACATGCTTTAAAAAATATATTTCAAGCTAGAACAACTAGATGTTTACAATCATCTTGTTGGTTCTCAGACATGTTCTCCTACAGTATTCTGAACCCAAGCACATATTTCATTCAAATAAGTTCTATTGAGGAAAAAAAAAAAAAGCGGTGTTGTGGAAACATTTACACCAGTCCTAGATTCTGTAAAAGCTTTAGAATATATTGGGTGCTCTAACCCAAAGTTGTTTTCAGGTTCCTTTTTTTTTTTTTTTAATCCTATCATTATTCATGATGCTTCATTAGCAAAAAAACTACTGACAATATCAAATCCAATACTTCACTTTATGCACAGGATATTCTACTGTATGCATGAGGCAGTCATTTCCTTGACTTTATAAAGCCTAGAAATTATAGGACTTTATCCAAGTAAAAAATGTATATTCTCTACAGGAATGCATTTGTCAGTAAAGCATGAGAAATTTTTTATTTTTAAAATATATCTTAAAATGATGTAACATAAGATTGCATTTATAATTCTCTAGGAAATGTTTGACATGCTTCTTTCACATAGGACTGTGAAATATTTGATATTGCAACACAGAGTACAGACAGATTAAAGTAAATCTGAATAGAATTTTTAAAAAAGTGAGACAAGAAAGGAATGAATACCTTATGAAAGGAATGAATACCTTCTTAGCAGTAGGTCTGCATAACACAGCTTGTACAGATGTCTCCCTATATATCATCTTCTACACTGTATTCCTATCTTTCTCACCTTCTGTACCAGTGCTGTTCTATTCTTGTTTTGAAAGAATATCTCATAGCATGCATAAAGCCATAATTTCATGCTAAGTCTGTTTTTTTTAAATATCGCTCAATCATGCCTTATAAGAATAGATACTTTTTTATTTGCCCCATGAATTCAAATTCATATTGATAAGAGGGGTTCTTATAGGAGCGCTTTCTACGAGTGAAGATCATTCTCCTCATATTCCTTTTAAAATGACCCTATTCCAATTATTATTACAAAGAAATATCTTTTGTTAATCACTAAAAAAGAATATTTCTATAGTGTAAGGAGACAAAAAAAGATAAATTCAGCTTGTGCCCTTTTTTGTTACTTCAAAGCCTAAATATTAAAAATGAGAAACAAGAGATGAAATGCAGTAGAAAACTAAAGAAAAAATGAAACTACAAACTAGGACATTATAAATTGCATCCAACACAGATTTTATTTACCTTAAGCCATTTATCAACACACTTGGCATGAAACTCGTGGTTACAGGGTAAGACTCTAAGTAGCTGCCTTGCCTCAAAGTCACACATACACACTACACACCTGAAAAAAAGACAGCAAATATCTATAAACTTTCCCATTTAGTAACAATAATTTATATTCTATAGGCAACTTATAAGGTGTGTCTGCAAAAGGTTTTTTTTCTTTTTTAAATCACTGGAGTATCTACAGTGATCAAACTTTTGTGGGTATAGATCTCTAGTGGACCAGTATAAAATGAGAATTGCTTTTGTTTTGTTCACCATGGTTTCAAATCCCAAAGCAGACAAGGGCTCAAACTCATACCCATGGGAGTTCATCTCAAGCAGTAAATAGATTGTATTACCATAATTCAAAATACTGGAGTTCATGCCTGCTGATATAAACAGGCAGTGCAAACCCTATAGCATATTTCTTTCAGTTTTAACTTCAATTTTAGCTATATTAAAATAAAAAGCAGAAAACGTGCTTTGAGTATTTCTCAAAACCATAACTGATTAAAGATCACACACATATTTACTATGAAAAATTTGTCATTAAATTACATTTATTTTCTGTTGTAAATGTTTTATAAACACATTTCTTCCCCAGGGACATCATCAACTTAAGTTCTCTGGTATTTTTATTTTTCTTATTCCCTACTATGTTAAAAATAACATTGAAGATTGCTCTAAGTGGAAGATGAGAGAAAAAAACTCTTCTGTTCAATTTCAAACATTTGACAGCACTGTATATCACTTTCACTGCCTCCCACCTATAGCTCATTTCTCTGTTACATAGATCTTTCAAACAGAATTAGTCTTAAAAATAAGAAAATATAACCGTAAACCTGAAAGACTGTCAAAAGCTCTTCCAGGAGCACTTGAAAATTTAGTAATTGAAAAATATTTCAATATAGGCTGAATTCCAAGTTGATGATGACCATTTAATATCTAGTATGACAAACAAAAATTTGGAAAACTTTCTAAAAATACTGAATAACTAAATTTGAACATCTAACTGAAGTGAGACTGTGTAGAATTTTAAAGCTAAGATAAATGATATCTGATTTGAAAAATGGTTTAAGAAAATTTATCTTTTTTATTTGAGTGCTTTTAGAGCACTTGTGTTACAGTATTTGCCTAGTTGAGGCTGTAACCTAAAGGAATGGAAGTATGTAAATTTGAGATAGATGTACTTACAATGTCTGTTCTGATTGATGATTGCTTGGATTGAACCTGTAAGATGGAAGCTGTTCAATGTCTGCCTTTGTCAGTCCTCGAGGTTTGGCTTCTCCTAGACGTTCTGCCAAATTCAGCAGTGCCTACGAAACAAGGAATTTGGACTTTTTAACATTCATTGCGCAAACAAGCTCCAGCTCTACCAGAAGTGATTTCTTCTGCCATGTCACTATCCCACCAGGTAGCACAACCTACCTCTCCATCAAGACACGCTTAGTCTTGCTTCTCTCTCTCTACAACTGCGAGCACTACGGAAAGATGTCTTTCAAAGTTTGATCACTGATGAATCCTTCTGAACTGCATAAGATAGTATCTTTGGGATTTCCAAATATCCATGACCTAACTGTTAATCACTCCTGCAGCTGTATTCACAGCTTGATAGATGTTTTGCTTTGGAAGTGAACCCTCTCCCCCCATCCCCCACACAGTAGTGTGAGTAACCAGAAGAAAATGTTGACAAACTTGCTTTCTAGGAATATGCAATGAGCCTAGCTCTATGTGGCCAAGAGTTTAAAGGGACAACTTTTGACTCCCATTCCATTTCTTGGGCTAGCTGAATTGAGGCATCGATATTTTATGCTGAACCTTTGGAAACCAAAGCTTGACACTGAATTGAATAGAGACACTTTCTAATTAAATTTTGTACTTGTTCATACAGGTAGAACACTGTACCTAAGTGTTCCTCATGTAAATAATTTCTGCTCCCTCATGAATCTCATGAAATAATTTCTGCTCCCTCATGAGTCTCCAGGAAAGCATCAGTATCAACTTGACAGAGAACTGAAGCACAGAAGTTGAGAGATTTGATGAAAGATGCAGAGTTAACCTCTGCTCCTCATGAATTTGTACTTTACACACCAACCTCGTAGTTTTCCACCTCTCCATCTTCCACATCCAACTCAAAACTGAAAGCTGGTCCAACTGCAGGTGGCACTGGAAGCACTGATCTGCCAGAAGAACAAGCAACAGTAAGACTCAACATCTTCCTGAAGGAAAGCATGCTAACATATGGCAGAGGTAGAGTTATGTTATTGAACCGTCTTAAATCAACAAATTCTAAGAATCAGTAAAAAGGTTAAATTAGAAATTAAGAATTAAAATTCAAAGTAAAGGAGTCAAAGGAAAGCTAATTGCGTCACTTCTTGATTTTGCATTTTTAAATTGCATGTATATTGCTATGACAACTCATACTTACAGTAAGGCTCAGTGTTATTACAGAAATTAATCTCTTGATAGCCTGCATCACAGAGTTAATATTAATATTGAACAGAGTTTCTGGTTTTAAATTTGACTTATTTAAATAGATAGAATTTCAACAAAGATAAATAGCCCAAGTTCACTTAGCTCCCCAATAGAAAAGCATTCAAGCACTCAAATAGAATAGACTAGACTAGACTAGACTATTTTTTCAGTTGGAAGGGACCTACAACAATCATCTAGTCCAACTGCCTGACCAGTTCAGGGCTGACCAAAACTTAAAGCATCTTATTAAGGGCATTGTCCAAATGCCTCTTAAACACTGACAGGCATGGGGCATCGACGACCTCTCTAGGAAACCTGTTCCAGTGTTTGACCACCCTCTCGGTAAAGAAATGCTTCCTAATTCAAGTCTGAACCTCCCCTGACGCAGCTTGGAACCATTCCCACATGTCCTGTCACAGGATACCAGGGAGAAGAGATCAGCACTTCCCTCTCCACTTCCCCTCCTCAGGAAGCTGTAGAGAGCAATGAGGTTGCCCCTCAGTCTCCTTTTCGATAATACATATAACAAAGACAACTACAATATAGTATTGGGCCAACTTCCACATTGACAGCAGACCCAACTATATGTTCCCATATAACATGGATTTGGCCAGAGAAGAACCTCTTCAGATATAAAGGCAAGAGCCCGCCATTTTTCTGTTTTTTCTTTTAAGTTAAAAAAGCATCTCCATCCCAAGATAGTAATATGGGTCAAAGTTTAATGCGCAACCACAGAAATAAAAAAATCCACAGCACTATAAATGTCATCTAATTAAATTAATCAGGAGTCATTGTGACACACTGTCCCTGAGTAGACAGGCAAGCGGCTACAACATCAGAGCAGACTTTGTCAGAATGCACCATGAAAAGTTTAACTTCACTGAATCATATATCCTGGTGCTATTTTGATGCAAGTCAAACTGCGGAGTCAGAAACTATAGATGTTGTGGCAAAACAACAAATGACAAAGTTGGGTTATTTCCCTGTCAATGACACCTTTAAATAAATCCTCGTTTTCTAAGCATTTTGTATTAATTACAAAAATGGAACCTACAAAGAACAATAAATTCCATGTCGCACATCTAAACTACAGCAGACAGGATGTTCATTAAAAGGTTACTGATAATCCCTTAATGTTACTTCTCCCATCCCTTCTCTTCCAGAAATGGTTAATCAGGTGCAGAAGTTCAAAAGCTGTAACAGATTATCAGTTCAGAAGAAAGAAAACCCCACAAACCGAAAAACACACCCATACCCAGAAGGCTCCCCTCATTATGTTTCAGTAATTAATTAAGAGTAAATTGATTTGCCTGGCTGGGTTGGTTTTTTTTTTGTAAGGACTGTTAGTTCTTTATCCTACATAAGTAGGCTTTAGGATGTAACCATGGGTATAACTCATAACTATTATCCAAGAATCAAGTGTAACCATTCTACATTGAACATCTTTAAGGAGATTTCAACAGAAAGAAGAGGCATAGCAGATCCCAAAACTACATTATCATCAAACTGTTCACTTGTACTTGTTTTTTCCTGGCTCAGGCATGTATGCTGTTCAAATAGACTGGAAACTTTAAATATAACTACAAGTTTTCTTATTCCTTGGGATTGTCTGAACTGTCTGTATCCTGTGGTAGAGCCCAAACATAAAAAATCATTGAGGGGATCAACTAGCTTACAGAGTTATTTAGCAGTCTACAAGTACAATGTGCTTTGGACTTACAGCACATATGGTAATAGGTTGGGATGGTACGAGTGTGGTGGTATTGGTTGCTGTGATCGGTATCTACTGCGCCCTGTGAGTCTTCGAGGCATAAAAGGTGGGTAAGGCTGTAAAAAGGAAGAAAATCTTCAATATTTTCTTGTCTTATTTAATAATGAAATTAAATGAAAAGTGAATGTTGAAATACGTTTTAAATAAGGCATTATCAAAAAAAATCCAGCCCTGTCCAAGCCAAAAAATACCAGCCTTTTCAAACAATTGTTTTGACCAACAAATCTCATCGGTAATATGCAATTATACTATTCTGCAGGAAAAAAAGTAACAATGCTAACCAGAAACCCATGCAAGCTAGCTAATAAGCATTTTGTAAGGCTTAGCCTATATACGGGCTAGTTTGGACAGGCAGGACTTGAATTGGAGAACATGCTGCAAACCAAAAGCTGAGGGCTTTCGACCTGGTGCAATGCACTGGCTTGTGCAGCTGGTTGGGTAGGAGTGAGACATATAAACAACATATATACAGAAGTTCTTTCGCTGGTATAAGCCAAATATCCATTAGGGGGCACTGCCAGGATGCTCCACAGCAAACCCACTCTAAATAAAGAGCAAGGTTTAAAATTAATAAATAAAGAAATCACATTCAGAGTTGGGCTCAATTGCATTCACTTTTGGAAGGAGGGGCTGTAGCCTTTCAACTGCATACAGATATAGTGCCTAAAGAGACATTCAAGTTTACAGCTTCAACACATTCTTTCCATAGGAGAAAAAGACTATTTTCCTGTTTCGATTTGCATGCAAAGCTCTTTAGTTTACTTACATAAGTCCTCAGTATGACTGTTTAAAACATCTTGCACTGTCTACTAAAATGGGAGCAGGTAAAGAATTTCTAAAAATACTCAATAGTGAAAAAAAAATGTTAGCAGATTTTTAGAACCAAAATTCACACACCACTACTGAAATGATATTCAGAGGCCTTGAGACATTTACTTTTATGAAAAAAGATCGCTCAAAGATTTTGTTAGCATGTTTTCATTCTTCCAAGTTTGAGCCCTCAGACTATATGAAGTCTAACTGTAAAAACCAACCACCCTGACTTTCCACAGCTGCAGCCACTAATGAAATTCAATTGCAAAAATGCCATTTTTCAATAAAATGGTTATAACATAGAGCAAAGATCAAGAACTTGAGCTCAGCATGCATGAGGATGTAGTACAAAAAGCAATACTTACAACTCCAAATGAAACCTCTTGGTGTAAAGGATCATGGGTTAAGAATTGGATAGGAGCTGAGGAAGTCAGTGTTGGTGGATGAGTTGATGGAGGGTAGGTAAAGCTTCCTACAGGAAGATGTTCTCCAAGCAGTTCTACTTCATTCTCTATCCTTTGAAGTGGCTAAAAGAAACACAGGGTTTGTTGTATTAATAGAAAACCAGTTTTTAAAATTTATTTTTTAATACCAAAACACCACAACTCCAATTATATGTTCTGAGGAGTTGTGGAAAATTTATGGAGTTGTACTGGGTATATGTGGCAAGGTTTTGGTAGTGGGGGGGGGGCTGCAGGGGTAGCCTCTGTGGAAAGAGGTAAGGGGCTGCCTTGTGCCAGGCACAGCTGGTTCCAGCTGGTTCGGCAATGGATCCACCGCAGGCCAAAGCTGAGACAATCAGCAGTGTTGGTGGTGCCTCTGTGAAAAACTATTTAAGAAAGGGCAAAAAAAAAGCTGGATGGAGAGTAGGAGGGAACAAAAAAGAGTGAGAAACAGCAGAGGGAACACCATGGTCAGAGAAGAAGGATGAGGAGGAGGTGCTCCATGGCACCAGAGCAGATATTCCCTGCAGCCCATGGAGGACCCACTCTGGAACAGATTGATATTTCCCAAAGGAACTGTGTCCCATTGAGAATCCATGCCAGAGCAGATTTTCCTGATAGGACTGCAGCTCATGGAAGAACCCACACTAGAGCAGATTTTCCTGATGGACTGCAGCCCATGAAGAACCCACGCCGGAGCAGAGGAAAGGTGTGAAAAGGAAGGTGCAGCAGAGAATGACTGCTATATACTGACCATAATCCCCCACCCCTCCTCCCTCTTGTGCTGCTTGGGCGGGGAGAGGAATCTGGAGGAGGAGAAGAACTACTAGCAGTGGATGAGGATTGAGTCAGGGATTGATTACTTGAGAGACCTTGACCCATACAAGTCCATGGGACCAGATGGACTACATCCAAAGGTGCTGAGAGAACTGGCCAATGTCCTTGCAAGGCTGCTCTCTATCATCTTTAAAAGGTTTTGGAGATCAGGGGGAGATCCCTGACAACTGGAGAAAGGTAAACATTGCATTCATCAACAAAAAAGGCCAAAAGGACAATCTGGGAAACTGCAGGCCAGTCGACCTTACTTCAGTCCCTGGGAAAATCACGGAGTGAGTCCTCTTGGAACATATTTCTGGGCACATGGAAGAGGGAACAGTCAGCATGGCTATACCAAGGGAAAATCATGCTGGATCAAACAGATTGTCTAGTATGATAAGGTGACTGGATCTGTGGATGAGGGGAGAGCAGTGGATGTCATTTACCTCAACTTTAGCAAGGCTTTTGACACTATCTCCCACAATATTCTTGTAACCAAGTTCGGATGTTACAGTCTGGATGGGTGGAAAACCAGGTGGATAGAAAAATGTTTAGATGATCAGGCTTAGATCATAGTGGTTAATGGGTCATACTCTACCAAGATGCTGGTAACAAGTGGTATACCACAGGGACCTATCCTATTTAACAACATTATCAATCACCTGGAAGAGACAGAGTACTTGCTCATGAAGTCTACAGCTGATATCAAATTGCGGAGAACAGTCCATACACTGGAAGGTAGGGCTGCCATACAGCAGGACATGGACAGGCTGGAGAAATGGGCCAACAGGAACCTTGTGATATTCAACAAGGACAAATGTCAAGTCCTGCACCTGGGAAGGAAGAACCCCTGGCAACAATACAGGCTGGGGAATGACTGGCTGTGAAGCAGCTCTGCTGAAAAGGCCCTGGGGCCCTCGGTAGACAGCAAGCTGAACATGAGCCAACAGTGTGCCCTGACAGCAAAGGCGGCTAGCAGTATCTTGGGCTGTATTAACAAATAGTAGCATAGCCAGTAGATTGAGTGAAGTGATTATCCACCTTCTACTTAACGCTTGTTAGACCTCATGTAGGATACTACATCCAGTTTTGGGCAGCCAAATAAAAAAAAAAAAAGACATTGTTAAAGTAGAACAAGCTCAAAGGAGGGCCACCAAGATGGTCAGGGGACTGGAGCATTTGTCCTATTAGAAGAGCTTGAGGGAACTGGGCTTTTTCTGCCAGGAGAAGAAAAGGCTTGGGGGAGGGAGGAAGGACACCTAACAGCGGCCTTCCAATACGTGCAGAGATTTGATCAGGAAGATGGAACCAGGCTCTTTACAGTGGTGCATGGTGGAAGGACAAGAGACAATGGGAATAAGTCACAAAAAAAGAGGTTCCAGCTAAATACAAAGAGAAGCTTTTTCACCATGAGGACAGTCAAGCAGTGGAACCTGAGAGTTTGTGCAGTCTCCATCCTTGGAGGTTTTCAAGACCCAGCTGGAAAAAGCCCTGAACACCCTCACCTGACTGAGAGACTGAAAGAGTTAATGCATGTTGATGCCTCAAACATTGTGGTGACACAAGTTAAGGTCTGCATAGAGACGAGTTAAGGTCTCTATAGTGACAAATTAGGGTCTGCATAGCACCACTAAACCACAGGTGAGAAGCCGATTGGCACAGAGCCGGGAAGGCGTGTCAGAGGATGCGCAGTTCCGCCTTCTGATGTGCCTTACAACTCACCATATATGGCCAGAGGTCATACAGAGTTCATTTGAGCAAGGGGCTCATGACCACCTGAAAGACCCCTCGTGACCACCCCCCACAATGGCGCCTGTGCAGAAGATGAAGAACATTCTGGAACAAGAACCATATAAGTCCTCAAGGGAGCAAGACTAGAGGCAGGGACTAGCCTATAAAAGACACAACTCCAAGGAGCCACGTGTGCACCCACTACTGGAGGATTGCCACATTTACCATCGACATCATGGGATCCAAGGGTGGTGATATCTCTCTCTCTCCCTCTCCTTTTCTTCTTTTTCCTTTCCTCTGATAAGTATTTCAATTAGAACCCATGTTGCCTACCATTACGCTTTCCAAGTTCAGGTTGTTTTTTACCATCAATAAAGGGAGGAAGCCAAAATGCGACCTCTAATTAAGACCAAGACTATAAATGGTGGTCAAGGAGGAGCTCAACAAGTTACCACTCATACCATTACCTATTCCCCTACTGATTTGGCTAAAATTCAGGAAAAATATTCCCGGGGACCCCGACAAATGGAAACCAAATATGTATGGAGAGTATGTCTTACCGGGGGTGACCGTATCTTGCTGAGTGAGGATGAGGCAGGAGGGTATTGGGGACCGGGGGTTTTTATAACCACAAATGATAATGGAGAGCCCTGGTCCCTGTCCCAAAGAGTAGCATACTGGGTAGGTGGATTAGATCCTATGGAAAGGGGAGACCCCTTCTTGATTAAAACACCTATGGTGGGCCACATTTTAGAGAGCGTACACAAAACTGCGTGTCTCCAGTTGATGCATAATTGATTACTGGTTCCGCAGCAGCCCTCCCCCATGCAATATGTGGCAGACCCCAAAAGGTTTCATCCCCTTATAAGGGGACTACCCGATGCCTTGAAATTATATGCGATACAACTACAAGATCGGTTGAGAACACCCCGACCCTGGCAAAGGGGAGGTCCCCCAGAGATGGCATGGGGGGAAGTAGCGCAGGAGTTAATTAATTATGGAAGGTGAATGGGATTTACCAGCCAGGGGGAGACCAAATCCAAGGTGGATCTTAGGAGGTTGGAAGGGAATGGGGAAACAAAAGCTCCCCCACGCAATCCTCGACACCCCCCGGACAAGGCCAACGCGACCCCCTGATAATAGAAGATATACATTATGGGCAGAGGGCATCTCAAAAGGAATCCCCCGGGAGGTGATGGATGGGTTACCCACTCCCAACTTTCCCAACTCCAAATTTGGTGAGAGGATGGGACAAGATAAAGGGAACCCTGTCCCCCTCAAAACCCAAGGACCTTTCCCTTTCCAGGGAACACGGAATGGCAACCCTGTCTGCTCCCCTGGAGACTGGGTTGATTGATTTAAGCGTCCCCGAATCAGGAAACCCCCTCCGCCGTCCACAAGAAGTGAGCTGGGGGATGGCTAGTGGACTTACTTGAGAAGGCTCATGGAAAATGACAAAGGAGACTGGTTGATTACCTTTCTCTTAGGCCCCTTTAAGACTCCAGTCACATTTTTGGTAGATACAGGAGCCCAGGTGTCAGCTCTCTGGGCGGATGTTGCTAACCGCAACGGCATCGGTGCTGACAAGAAACAAATCTGGGTCACAGACGTTTTTGGGAATTCTAGTCACAGCCAACCACACGAGTCAAGTGCTGGCTGCCGGGAGATACATCCCCAGTTGAAGTCACAATGATATTAGGCTCATTACCCACAAACATTTTAGGACTGGATTTATTGAAGGGGAAAGCGTGGGTAGACTCAAAGGGAAGGGAATGGAAATTCAGACTCCTTGTGGCTTCGGTAAGACGTTTCCTCCTTCTAAAATAGTTAATGTGAAACCCTATGCCTTGCCATTAGGGGCAAGGGAGGGAATCACCCCTGTAATAACCGAGTTGCAGGAAAAGGGGATAATTATCCCAAATCACTCACCTTATAACTCTCCAGTATGGCCAGTCCGTAAACCCACTGGAATGTGGCAAATTACAATTGACTGTCGGCGCCTAAATGCTAACACAGACCCCTTGACTGCTGCCATGCCTAACATAGACGAGCTAATTGCTACTATACAGGAACAAGCCCACCAGATTTTAGCAACTACTGATGTCAAAGACATGTTTTTTCTGGTTCCCTTGCAGGAAGCAGACAGAGATCGTTTTGCTTTTACCTGGGAAGGGGTGCAGTTTACTTTTACATGCCTTCCTCAGGGATACTGTCATTCATGGACCATCGCCCACTACAGGAGCTTGCCCATGCTATCCCTGAGAAGGGAGTTAAGGTATATCAGTATACTGATGATATATTGATTGGTGGCCCTGATACCAAAGTAGTGGGACAGACCCAAACAAAAATAATCCCTTATCTGGAGAGTTTAGAACTCCAGATTCTGACAGAAAAGATACAGCTTCCATCCTTGGAAGTAAGGTTTCTGGGTATCTGGTGGAGGGTTGGGACAGTGTGTATTCCCCCCGAAACCTTGACTACCCTTGAACAAGTGAAAATGCCTGGAAACAAGAGGGAACTCCAACATGCCTTAGGCCTCTTGGTATTTTGGAGAAAACACATTCCAGACTTTTCCATCATAGCCAGACCCCTATACAACCTGACATGCAAAAGGGTCTCTTGGGATTGGACCCCCATCCATGAGGAAGCCTTGAAGCTACTGATTTTTGAGGATGGGGTATATCAGGCTTTAGGGTTGATACACCCGACTGATCCACTCCACACTGAATGGGGTTTTGCAATTCATGGGCTATCAATACACATGTGGCAACACGAATCTGAAGGCCCAATTCGTCCTACTGGGTTTTATTCATGCAGTTTTAAAGATGCAGAAAAACGGTATTCAGTTTGGGAAAACAGCCTCTTTGTGGTTAGTTTAGCTCTACAGGAGGCTGAGAAAATTATACGGCAACAACCAATCATTTTACAAGGGCCCTTTAAGGTCCTGAAACCAGTAGTGGAAGGAACACCACCACCACCCCGCCCTGTGGGAATTGGGCATAGAGAGACAGTGAGGAAGTGGTATTTACAGTTAGACCACTACTGCCATGCACACCAGAGAGAGGAAGGGACATCCAAACAGCTTCAGATACAGGATCCGCCCACTGATCACCCAGATCAGGAGCCTCCCCCTTCCCTTATTAAACCCGCTCCTCCATTCGAACCTCACCTGAAAAACGTGTGGTTTACAGATGCGTCCTCATAAAGGGAAGGGAAAGTATGGAAATACCAAGCCGTAGCTTTACACGTTGATTCAGGGGAGCGGATTATAATGGAAGGGGAGGGAAGTGCTCAAGTGGGAAAACTGGTAGCTGTATGGAGTGCAATTATTAAGGAAGCAGAGAACAAAGAACCAGTATTTATTTACATCGATTCATATGCTGTGTTCAAGGGATGTACTGAATGGCTCCTGTTTTGAGAGCAAAACCAGTGGGAAGTTAATTGGGTACCAGTGTGGCAGTGAGAAAAATGGGAAGAAATCTTAAACATTGCTAAACAGGGGACCTTTTTGGTGGGACGGGTGTCTGCACATCAAAAGGGAAATCACCCAGCCCACATTTGGAATAATCAAGTAGATTCGCTAACCCGCTTAGCTACAATGGCAGCAGAAGCTGAAGAAGAAAAGTGGGAGCATCTGTTAGAGTGGTTACACATGAAGCATGGTCATTCAGGGGTTAAAGACCTTTTCAAAGAAGCCGGTGGCAGGGGCTGGCCTGTTACTCAGGAACTGTGCAACACAATCATTTCTGCTTGTAGTCAGTGCCGTACCTGGCTCGGAAGACATCCCTTGCAAGAACCCCCTCTCCATTTATGGAATGGAAAGGGCCTCTGGGAAACTTAGCAAGTGGACTACATCGGTTCATTTTGGAACTCTGACGGGAAAGAGTATGTACTAGTAGGGGCTGAAGTGGTGTCAGGACTAACTCGAGCAGAAGCAGTATGATGGGCAAATGGGGGACAACACGGTGAAAGGGTTAAAGCTATGGTTTAGTTACCTACCAAAACCCCAAACAATGCAATCAGGTAACGGAGCCACTTTACTGCCAGGGTGGTTCAGGCGTGGGCATGGGACGAAGGGATCCAACGGATTTTTCACACTCCATACTACTCCCAGGCGAATGGCATTGCTGAACCATTTTGATAAAACCAAATCTTAAAACACCTTCCCCCCACCCCTCCCTTCTTCCCAGGCTCAACTTCACTCCCAATTTTTTCTACCTTCTCCCCCTGAGTGGTGCAGGGGGATGGGGAATGGGGGTTGCGGTCAGTTCATCACACATCGTCTCTGCTGTTCCTTCCTCCTTAAGGGGAGGACTCCTCACACTCTCCCCCTTCTCCAGCGTGGGGTCACTCCCACAGGAGACAGTCCTCCACAAACTTCTCCAACGTGGCTCCTTCCCGCAGGCTACAGTTCTTCACGAACTGCTCCAGCATGGGTCCCTTCCACGGGGTGCAGTCCTTCAGGAACAGACTGCTCCAGCATGGGTCCCCCACGGGGTCACAAGTCCTGCCAGCAAACCTGCTCCAGCGTGGGCTCCTCTCTCTCCACGGGTCCACAGGTCCTGCCAGGAGCCTGCTCCAGCATGGGCTTCCCATGGGGTCACAGCCTCCTTCGGGCACATCTACCTGCTCCGTCATGGGGTCCTCCATGGGCTGCAGGGTGGATATCTGCTCCACTGTTGACCTCCATGGGCTGCAGGGGGACAGCCTGCCTCACCATGGTCTTCACCAGGGGCTGCAGGGGAATCTCTGCTCCGGCGCCTCGAGCACCTCCTCCCCCTCCTTCTTCACTGACCTTGGTGTCTGCATAGTCATTCCTCTCACATATTCTCACTCCTCACTCCAGCTGCAGTTGTGACGGGTTGTTCCCCCCCCCCCCCCCCCCCCCTTCTTAAATACGTTATCACAGAGGCATTACCACCATCGCTGATTGGCTCAGCCTTGGCCAGTGGCGGGTCCGTCTTGGAGCCAGCTGACATTGGCTCTATCGGACATAGGGGAAGCTTCTAGCAGCTGCTCACAGAAGCACCCCTGTAGCCCCCCCCATCTACCAAAACCTTGCCATGCAAACCCAATACATTCCACCCATCGCCTCTGTGAATCACATATTTAAGAATTATCATTAAAATCCACATACATCACACAATCCACCCCTCGTCCATTCACCAGAATTCTAACAACTGAAATTCCCCATGATAATTCCGTTCTCTAACATTGTTCAGTCCATGATTTGCCCGTTACCTCTACTAATTAGTATCGTTATCTCGAATTGCTCATGCTCCATGCTGGGTGCCAAAAAGTACTGTGGTGGGTTGACCCTGGCTGGATGCCAAGTGCCCACCAAAGCCGATCTATCACTCTCCTTCTGAAGTGGACAGGGGAGAGAAAATATAATGAAAAAGCTCGTGGGTCGAGATAAGGACAGGGAGATTACTCAACAATTACCGTCACAGGCAAAACAGACTTGACTTAGGGAAAATAGTTTAATTCATTGCCAATCAAAACTGATTAGGGTAATGAGAAAATAAAACCAAATCTTAAAACACCTTCCCCCCACCCCTCCCTTCTTCCCAGGCTCAACTTCACTCCCAATTTTTTCTACCTCCTCCCCCTGAGTGGTGCAGGGGGATGGGGAATGGGGGTTGCGGTCAGTTCATCACACATCGTCTCTGCCGTTCCTTCCTCCTTAAGGGGAGGACTCCTCACACTCTCCCCCTTCTCCAGCGTGGGGTCACTCCCACAGGAGACAGTCCTCCACAAACTTCTCCAACGTGGCTCCTTCCCGCAGGCTACAGTTCTTCACGAACTGCTCCAGCATGGGTCCCTTCCACGGGGTGCAGTCCTTCAGGAACAGACTGCTCCAGCATGGGTCCCCCACGGGGTCACAAGTCCTGCCAGCAAACCTGCTCCAGCGTGGGCTCCTCTCTCTCCACGGGTCCACAGGTCCTGCCAGGAGCCTGCTCCAGCATGGGCTTCCCATGGGGTCACAGCCTCCTTCGGGCACATCTACCTGCTCCGTCATGGGGTCCTCCATGGGCTGCAGGGTGGATATCTGCTCCACTGTTAACCTCCCTGGGCTGCAGGGGGACAGCCTGCCTCACCATGGTCTTCACCAGGGGCTGCAGGGGAATCTCTGCTCCGGCGCCTCGAGCACCTCCTCCCCCTCCTTCTTCACTGACCTTGGTGTCTGCATAGTCATTCCTCTCACATATTCTCACTCCTCACTCCAGCTGCAGTTTGTGTCCTGGTGGGGTTTTTTTCCCTCCCTTCTTGAGTATGTTATCACAGAGGCGCTACCGCTGTCGCTGCTTGGCTCAGCCTTGGCCAGCAGCAGGTCCATCTTGGAGCCAGCTGACATTGGCTCTATCGGACATATGGGAAGCTTCTAGCATCTTCTCACAGAAGCCACCCCTGTAGCCCCCCATCTACCAAAACCTTGCCATGCAAACCCAATACACCCAGGAAAAGGGAGACTAAAGACCCTGTGAACCCACTCCATTTTCCCGGACAACCTGTCCTAGTAGATGTACTGATGGTGGGAGAGATACCCCTAACCTTAAAAACACCTGCTTAATCTTTATACTTGGGTAGCCACTGACACACACAGGAGAGATCACCGAATTCATACCCGGTGGATTGTCCCCCTCTTTTAATTGTCATTCATCTTTATGTGTATGTTCCACAGGTTGTCAGAAACCCACCGTGGGACTTATGTTGTCGGTTTCTGAGTGGGTCATTGTTCGCATTGGTTTGCCTGATTCTATTAGGCCTGGTTTTGTACTGTACTAAGGAAAGGTGGATTGGAAAATCTATTTCCTCTCCATCACTGTTGGGGTAAAGGGATTGCCCTCATTCTTTTTGTGACTGTGGAGGGGGAATTGGCATGTTTATTTTGAGTTCATTGAAAGTGTGATAACACTATGGGTGGTAAATTTTGCCTTATTTTTCTTGTTATTGGGATAGTGGGAACATGGTGAAAATCTGCCAGTTTTTCCTGGGAATTTATACAAGGGTTATGCACATTTGGGAGCAAAACAATCAGGAAACCTGTGTTGCCCTCCCAGGGTCGGTGGAGGAAGGATTTAAATTTGCAATGATTAATATCAATCTTACAAAAACATTAGATGAGGCACTCAAAAATTGAAATGTATCAAATCCAAACCCCAAATGGGAAGACATTAGAGGGACTTTGTATCAAATCACGAACAACTCTACATGGGAAAAACTATGGAATGCATCTTGTTGTGAAAGACTTGTGAGTGGCTTTATGGTGGACACATTTCCTGTAATAACATACCTTGGTGGGGATCACCTGTGGGGGGAAGTTATTTTGGGTGTCAGTGTGAGGGAAGGTGGACTACTGAGTGGTGTGTAAAAATGTATTCCCACCTTAATGTAAGGCAACATGACGGATTACGATGTAGAATAGGAGTTCCTACAATGTGTCCTTCCAAAGCATTTAATTTCTCAGTGCCTCATCAAAACAGAAGGTGACGAGAAAGTGATGGACCCAAGGCACGACACAAGTGGGCGGTGCATGGAGTCCGAATACCCAATTATTACACCTGGGGCATGACAACATCTTTAATGCTAGAAAATATATTTACTCCATGTGTGACCCTCAAAAGACATCAATTTGTCTTAGAAAATTTAACCTGGCAAGTACATGTCCTAAGCAATTGGACCGAATATGCTTTCAGGGAAATAAATTTACAGATTCAACAGGTATCTAAAATGACTTTGCAAAATAGATTAGCTTTGGATACGTTATTGCTAAAAGAGCAGGGGGTATGTGGAATGTTAAATCTTACCGATGGAGAATGCTGTCTCACCATACACAACGCAACTACTACCCTAGAAGAAGCGAGAAAGAAGATGAGAGAGGTCCCATAGCAGACCGGAGAACTTTTCCAGGCAATGCAGCCGAAGGATTGGTTTAACGTCTGGGAACCTGGATCTTGGTTCACCTGTCTCCCAAATGCACTGGGACTTACAGGTTGGGGCAAGTGGCTTTTAAATATTGTTATGATGTTGGGCTGTGGGTTTTTGTTCTTGATGATCCACCTTGCAATTGTAAAATGTATGATCTCGCAACATTTATCTTCTCTATCCTCTCTCTCCTATCCGTTATGTGAGAATCACCACCCTGGACGAAGATTATACAGACAATGTTTGAGCCACAGGGTGGTGTGAGAGACTGAAAGAGTTAATGCATGTTGATGCCTCAAACATTGTGGTGACACAAGTTAAGGTCTGCATAGAGACGAGTTAAGGTCTCTATAGTGACAAATTAGGGTCTGCATAGCACCACTAAACCGCAGGTGAGAAGCCGATTGGCACAGAGCTGGGAAGGCGTGTCAGAGGATGTGCAGTTCCGCCTTCTGATGTGCCTTACAACTCACCATATATGGCCAGAGGTCATACAGAGTTCATTTGAGCAAGGGGCTCATGACCACCTGAAAGACCCCTCGTGACCACCCCCCACAATGGCGCCTGTGCAGAAGATGAAGAACATTCTGGAACAAGAACCATATAAGTCCTCAAGGGAGCGAGACTAGAGGCAGGGACTAGCCTATAAAAGACACAACTCCAAGGAGCCACGTGTGCACCCACTACTGGAGGATTGCCACGTTTACCATCGACATCATGGGATCCAAGGGTGGTGATATCTCTCTCTCTCCCTCTCCTTTTCTTCTTTTTCCTTTCCTCTGATAAGTATTTCAATTAGAACCCACGTTGCCTACCATTAGGCTTTCCTAGTCCAGGTTGCCTACCATTACGCTTTCCAAGTTCAGGTTGTTTTTTACCATCAATAAAGTGTTTAATCGATCGTTTGGTGTCGTTTCACCTTAATTTAGCCCAAGGGAATCACAGAACCGCCACGATCCTCCCTGGGCAGCCCAGTTTGGATCGTGACACCTGACCTCATAGCTGATCCTGTTTTGAACAGAAGGTTGAACTAGAGACCTCCTGAGGTGTCTTCCAACCTGCATTATCCTCTGATCCTGTGATCCTATGATCCCTTTCATCAGACTAGATATATAAGGCAGCAACTGACTTCCTTAATAGAGACATGTTCTCAAACTGAAGAAAATACTTCTACTTCACTACCATAAGGAATAATTGAAGGCACACTGATGTATGAAGAATTAAGAAGTTTCTTGCAAAAACAACTCAGCATTTCCCTGTGAAGCAAAAATCTTCATTATGAACACCATGATTTATACTTATAAATAATCTATTGCCATGTTTAGGCTAGATGCATTATCTTGCAGCTATAGTTTTGCTATTGGGAAAGACCAATTCAAATCTCAGCTCATTTTGGTCTCATTTTTCAGGAAAACCTTAACTCTACTATTTCACTAATTCACCCTTCTTTACCCAGTACTGAATTCCACATGCTTCAAAACAGTCAGATATGAAAGTCATCTTGTGGAAGCAAAGGAAAAGGAAAATTGTTTCCCCATTCTGCTGAACAAACTTTAAATAGTCATCATTTTTAAGGCAATAATTCTTCTAGTAAGACTTGACAGCAAAAAATCAAGCTATTGAACAGAGCTAACAGTTAACAAGGGAGCCTGTTCCTGAAGCTAAATTAGCAATCTAAGTTAAGAAAGAAGCCCCAACATTTTCTGAGGGAAGACATCCTGATTACGGGAGAAAACTATGCAGAACTGTTCCCCCAAGACTATAATGAATTTATTACAATAGTGCCAACACCTGACATTTAACAGCAGTATTTGTTACTGCTCAAAACAGTCTGAGCAGTATTTGTTAGTAATACTGAAATTATGTTGTATTTCTGTATTAATGAAGTATTGGTAGAGCTCCAAAGAAACAGGCACAAAGGTGCCTGGCAGAAGATTAATAAGTGAAAATTACTAACCTCTGGCAGAAGATTAGTAAGTAGAAATTGCAAAATGTAATTTTTTTCCCTCGTGTCCAAAATAGCATCTTCTCTCATGTTTGCATAAGCCCTATTATGAAGGCATTAACTTTTCAGCCAAGTTTGTTTAAGTGAAAAGAGTCAATAATTTCCATAAGCAGGGGAGAAAAGAGGTTCCAGTAGGCTGTAGAAGGTTTAAGTAATACTTTTCACATTAGTGTTTCGGGGGGGATACAGTGGTCACTTTAAATAAACTGTGAATTAATGTGGTAGAAGCATGCAATAGGAATAATGCTTTGTGCTTTCTGGTCTCTCTACAAAGTTTTTTCTCTGAGACCACTGCTGCACTACACTTAGGTCTCTATATTCTCTTTTATTTTCTGGAAGAACACCACCTGCTGAAGCAGTACATGAAGCAAACTTATGTCAGACTGACAGGAGTACAGGCCTCCAGGGAAACAGTGGGCAACAGCTGAGGAAATCTTAAGAGAATCAAAATGAATTTCAAAACAATACTTCTTTTTTTTTTCTTCAGACTAAGTCTTGCTCAGGTAGCACTACTACAAAACCCTATTACTTACTCTAAATCAGATCCATTTGTTCTCTCAACCAGAATGTTATTAGAAGGACAAGAGCATTATTTGCTGATCAACCCCCAAATATTTTAGGAAAGGGGATAAGAAGCATTACTTACTGAACGTGACTGCTGTGCTTGGAAGGGAACAAATTGCCCTGGAGGTGGCAGGTGAGACGGGTGATGTGGAGAGAGGTGAGGAGGATGCAAAAGGAATGGGTCGTTAGAAATCAGAGGTGGGAACGCTGCATATGGTACTGGTAGATGTTGGACTGAGCACGCCTGAAGCATCTGAAAGAAAATGAACATTTTTACATCTAGAGTGAAAGGAGATTATTAAAAGAAAGCAGTCCACTTACCCTTAGCTTACAAACACAACCCACACAATAATTCATTCAGAAACTCAATGAACAGTGATTCTAGTACAGAACAGGGTCTAAAAGTGTGATGCTACCAGCTACGCTTGCAAGGTGCAAAGGGCCTTTTACTTCAGATGAAGCCAATAGGAGTTGGGGGTGTTCACTCTGCATTATTGGGCACAGACTCCCAAGGGGGGAGCAGGTTTACTTGCCATAGTAGTTTCTATTCTTCCCATATATTACATTTACAGACACATGCCAAGAAAACAAACACTAGTTGGAACTGAAGGACTCCTAAATGTCAGATTGTGTCCTGAACAACTCTGTGGCCTGAAGTTGGGGCCCTTCTCTTCCTTCCCCTCTTGCTGGTACCTGCTGTCCCTTTCTCCTCTGTCCTGGGACTTCGAGGTGATCTGCTGAAAGAAAATGGTGTCCATCTGCTGCAACTGCAAGGCTGTGGCTGTAACCCAAACAGACGCACTACAGCCTACCTATGCTGACATCTCCCCCCAAACAGACCTCCCAAGGATCGATATAGCCGTCCAGACTTCAGGCTGAATGAAGCTCCAGTATCTGGAAGTCCCCCTAGCACCTGAAGGCAGCAGTGGATGTCATAGTTGCACAAGTGTGCCCAGCTGGAAGAACTCTTCAGACAAGTAGCTATGTAACAAGAGGAGCTCAACAGGCAGCGCAGTATCTGGGAATGCAAGCAGGAGATTGATGCGTGGTATTGTGCACTGTCCCAGGCTGAGCGACAGCCCTGCCTTAAGGCTGGGCAAGGGGAAGGTAAGTGGAGTGACTACGTCAGTGGACAAGGGAAGAGCTACAGATGTCATCTATCTGGGCTTCTGTAAGGCCTTTGACATGGTCCCCCACAACATCCTTCTCTCTAAATTGGAGAGATATGGATTTGATGGATGGACTGTTCGGTGGATAAGGAATTTGCTGGATGGTCGCATCCAGAGGGTAGTGGTCAACGGCTCAAAGTCCAGACGGAGATCAGTGACAAGTGGTGCCCCTCAGGGGTCTGTATTGGGACCAGTACTGTTTAATATCTTCATCAATGACATAGACAGTGGGATCGAGTGCACCCTCAGCAAGTTTGCAGACGACACCAAGCTGAGTGGTGCCGTTGACACACAAGGAGGACGAGATGTCATCCAGAGGGACCTGGACAAGCTGGAGAGGTGGGCCTGTGTGAACCTCATGAGGTTCAACAAGGCCAAGTGCAAGGTCCTGCACCTGGGACGGGGCAGCCCCTGATATCAATACAGGCTGGGGGATGAAGGGATTGAGAGCAGCCCTGCAGAGAAGGACTTGGGGGTACTGGTGGGTGAAAAGCTGGACATGAGCTAGCAACGTGTGCTCGCAGCCCAGAAAGCCAACCGTGTCCTGGGCTGCATCAAAAGAAGCATGGCCAGCAGGTCGAGGGAGGTGATTCTGCCCCTCTATTCCGCTCTCGTGAGACCCCACCTGGAGTACTGTGTCCAGCTCTGGAGTCCTCAGTACAGGAAAGATGTGGACCTGTTGGAGCGGGTCCAGAGGAGGGCCACAAGAATGATCAGGGGGCTGGAACACCTGTCCTACGAGGACAAGCTGAGGGAGTTGGGGTTGTCCAGGCTGGATAAGAGAAGGCTGCAGGGAGACCTGATTGCGGCCTTTCAATATACAAAGGGGTCTTATAAGAAAGCTGGAGAAAGACTTTTTGCCAGGGCCTGTAGTGACAGGACAAGGGGCAATGGTTTTACACTGAAAGAGGGCAGATTTATATCGGGTATAAGGAAGAAATTTTTACAGTGAGCATGGTGAGACACTGGAACATGTTGCCCAGAGAAGTTGTAGATTCCCCATCATTGGAAGTGTTCAAGGTCAGGTTGGACAGGGCTTTGAGCAACCTGATCTAGTGAAAGGTGTCCCTGCCCATGGCGGGGGGGTTGGATCTTTGAAGGTCCCTTCCAACCCAAACCGTTCTATGTGTCTATGATCTTAAGTTATAACTAACCTTAGAAGTTCTGCTCATTTCCATGTTTTGAGGGGACCCTTATGCTCTGGAATGAAAACTCTTCCTCTGACCTATGAAGGCATCACCCAAAGACAGAGTTTCCAGTAAAAGCAGACCTCTCCTCTGTGAAGTTACATGTCCAACATATACTGTGAGTCACTAAAGTTTGGACTCTCAGGAATCAAGGTGGTGGTAGGGAGAAGAGAAATTCACTTCATGGAAGTGCTCAGTTTCACTTCCAACTCTATACATCCAGGAACAAGACCCTGAATTTGCATTCCTTCAACTGCTTTTTTAATCAGTCACCAGAATATCAGGCATTCCTTTTATGTTTCTGACCATTAAAAGTGCAACTCAAAATGAGCTTTTAAAAAAGAAGCATCAGTTCACTTATGTAAACAAGGGTATTTATTACAGACATTTTTCAAACATTAAACTTCACTGCTCTACTTCCGAAGTGAATCAAGCTTTATCAAGAAATGAAGAAGAGTACAGGAACCAGCTGTACTCTCTCTTACCCAAAGCATATTTTTCTCATGAGAAAACTGTCCTGGTTTTGGCTGGGATAGAGTTACTTTTCTTCCTAGTGGCAGGCATAGTGCTGTGGTTTGGATTTGGTAGGAGAAGAATGTTGATAACACACTGATGTTTTTAGTTGTTGCTAAGTACTGCTTATGCTAGTCAAGGACTTCTCAGCTTCCTTATTATATTGTTATTATCATCATTACTGGTTTACTTTATTTCAATTATTAAACTGTTCTTATCTCAGCCCAGGAGTGTTTCTCACTCTTACTCCTCCGATTCTATCCCCCATCCCATCGGGGCAGGGGGAGTGAGTGAGCGGCTGCATGGTGCTTAGTTGCTGGCTGGGGCTAAACCACAACAGTCCTTTTTGGCACCCAACGTGGGGCCCGGAGGGTTTGAGATAATAACAGATTAACCAGAGCGTGTTAAGGAATCTGTTAACAGTTGCCGGTCACAATATTAGTTCATCTGATCTGCACCATGCTCCTTTTTTTGCTGTACATGTTGAAGTTTGGTGTTGGTTTTTGCAGTTTGCTATGCTCTGCAGTGATTAGTGATATTTTGCCCGGGAGATTTGTTATTAAAACACTGGCCTTGAGCATTATTTGGTATCTGGGGTTTGTACTGAAGCTATTACTGTACATTGGGTACCACCTCATGGAGACAATTAGCAATTATACCTCTTCCTCAGAGAGGTTTTTTCTGGAGGAAATACAGAATAGTACCTTCGCTACCTTCTTCTATGATGTTTCCTCCTTCATTACAATAACTTTTCAGTATCTTGAACATCCATGGGTAGTTAAGATACATCTATTGCTATTTCTTGGGAATACTGTTTTGGTTCTGATGAAGGTTAGTAAGCAATTTAAGAATATGATCCAGAGATCTGCCCCAAGGCTGGATAGTTATGAGTGGCAGGGTGTGTGGGATAGTATGGGCAAGTACCTAGGGCAGTGGGCACCTCCCGTGTTTTGGAACTTCACCCCTGAACAAGTGCAGAATCCTGAAGAACTAGTAAAGTATTTGGAAAAAGTATGTTGTCACCCTGGCAACTCCAAAGAGACACAAATCATTGCAACATGCTGGGGGCTGGCCCATGCATATTGAGCCCTGTTCAACACTAATCAGTACCCTCAAGGGAAAGAGAAAGTCTCTGGATCTGATGACAAGACAACAAGCACTGTGGCCACTCCAACCCCGGCCACAGTCACTGCGACTACTCCAACACCCACCACAGGCACTGCAGCCACTCCAACCCCAGTGACAGGCACCGTGGCTAAAACAGAGAACCAACCCACACCAGTATCAGTTGCCCCTATACACAAGAAAAAATACACAAGAAAATCAGCTCGTTTAGTAAGGGATGAAGATGAACCAGGGCCATCACGAGAACCAGAGGAGGAAGAACCCATAAATGAGATGGTAACCACCCGATCCCTATCCCTGAGTGAGCTACAAGATATGCGAAAAGATTTCAGTCGTCATCCAGGTGAGCACATCATCACCTGGCTGCTCTGATGCTGGGATAACGGGGCCTGTGGCCTGGGTTTAGAGGGTAAGGAAGCCAAGCAGCTGGGATCCCTTTCTAGGGAAGGGGGCATTGACAAAGCAATTGGAAAAGGGGCACAAGCCCTCAGCCTCTGGAGGCGACTTCTGTCAGGCGTGAAAGAAAGGTATCCCTTCAAAGGAAGATGTTATATACCGCCCAGGCAAATGGACCACCATATAGAAGGGTATCCAGTAAGTGAGGGAATTAGGTGTGCTGGAGGTGATTTATAGTGACCTAAATGATGAGCAGTTACCCAAAGATCCAGATGAAGTCAGGTGCACACGACCCATATGGCGGAAGGTGGTACAGAGCGCACCAGCATCCTTTGTCAACTCGTTGGCAATACTGGCCTGGAAAGATGAAGAGGCACCAACGGTGGATGAAGTGGCGAGCCGACTCAGGGAATACGAAGAAAGTATCTCTTCCTCCCTACAGGACTGTGTCGCATGTGTGGAAAAACTGTCCAGAGAGTTCCAGCAACTCAGAGAGCATATGTCCCACTCCCCACCTGTACGGACCAGTATATCAGCCATTAGGAGTCAACGTCCTTCTGCTCAAGAGAGAGGATATAGAGGATACACACCACGGGGCACCCTGTGGTTTTACCTGCGTGATCACGGAGAGGACATGAGGAAGTGGGATGGAAAAAACACCTCGACCCTAGAGGCACGGGTGCGTGAGTTGCAAGGAAAAACTATTACAAAAGGCAGTTCTCCCAGGAAAATTGCAGCTCCAGTTTCCAGTGAGCAGTTCCCCAGACAGAGTAAGGGGGCTAATTTTACTTCCAATCTTAATCAAGGGACTTTTAATTCACATTTACAAGAAGTGAACAACGAATACTATGACCAGTGTTAGAGGGGCCCTGCCTCCAGCCAGGTGGAGGAAAGGGAGAACTGGGTTTACTGGACTGTGTGGATTCGATGGCCTGGCACATCAGACCCACAGGAGCAGAAGGCTCTAGGGGACGCCGGTGCACAGTGTACCCTAATGCCATCAAACTATAGAGGGGCAGAACCCATCTGTATTTCTGGAGTGACAGGGGGATGCCAAAAGCTCACTGTACTGGAGGCTGAAGTGAGCCTAAATGGGAATGAGTGGCAGAAGCACCCCATTGTGACTGGCCCAGACGCTCCGTGCATCCTTGGCATAGATTACCTCAGGAGAGGGTATTTCAAGGACCCAAAAGGGTACCGGTGGGCTTTTGGTATAGCTGCCTTGGAGACGGAGGAAATTAAACAGCTGTCCACCTTGCCTGGTCTCTCAGAGGACCCTTCCATTGTGGGGTTGCTGAGGGTCAAAGAACAACAGGTGCCAATCGCTACCAAAACAGTGCATCGGCGGCAATATCGCAGCAACCGAGACTCCCTGATTCCCATCCATAACCTGATTCATCGACTGGAGAGCCAGGGAGTGATCAGCAAGACTCGCTCACCCTTTAACAGTCCCATATGGCCAGTGCGAAAGTCTAATGGGGAGTGGAGACTAACAGTGGACTATCGTGGCCTGAATGAAGTTACACCACCACTGAGCGCTGCCGTGCCAGACATGCTAGAACTTCAATGCAAACTGGAGTCAAAGGCAGCCAAGTGGTATGCCACAATTGACATTGCTAATGCATTTTTCTCCATCCCTTTGGCAGCAGAGTACAGGCCCCAGTTTGCTTTTACCTGGAGGGGTGTTCAGTATACCTGGAACCGACTGCCCCAGGGGTGGAAGCACAGACCCACCATTTGCCATGGACTGATTCATACGGCACTGGAACAGGGTGAAGCTCCAGAACATCTGCAGTATATTGATGACATCATTGTGTGGGGCAGTACAGCAGAAGAAGTCTTAGAGAACAGAAAGAAAATAGTCCAAGTCCTTCTGAAGGCTGGTTTTGCCATCAAACAAAGTGAGGTCAAGGGACCTGCACAAAAGATCCAATTTTTAGGAATAAAATGGCAAGATGGACGTCGTCAGATCCCAATGGATGTGATCAACAAAATAACAGCTATGTCCCCACCAACTAGCAAAAAGGAAACACAAGCTTTCTTAGGCGTTGTGGGGTTTTGGAGAATGCATATTGCAAATTACTGCCAGATCATAAGCCCTCTCTGTCAAGTGACCCGGAAGAAGAATGATTTCAAATGGGGCCCTGAGCAACAATAAGCCTTTAAACAAATTAAACGGGAGATAGTTCATGCAGTAGCCCTTGGGCCAGTCCGGGCAGGGCAGGATATTAAAAATGTGCCCTACACCGCAGCCGGGGAGAATGGCCCTACCTGGAGCCTCTGGCAGAAAGCACCAGGGGAGACTCGAGGACGACCCCTAGGGTTTTGGAGTCGGGGATACAGAGGATCCGAAGCCCACTATCCTCCAACTGAGAAGGAGATATTGGCAGCATATGAAGGGGTTCGAGCTGCTTCGGAAGTGGTTGGTACTGAAGCACAGCTCCTGCTGGCCCCCAACTGCTGGTGCTGGGCTGGATGTTCAAAGGGAGGGTCCCCTCTACACATCATGCAACTGATGCTATGTGGAGTAAGTGGGTTGCACTAATCCCACAATGGGCTCGAATAGGAAACCCCAGTCGCCCAGGAACCTTGGAAGTGATCATGGACTGGCTAGAAGGCAAAAATGTTAGAATATCAGCAGAGGAGAAGGTGACACGTGCTGAAGAGGCCCCACTGTATAACAAATTGCCAGAAAATGAGAAGCATTATGCCCTGTTCACTGATGGGTCCTGTCGTCTTGTGGGAAAGCATCGGAGGTGGAAAGCTGCTGTATGGAGTCCTACACGAAAGGTTGCAGAAGCTGCTGAAGGAGAAGGGGAGTCGAGTCACTTTGCAGAGGTGAAAGCCATCCAGCTGGCTTTAGATATTGCTGAAAGAGAGAAGTGGCCAGTCCTTTATCTCTGTACTGGCTCATGGATGGTGGCAAATGCCCTGTGGGGGTGGTTACAGCAATGGAAGCAGAGCAACTGGCAGCGCAGAGGCAAACCCATCTGGGCTGCCCCATTGTGGCAAGATATTGCTGCCCGGGTAGAGAACCTGGTTGTAAAGGTACGTCACGTAGATGCTCACATACCCAAGAGTGAGGCCACTGAAGAACATCAAAACAACCAGGAGGTGGATCAGGCTGCTAAGATTGAAGTGGCTCAGGTGGATCTGGACTGGCAACATAAGGGTTAATTACTTATAGCTCTGTGGGCCCATGATGCCTCAGGCCATCAAGGAAGAGATGCAACATATAGATGGGCTCGTGATCGAGGGGTGGACTTAACCGTGGACTTACTCATGAATGTGAAACATGCGCTGCAATCAAGCAAGCCAAGCGGTTCAAGCCTCTCTGATATAGTGAACGATGGCTGAAATATAAATATGGGGAGGCCTGGCAGATTGATTATATCACACTCCTACAAACCCGCCAAGGCAAGCGCTATGTGCTCACCATGGTGGAAGCAACCACCGGTTGGCTGGAAACATATCCCGTGCCCCATGCCACCGCCCGGAACACCATCCTGGGCCTTGAAAAGCAAGTCCTGTGGCATCACAGGACCCCAGAAAGAATCGAGTCAGACAACGGGACTCATTTCCGAAACAACCTCAGAGACACCTGGGCCAAAGAGCACGGCATTGAGTGGGTATATCACATCCCTTATCATGCACCAGTCTCCGGGAAAATCAAATGATACAATGGGCTGTTAAAGACTACCCTGAGAGCAATGGGTGGTGGGACATTCAAACATTGGGATACACATTTAGCAAAGGTCACCTGGTTAGACAACACTAGGGGATCTGCCAATCGAGCTGGCCCTGCCCAATCAAAACTTCTACGTACTGTAGAAGGAGATAAAGTCCCTGTAGTGCACATAAATATGCTGGGGAAGACAGTCTGGGTTATTCCTGCCTCTGGCAAAGGCAAACCCATTTGTGGGATTGCTTTTGCTCAAGGACCTGGGTGCACTTGGTGGGTGATGCAAAAGGATGGGGAAGTCCGATGTGTACCTCAAGGGAATTTGATTTTGGGTGAAAATAGTCAATGAACTGAATGGTATGACGTTAATTGCTCTATAATACTGTATGTTATCTCTTAACTGCATGTTATTTCTCTAACTGTATGTTAATATAATAATATAGTATAATGTTAATACAATAATATAGTATGTTAATGTTAAGTATATAATACTGCATGTTATGGTTGCTATATGCCACATCAATGGTATTACAGTAAGAATTGCCCAGCTTAACGAAAATGAACTTTGATGAAACTGTGTTGGAATGAGAACTGGCTTCAGCATGCAACAGTCCAACACTGCACACTACCTCTTCTGCTCTGAAAGACTGTGATGACAGATGGAACCCAAAGTCATGGACTAAATGAACTCAATGGACATCTTACAGGGATGGCCCATAGATGAAGGGAATGATATCTGTGTGTATATATCAAGACAGGGAAAGTGGTGGTGACTAATTAGAACACATTGGAAAGGGGAGGGCCTGTGCATGATGTAGATGGTATAGAATAAAGGGTGGATATTGTCCTGGTTTTGGCTGGGATAGAGTTAATTTTCTTCCTAGTAGCTGGCATAGTGCTGTGTTTTGGATTTAGTAGGAGAAGAATGTTGATAACACTGATGTTTTAGGTGTTGCTAAGTACTGCTTATGCTAGTCAAGGACTTTTCAGCTTCCCATGCTCTGCCAGGTGCACAAGAAGCTGGGAGGGGGCACAGCCAGAATAGTTGATCCAAACTGACCAAAGGGCTATTCCATACCATATGACATCATGCTCAGTATATAAACTGGGGGGGGTTGGCCGGGGAGCAGGGATCGCTGCTCGGGAACTGTCTGGGTATCGGCCGGCAGGTGGTGAGCAATTGCATTGTGCATCACTTGCTTTGTATAATATTATTATTATTATATTGTTATTATTATCATTACTATTTTACTTTATTTCAATTATTGAACTCTTCTTATCTCAACCCGGGAGTGTTTCTCACTCTTACTCCTCCGATTCTCTCCCCCATCCCATCGGTGTAGGGGGAGTGAGCGAGCGGCTGCGTGGTGCTTAGTTGCTGGCTGGGGATAAACCACGACAAAAACACAAAACACATTATGGTCAATATGCATAACGACTGCAAAGATGGTAAGGAGGTATAGTTTATGATCAGATTCCAATAGCAAAAGTGCAGTCACAGCCTCATTTACTGTGGTCATGATCCCAAATTGATCTTTTCACCAAGCTGATACAGTTTAAGATTGATCTAAATACTAATTTTCCTCAAATGATCTTTTGAAATAAATAATAAATGTGCAGGTACATCCTAACATAGAATTCTATAATACATGTAAGAGATACTGTTGGAAATATTAAAACACAGTTCATCAATTTATATAACAGCCAAGAATAAATAAAGATTATTATATCTTTAAAGTATGTTAAGGGTACTGCCTAATGATTATCGAGCAACATTCTGTGATGTGTGTTATGCAGGAGGTTAGGGTATATTTTAAATGTCTTTCAGGCTTTCAAATCTATTGCTTTAATCCACTTGTTCAATACTGAAGAAATAGAATGTATTCCTCACCCAATATTACAATAAGAGGACATGTCAACTAAGTCTCCACTTTACAGTGTTATGTTCTGAACTAATTTTCGATTTCATTATATATGTTAGAGCTAGAATGTGCAATGATCTCTGGTACTAAAAATAAGTGATCATTACAATTCTAGAAAGTCTTTTCAGAAGTTTATTGAAAAGTTTTCATTTTACAGGCTGACTTTTCCAGACCATGTCACAAAGAGAGAGAGAGAGAGAGAGAGACAGAGAGAAAGGGAGCGGAGCGGGGCGGGTGAGGGAGAAAGCAAAAGAAAGATAGTTAGAAAGGGAGAGAGGTCAGCAGAGAGAAAAAGAAAGCACAAGAGGGAGATAAAGAGAACAAGAGAGGGAGAAGAGACAGGAAAAAAGAGTGAGAGAAAAAGAAAGGGTGGGGGAGAGAGAAGAGCACGAACGTGAGAGTAAGTGAGAGCACGAGAAAGAAAGAAGAGAGGAAGAAAGATAAATAGAAGGATAAAGGAAGAAAAAGACAGAGAAAGAGAGCAAAAAGGCAGAGAAAGAGTGAGGGAGAAGCAGCGAGAGTGAATGAGAGGAAGAAAGCGTGCAATCAAGAGAGAATGACACAGGCAGTGTGAGAGAAAATGAGCGTGCACAGAAGTGCGAGATAGCAGAAGACACTGGAGAAGAGGGAGGGAGAAATAGCACAAAAGGAAGAATGAGAGAGAGAGAAAGAGCATCAGAGAGAGACAGAGACAAAGAGAGAGACGGAGACAGGCAGGAGACAGACAGGGAGGCATGTGCATGCAAATGCAGAGAGAGAGAGAGGGGCGTGCAGACAGAGGAAGAGGCACGTGCAGAGAGATGCAGAGGAGGCCAGACAGACACACACACACAAAGATGTAGAGGAAGAGAGACGCATGTGCACACAGACGCAAAGGAAGAGAGATGCATATGCACACAAACGCAGAGTGACAGAGAGAGAGAGACAAACAGGCACATACACAGACACAAGAGAGACAGAGAAGCACATGCACAGACACAGAGGAAGAGAGAGACACGCATGCACACAGATGCAGAGAGACACGGGGGGGAGACACCTGTGCACACAGATGAGGAGAGGTGTGCATGAACACCAATGCAGAGAAAGAAAGACAGAGAGGCACCTGCACACAGGCTTGGAGAGACACACGCAGATAGATGCAGACATGCGTGTGCGCACACATGCAAGGAAAGAGAGACATGTGTGCACAAACAGGGAGAGGAAGAGAGAGAGAGATGTGAGCACACACAGATGCAGATGAAGAGAGACAAATAGATAAGCACACGTGCAGATGTAGTAGAAGAGAGGCAGAGGGACACAGATGCAGAGAGATGCACGTACACACAGATGCGGAGAGATGTGCTTGTGCACAGACAAGGAGGAAGAGACGTGCACACAGACAAATACATGTGTGCAGAGGCAGAGGAAGAGTGAGAGAGACCCACATGCACACAGAGACATGCAGGGGGGTGGGGGGAGAGAGATGCATGCACACACAAATGCAGAGGGAGAGAGACTGACAGACACAAAGGGAGACACAGAAAAATACATGCACAGATGCAAAAAGACAGAGATGCATGCACACAGACACAGGGAGAGACAGAGAAATCCAGATGCACAGAGAGAGACAGAGAGAAACAAGGACAGATAGATGCGCGCATGCACAGATGCAGAGGAAGAGCGACTGAGAGATGTTCACACAGACAAACGTGGAGGAAGATAGACGCAGGCATGCACGGACGCAGAGAGACAGAGACAGGTAGAGAGACAGAGGTGCATGTGTGCACAGATGCAAAGGAAGGAAGACAGGCATGAGCAAAGATGCAGAGGAAGAAAGAGACAGAGAGAGAGAGAGAGGCACACACACAGAGATGGGTACGCACATGGATGCAGAGGAGGCGAGACAGATGCAAGTGCAGTTGCAGAGGAAGAGAGAGAGAGAGACATGCACATGTTCAGATACAGAGCAAGAAAGAGGCACGTGCACACAGACACAAAAGAAGAGAGAGACAGAGACGGGTGCGCAAACAGGAGGGGAGAGACAGATGCACGCGTGCACAGAGACGTGCGCACACAGACACAAAGGAGGAGAGACAGGCGTGTGTGAACAGAGATGCAGAGGAAGAGAGAGACACAAGCATACAGATGCAGAGAAAGAGAGAAAGACAGAGATGCATGCGCACACGCAGGGAGAGAGACACGCGTGCACGCACAGGTGCAGAATGAGAGCAAGAGAGAGATATGCATGCACAGAGACACGGGCGAAGAGAGTCAGAGATGCGCACACAGGAGCAGAGACAGAAACAAAGATGCGCATACACACAGATGCAGAGGAAGAGCGACCAAGAGATGTTTGTGCAGATAAACATGGAAGAAGGGAGACACAGTTGCAGGCACGCGCAGACAGGCAGAGAGAGACAGTGAGGCACGCATGTGCGCAGATGCAGAGGAAGACAAACGTGAGAGACAGAAAGGAGGAGAGACAGAGAGGTGCACGCACACATACACAGACTGAAGCACATAGATGCAAAGAGAAACAGGGAGGCGCGCATGCAGAGGAATGGAGACAGACAGATGTGTAAGCACACAGATGTGAAGAAATGTGCACTGATTCAAATGCAGAGAGAGAGAGAGAGACGCGTGCACACACAGGTGCCGAGGAAGAGATGTGGGTGTGCACAGACACAGAGTGAGACAGAGACAGGCAGAGAGAGACAGGGACAGATGCACATGCACAGACAAATGCAGAGGAAGAGAGAGAGAGTCACGGGCATGCACAGACACAGACAGACACAGGCAGAGAGACAGAGAGACGAGCGCACACAGGCGCAGAGGAAGAGGAACAGAGAAGTGTGTGTGTACAGATACAGAGGAAGAGAGAAACAGAGTGAAACAGAGACATGCATGTGCATAGACATAGATTGGCGCACATAGATGCAGAGAGAAAGAGACATGCACACAGGTGCAGAGGAAAATAGACGTGCGCATGTTCAGATGCAGAGAAAGACAGAGAGAGAAACAGAGAGGCGTCCACATGCACAGATGTAGCAGAAGAGAGACAGACACCTGCATATACATAGATACGGAGAGAAGTGACTGCACACAGACAAGGAGGAAGAGACACACACAGAGACACAGAGATGACATGCACATGCACAGAGGTGAAGGAGGAGAGAAAGAGAGATTCATGTGCACAGAGACACATGCGGACTCAGGCGCAGAGAGAGATGAGCACACACACAGGCACAGAGGAAGAGAGAGAGAGAAGTGTGCATACAGATGCAGAGGAACAAAGATGCACACACACAAACGCAAAGCAAGACAGAGGCACGCACACAGATGCAGAGGAAGAGAGACAAAGATGTGGGCACGCACAAAGGGGGGAAGGGGGGCGCGACACATGCTGGAATTCCAAAATGAAGTGGAGTCAAAGGCAGCCAAGTGGTATGCTATAATTGAAATTGCCAATGCGTTTTTCTCAATCCCTTTGGCAGCAGAATGGAGGCCACAGTTTGCTTTCATGTGGAGGGGTGTCCAATACACCTGGAACCGACTACCCCAGGGGTGGAAGCACAGCCCCACCATTTACCATGGACAAATCCAGACTGCACTGGAGCAGGGTGATGCCCCTGAATATCTACAATACATCGACGACATCATTGTGTGGGGCAACAAAGCAGAAATAGTGTTTTAGAAAGGAAAAAAGTAATTCAGATTCTTCTGAAAGCTGGCTTCACCGTAAAAAGAAACAAGGTCAATGGACCTACACAGGAGATTCAGTTCTTGGGAATAAAATGGCAGGATGGATGCCATCATGACCCTATGGATGTGATCAACAAGATACCAACTACATCTCCACCAGCTAACAAGAAGGAAACACAAACTTTCCTAGGCCTTGAGGATTCTGGAGAATGCATATTCCAGGTTATAGTCAGCTTGTGAGCCTTCTCTATTGAGTAACCCAAAAGAAGGACTATTTTGAGCCGGGCGCTGAGCAACAAAACTTTGAGCAGATCACAGAGGAGATAGCTTGTGTGGTAGCCCTTGGGCCTGTCTGGACAGGACCAGCTGTGTAAAATGTGCTCTACACTGCAGCCAGGGAGCATGGTCTCACCTGGAGCTTCTGGTAGAAAGCACCAGGAGAAACCCGAGGTTGACCTCCAGGGTTTTGGAGCCAGGGGTATCGAGGATCAGAAGCCCACTACACCCTGACTGAAAAAGACATATTAGCAGCATATGAGGGGGTTCAAGTGGCTTCAGAAGTTGTTGGTACAGAAGCATATCTCCTCTTGGCACTGCGAATGCCTGTGCTACACTGGATGTTCAAAGGAAACATCCCCTCTGCGCATCACACAACTGATGCTACATGGAATAAGTGGGTAGCGTTAATCATGCAACGGGCTGAAACGGGGATCACCAACCATCCAGGAGTGCTGAAAGAGATGATGGACTGGCCAGAAGGCAGTGATTTTGGAGCATTGCCTGAGGAGGTGGCTCATGCCCAAGAGGCACCATCATATAATGAGTTATCAGAAGATGAAAGGCATTATGCTCTGTTTACTGATGGATCCTGTCATGTTGTAGGCAACCATTGGAAGTGGAAAGCTGCTGTGTGGAGTCCCACATGACAAGTTGTTGAAGGTGTCGAAGGAGAAGGCAAGTTTGCAGAAGTGAAAACAATCCAGCTGACCCCAGAGATTGCTGAATGAGAAAAGTGGCCAGTACTCTATATTGACACATGGATGGTGGCAAATGCCCTATGGGGGTAGCTACAGCAATGGAAGAAGACCAATTGGCAGCACAGAGGTAAACCCATCTGGGCTGCTGCATTGTGGCAAGACATCGCTGCCCGCATAGAAGACATCGCTCTAAAGGTACACCACATAGATGCTCACATGCCCAAGAACTGTGCCACTGAGGAATATCAAAACAACAAACAGGTAGAGAAGACTGTCAAAATTGAAGAGGCTCAGGTGGACCTGGACTGGGAGCATAAGGGCGAGTTATTTGTAGCTCAATGGGCCCATGAAACATCAGGACATCTAGGGAGAGATGCAAGAAAGACATTGAGGTGATGGAGTGTGTCCAAAGAAGAGCAACAAAGCTGGTGAAGGGTCTAGAGCACAAGTCTTATGAGGAGCATCTGAGGGAACTGGGGTTGTTTAGCCTGGAGAAAAGGAGGCTGAGGGGAGACCTTATCGCTCTCTACAAGTACTTGAAAGGAGGTTGTGGCGAGGTGGGTGTCAGTCTCTTTTCCCAAGTAACAAGTGATAGGATGAGAGGAAATGGCCTCAAGTTGTTCCAGGGGAGTTTAAATTAGATATTAGGAAAAATTTCTTCACCGAAAGGGTTGTCAAGCATTGGAACAGGCTGCCCAGGGAAGTGGTTAAGTCACCATCCCGGGAGGTATTTAAAAGATGTGTAGATGTGGCGCTTAGGGACATGGTTTAGTGGTAGACTTGGCAGTGTTAGGTTTGCACTTGGACTTGATGATCTTAAGGATTTTTTCCAACCTAAATGATTCTATGATTCTGTGCAACATGCAGATGGGCTCGTGATCAAGGGATGGACCTGACCATGGAGGCCATCATGCAGGTCACCCATGAATGTGAAACATGTGCTGCAATCAAGTGAGCCACACGAGTAAAGTGTCCCTGGAACAGAGGGCGGTGGCTGGGTTTTCGATATGATGGGGCCTGGCAAATTGACTATATTGGACCACTGCCACAAACACGCCTAGACAAGCACTACATACTCACCATGGTGGAAGCAACTACCAGGTGGCTAGAAACATACCCTGTAAACCATGCCACTGCCCAAAACACCATCTTAGGCCCTGAAAGACAAATTTTGTGGTGACACAGTACCCCAGAAATAATTGAGTCAGACAATGGGACTCATTTCTGAAATAACCTCATAAACTCCTGGCCAAGAAACATGGCACTGACTGGGCTTATCACATCCCCTATCACCCACAAGCCTCTGGAAAGACTGAGAGATGTAATGGATTGTTAAAGACTATGTTGAGAGCATTGGACTATGGGGCATGGAAACACTGGGATACAAACTTAGCAGAAGCCACTTGGCTGGTTAATACCACAGGATCTGCTAACTGTCCTGGTCCTGCCCAAACAAAACCCCTACATACTGTGGGAGGACATAAGGTCCCTGTAGTGCACATAGGGAAGTGGCTGGGGAAGGCGGTATGAATTGCTCCTCCCATAGGAAAAGGCAAACCCATTCGTGGGACTGTCTTCACTCAAGGACCTGGGTGTACTTGGTGAGTAATGAGGAAGGATGGGGAGATCTGGTGTGTGCCTCAAGGAGATTTAACCTTGGGCGAAAATAATCCATGATTTAAGTTGCATGTTGTAAGAAGTAATGTAGCAGGAACTACCTGAACCAATGAAGAGTGAGCTTCCCAAGGAACCAGGTGAGTGCAGCGTTAACCCAAACCAAGCTGGTGTTGGTGCTCAACAATGGAACACGCTGCTTCTGTCCTGAGTGCCCACCTTGACAGATGGGCCCCAAGTGATAACCTGTTCTCATAAACATTTTGGGGGGTGGGTGGAGGGCCATGGAATGGGTAAATAATATCTATCTGTTAAAGGAGAAGGGATAGTAATTAAGGAGAATGTATAAATCTGTATGTTGGATATAAAGATGGTTTAATTATGTTGTATAAGTTACAAGTGTTGGCAGGAGGGGATTTCAGGAAAGTGAAACAGATACAATGGGATGATGAGAAGATATGTTAATGTTTCAAATTATGTGGAATGAGCATGACGCAAATGGGATGGAATAAGTGGTGGAGATTTTACTGGGTCTGGCTGGGATGGAGTTAACTTTCCCCATAGGACCCCTCAGTTCTGTGCTTTGTATTTGTAGCTAGAATGATGTTGATAACATAACAATGTTTTGGCTACTGCTGAGCAGTGCTCATGCAGAATCAAGGCTGTCTCTCCAACCTCTCTCCCGCCAAAGGCTGGGGGTGGGCAAGAGGTTGGGAGGGGACATAGCTGGGACAGCTGACCCAAAGGGATATTCCATACGCTATGATGTCATGCTCAGCAATAAAAGCTAATAGAAAGGAGGAGGCGGGGCCATTTGTTATTAAGGTGTTTGTCTTCCAAAGCAACCACTATGCATACTGAGGCCCTACTTCCCAGGAAATGGCTGGACAGCACCTGCTGATGGGAAGTAGAGAATAAATCTTTTTGCTTTGCTTCTGTGCATGGCCTTTGCTTTCTTTCATTCAGCTGCCTTTATCTCAACCCACAAGTTTTTGATCTTATTTTTTCCCCATGTCCTGCTGAGGAGGGGCGAGTGAGAGCGGCTTGGTGGGCACCTGGCGGCCAGCCAATGTGAACCCACCACACGTGAACACAGATGCAGAGGAAGAGAGACAGAAAGATGCGTGTACACACAAACATGGAGAGATGTGCACACACACAGATGCCGAGGAAGAGAGACCGAGACACACGTGTACACAGAGATGCACAGGTGGAGAGACAGAGGGACATGTGCAAAGAGAGATGCAGAGGAAGAGTAGCAAAAATGCATGCGCACACAGACGCAGAGATGCTTCTGCACACAGATGTAGAGGAAGAGAGACATGCACACAGAGTTGTGTGCATACACAGATGCAGAGACAGACAGAGATGGATAGATAGAGAGACAGAGAGGCGCGTGTGTGCAGAGTAAGAGAGAGAGAGAGACAGGCAGGCACACGCCCACAGATGCAGAGGAGGAGAGAGACACACATGTGCACATACAGAGACTGGAGGAGACTGGAGCAGCCCCAGACACAGAGAGAAACAGAGAGGCGTGCACACAGACGCAGAAGAAGAGACAGATAGATGCACAGCATACACGTGGAGAGACATGCGTGCAGAGAGAGAGGCAGAGAGGCGAGCGCACAGACACAGGAGGAAGAGAGAGGCGTGCGCACACAGAGACATGTGCACACACAGACCCAGAAATGCACACACACACAGATGCAAAGAGACAGACGTAGGTGCACGTGCACAGATGCAGAGGCAGGTGCACACATGCAGATGCAGAGAGATGCACAAACACACACAGATGCAGAGAAGAAAGAGATGCACGCACACGTGCACAGATGCAAAGACAGATGCACATACACACAAAAGAAAGGAAGAGAGAGACAGAGAAGTATGTGCACACAGACACAGAGGAACTGTCTGAGACGCTCATGCAGATAGATGCAGAGATGCGCACAGACACAGAGGAAGAAAGATGCGAGCATGCACAGATGCAGAGAGATCCACAGACATGCACGCACACAGACATACAGAGACATGCTTATGCAAAGACATGGAGAAATATAGATGTATTCACACAGCCAGAGACATGCACATGTACAGAGGCAGAGGAGTGTGCACACAGAGACACGCGCAGACAGACACACAGAGAGACAGAGGCGCGCGCACACAGATGCAGATGAAGAGAGACACAGACAGAGGCATGTGCACACAGATGCAGAGTGTTGTGGTTTAACCCTGGTAGGCAGCTAAGCACCACACAGCCACTTGCTCACTCCCCTCACAGTGGGATGGGTAAAAGTGAAAATTCATGGGTTGAGATAAAGGCAGTTTAATAAGAAAAAAAGAGGGGGAAAAAAAAACAAACCAAAGAAAAACAAAATCCAGAAAAATAAGTGATGGAAAAACCCCACAACTGCTCACCACCATCCAACTGATGCCCAGCCAGTCCCTGAGAAATGGCAGCCCTGACAAACTTCCCCCTCCCCGCCTAGTTTTTATTGCTGAGTATGACATCATATGGTATGGAATATCCCTTTGGTCAGATGAAGTCAGCCTACTCACTGGCAAGGCAGTGTGAGAAGCAGAAAAGGCCTTGACACTGTGCAAGCACTGTTCAGCAATAACGAAAACATGGGTGTAATATCAACACTGTTTCCAGCACAAATCCAAAACATAGCCCCATACCACCTCCTATGAAGAAAATTAACTCTATCCCAGCTGTCCTAGTTTCGGCTGGGATAGACTTAATTTTCTTCCTAGTAGCAGGCATAGTGCTGTGTTTTGGATTTAGTAGGAGAAGAATGTTGATAACACGCTGATGTTTTTAGTTGTTGCTAAGTACTGCTTATGCTAGTCAAGGACTTTTCAGCTTCCCATGCTCTGCCAGGTACGCAAGAAACTGGGAGGTGGCACAGCCAGAATAGTTGATCCAAACTGACCAAAGGGCTATTCCATACCATATGACATCATGCTCAGTATATAAACTGGGGGGGGGGTTGGTTTCACTTTATTTCAATTATTAAACTGTTCTTATCTCAACCCAGGAGTGTTTCTCACTCTTACTCCTCCAATTCTCTCCCTCATACCATCAGGGTAGGGGGAGTGAGCGAGCGGCTGCGTGGTGCTTAGCTGCTGGCTGGGGCTAAACCACAACATCAGCCAAAACCAGGACAATCTCCATCCATTATTCCATACCATTTATGTCATGCTCAGGTCCCACACTATCCAATACATCCTCATTAACCACCACTCCCTTTCCCATCCTTTGATATTTACACAGATATCATTCCCTTAGTCTATGGACTACCCTTGTAAAATGCCCATAAAATGTCTATTCAGTTCATTTAGTCCGTGACTTTGGGCTCCATCTGTTATGGTGGTCACTCAGGACAGGAGAGGTGGTGTGTTGTGTGGAGTTATTGGGCACCAAAGTCAGCTCAGGTTGGTTCACTGCTGCGCTTGCACTGCTTCTTGTGAGGCACGTCCTCCATTGGTCTGGGTGGTTCCTGCTATAGTACTTCCTATAACATGCAACTCAAATAATGGGTTACAACAATTTAAAGGTATATCCATTACAATCTCCACCCCTGGTCCCTTTGGACCAGACCATAGGGTTTAACATTGCAATGAACTCCTCCCTTTGCTCCTAGCTTGGCTAGCAGCAAGGGGTTCCTGTTATAACACCTTTGACATATGGCAGCCACAACAGTGGCAACATACAGCATCATATAACACTGGCATCATACAGCAATGGCACCATATAACTCAAATCATGGGTTAGATTAAATCTCCTTGAGGTATACATCGGACCTCCCCATCCTTACACATTACCCACCAAGTGCACCCAGGTCCTTGAGCAAAAGCAATCCCACAAATGGGTTTGCCTTTTCCAGAGGAAGGACTAACCCAGACTGTCTTTCCCAGCCAGTTCCTTATGTGTACTACAGGGACCTTATCTCCTTCCACAATGTGCAGGGGTTTTGACTGGGCAGGGCCATGTTGACTGGCAGATCCTCTAGTGTTACCTAGCCAAGCATCTTCTGCTAAATGTGTAGCCCAATGCCTGAATGTCCCAACACCCATTGCTCTCAGGGTAGTTTTTAACAGTCCATTGTATCATTCAATGTTCCTGGAGGTTAGTGCATGATAGGGGAGGTGATACACCCAGTCAATGCCATACTCCTTGGCCCAGGTGTCTATGAGGTTGTTAATCACCTCCACCATGGCTAATTCCCTCAGATACTGGATACCTCCCACAGTGGTGGTCCACTTGCCTTGGTAATTTACAAGATCTTCCTTGAAGGGATACCTTTCCTTCACGCTCGACAAGAGGTGCCTCCAGAGGCTGTGGACTGTTGCCCCTTTTCCAATCTCTTTGTCGATGGCCTTATCCCTAGCAAGGGATCCCAGCTGTCAGGCTTCCTTATCCTCTATTTCCTGACTATTGGCCCCAATATCCCAGCATCAGAGCAATGATGAATGCCTCTCAGAGGAGAAAAGGGAAAAAGTGTAATTGTTAACTGCCTCCATGAGATGGTTCCTGAAGTACAGGGAATACATCAATGCAGGGCCCAAACACAAGATTAGGCTCAAGGCCAGTGCTTTTATCATCATTCTCCCAGGCAAAACACCACCAAGTGCTACACAGTACAGAAAACTGCAAAAGCAAAAAACAGCCTTTAACAAGCTCTCAAATTTGATGGACAGCTGTCCTGGTTTCAGCAGGGATAGAGTTAATTTTCTTCCTAGTAGCTGGCATAGTGCTGTGTTTTGGATTTAGCATGAGAATAACGTTGATAACACACTGATGTTTTAGTTGCTGCTAAGTACTGCTTACACTTGTCAAGGGCTTTTCAGCTTCTCATGCCCTGCCAGCAAGAAGCTGGGAGGGGGCACAGCCACGACAGCTGACCCAAACTGGCCAAAGGGATATTCTATACCATATGACATCATGCTCAGTCTATAAACTAGGGGGGAGTTGGCTGGGGGGCAACGATTGCTGCTCGGGGACTGGCTGGTTATCGATCGGTGGGTTGTGAGCAATTGCATTGTGTATCACTGTCCTGGTTTCGGCTGGGATAGAATTAATTTTCTTCCTAGTAGCAGGCATAGTGCTGTGTTTTGGATTTAGTAGGAGAAGAATGCTGATAACACACTGATGTTTTAGTTGTTGCTAAGTACTGCTTATGCTAGTCAAGGACTTTGCAGCTTCCCATGCTCTGCCAGGTACACAAGAAACTGGGAGGGGGCACAGCCAGAATAGTTGATCCAAACTGACCAAAGGGGTATTCCATACCATGTGACGTCATGCTCAGTATATAAACTGGGGGGGGGTGGCCGGGGAGCAGTGATCGCTGCTTGGGAACTGTCTGGGTATCTGTCGTCGGGTGGTGAGCAATTGCATTGTGCATCACTTGCTTTGTATATTATTATTATTATTATTATCATTATTATGTTGTTATTATTATCATTATTATTTCACTTTATTTCAATTATTAAACTGTTCTTATCTCAACCCATGAGTTTTCTCACTCTTACTCCTCCGATTCTCTCCCCCATCCCACCAGGGCAGGGGGAGTGACTGAACAGCTGTGTGGTGCTTAGTTGCTGGCTCGGGTTAAACCACAAAACTCCTTTTTTGGCATGCAACATGGGACTCAAAGGGATGAGATAATAACAGATTAACCAGAGCATATTAAAGACTCTCTTAACAGTTACCGATCACGACATTAATTCATCTGTTCTTGATATTAGTTTAGCTTATCTGCATCGTGCTCCTTTTTTTGCTGTACATGTTAAAGCTTAGTGTTGTTTTTTGCAGTTTGCTATGCTCTGCAGTGATTAGTGATGTTTTGCTTGGGAGATTTGTTATTAAAACACTGGCCTTGAGCATTATCTGGTATCTGGGGTTTGTACTGAAGCTATTACTGTACATTGGGTACCACCTCATGGAGACAATTAGCAATTATACCTCTTCCTCAGAGAGGTTTTTTCTGGAGGAAATACAGAATAGTACCTTCGCTACCTTCTTCTATGATGTTTCCTCCTTCATTACAATAACTTTTCAGTATCTTGAACATCCATGGGTAGTTAAGATACATCTATTGCTATTTCTTGGGAATACTGTTTCGGTTCTGATGAAGGTTAGTAAGCAATTTAAGAATATGATCCAGAGATCTGCCCCAAGGCTGGATAGTTATGAGTGGCAGGGTGTGTGGGATAGTATGGGCAAGTACCTAGGGCAGTGGGCACCTCCCGTGTTTTGGAACTTCACCCCTGAACAAGTGCAGAATCCTGAAGAACTAGTAAAGTATTTGGAAAAAGTATGTTGTCACCCTGGCAACTCCAGAGAGACACAAATCATTGCAACATGCTGGGGGCTGGCCCATGCCTATCGATCCATGTTCAACACTATTCAGTACCCTCAAAAGAAAGAGAAGGTCTCTGGATCTGATGACAAAACAACAGGCACTGTGGCTACTCCAACCACAGCCATGGGCACTGCAGCCACTTCAACCCCGGTGACAGGCACTGTGGCTAAACCAGCTAACCAACCCGTACCGGTATCAGTTGCCCCTATACACAAGAAAAAATACACAAGAAAATCAGCTCATTCAGTAAGGGATGAAGATGAACCAGGGCCATCAAGACAAACAGAGCAGGAAGAGACAGAACCCATAAATGAGATGGTAAACACCTGATCCCTATCCCTGAGTGAGCTGCGAGATATGCGCAAAGATTTCAGTCGTTATCCAGGCGAGCACATCATCACCTGGCTGCTCCGATGCTGGGATAATGGGGCCAGTAGCCTGGATTTAGAGGGTAAGGAAGCCAAGCAGCTGGGATCCCTTTCTAGGGAAGGGGGCATTGACAAAGCAATTGGAAAAGGGGCACAAGCCCTCAGCCTCTGGAGGCGACCTCTGTCAAGCGTGAAGGAAAGGTATCCCTTCAAAGGAAGATGTTATATATCGCCCAGGCAAATGGACCACCGCAGAGAGAGTTATCCAGTACCTGAGGGTATTAGGCATGCTGGAAGTGATTTATAGTGACCTGAACAATGAGCAGTTACCCAAAGATCCAGATGAAGTCAGGTGCACATGACCCATATGGTGGAAGGTGGTACAGAGCGCACCAGCATCCTTTGTCAACTCGTTGGCAATACTGGCCTGGAAAGATGAAGAGGCACCAACGGTGGATGAAGTGGCGAGCCGACTCCGGGAATACGAAGAAAGTATCTCTTCCTCCCTACGCGCCTGTGTCTCAGCTGTAGAGAAAATGTCCCAGAAGGTCCAGCAACTCGAAGAGGATATATCCTACTCCCGACCTGTCCAATGGGGAGTGGAGACTAACAGTGGACTATCGTGGCCTGAACGAAGTTACACCGCCACTGAGGGCTGCCGTGCCAGACATGCTAGAACTTCAATACGAACTGGAGTCAAAGGCAGCCAAGTGGTATGCCACAATTGACATTGCTAATGCATTTTTCTCCATCCCTTTGGCAGCAGAGTGCAGGACCCAATTTGCTTTCACTTAGAGGGGTGTCCAGTACACCGGGAACCGACTGCCCCAGGGGTGGAAACACAGCCCCACCATTTGCCATGGACTGATCCAGGCAGCACTGGAACAGGGTGAAGCTCCAGAACATCTGCAGTATATTGATGACATCATTGTGTGGGGCAATACAGCAGAAGTTGTTTTTGAGAAGGGAAAAAAATGGTCCAAGTCCTTCTGAAAGCTGGTTTTGCCATAAGCCAAAGTAAATCCAAGGGACTTACACAGGAGATCCAATTTTTAGGAATAACATGGCAAGATGGATGTCGTCAGATCCCAATGGATGTGATCCACAAAATAACAGCTATGTCCCCACCAACTAGCAAAAAGGAAACACAAGCTTTCTCAGGCGTTGTGGGGTTTTGGAGAATGCATATTGCAAATTACTGCCAGATCATAAGCCCTCTCTGTCAAGTGACCCGGAAGAAGAACGATTTCAAATGGGGCCCTGAGCAACAACAAGCCTTTGAACAAATTAAACGGGAGATAGTTCATGCAGTAGCCCTTGGGCCCGTCTGGGCAGGGCAGGATATTGAAAATGTGCCCTACACCACAGCCGGGGAGAATGGCCCTACCTGGAGCCTCTGGCAGAAAGCACCAAGGGAAGACTCGAGGACGACCCCTAGGGTTTTGGAGTCGGGGATACAGAGGATCCGAAGCCCGCTATACTCCAACTGAGAAAGAGATATTGGCAGCATATGAAGGGGTTCGAGCTGCTTCGGAAGTGGTTGGTACTGAAGCACAGCTCCTGCTGGCACCCCGACTGCCGGTGCTGGGCTGGATGTTCAAAGGGAGGGTCCCTTCTACACATCATGCAACTGATGCTATGTGGAGTAAGTGGGTTGCACTAATCCCACAACGGGCTCGAATAGGAAACCCCAGTCGCCCAGGAATCTTGGAAGTGATCATGGACTGGCCAGAAGGAAAAAACTTCACAATATCACCAGAGGAGGAGGTGACACGTGCTGAGAAGGCCCCACTGTATAATAAATTGCCAGAAAATGAGAAGCAATATGCCCTGTTCACTGATGGGTCCTGTCGTCTTGTGGGAAAGCATCGGAGGTGGAAAGCTGCTGTATGGAGTCCTATACGACAAGTCGCAGAAACTGCTGAAGGAGAAGGGGAGTCGAGTCAGTTTGCAGAGGTGAAAGCCATCCAGGTGGCTTTAGATATTGCTGAAAGAGAAAAGTGGCCAGTCCTTTATCTCTGTACTGACTCATGGATGGTGGCAAATGCCCTGTGGGGGTGGTTACAGCAATGGAAGCAGAGCAACTGGCAGCGCAGAGGCAAACCCATCTGGTCTGGGTCACTCCTGCCTTGGGCAAAGGAAAACCCATTCGTAGGATTGCTTTTGCCCAAGGACCTGGGTACACTTGGTGGGTGATGTGAAAGGATGGGGAAGCCCGATGTGTACCTCAAGGGGATTTGATTTTGGGTGAAAATAGCCAATGAGCTGAATGGTATGATGTTAATTGCTATATAATACCCTATGTCATCACTTTTATGGTTGCTATATGCCATATCAGCAGCATTACAGTAAGGATCGCCCAGATTAATGAACTTTGGTGAAACCGAGCATAGTGCAGCGGTGATGGAACCAGAACTGGCTTCAGCCTGCAACAACCCAACACCACACACCATCTCTCCTGCCCTGAAAGACTGTGATGACAGATGGAACCCAAAGTCATGGACTAAATGAACTCAATGGACATTTTAGAGGGATGGTCCATAGACTAATGGAATGATATCTGTGTGTATATATCAAAAGACAGGAAAAGTGGTGGTGATTAATTGGAATGTATTAGAAAATGTAGGACCTGGGCATGACGTGGATGGTATAGAATAAGGGGTGGATACTGTCCTGGTTTTGGCTGGGATAGAGTTAATTTTCTTCCTAGTAGCAGGCATAGTGCTGTGTTTTGGATTTAGTAGGAGAAGAATGCTGATAACAGGCTGATGTTTTAGTTGTTGCTAAGTACTGCTTATGCTAGTCAAGGACTTTTCAGCTTCCCATGCTCTGCCAGGTGCACAAGAAACTGGGAGGTGGCACAGCCAGGACAGCTGACCCAAAATAACCAAAGGGCTATTCCATACCATATGATGTCATGCTCAATATATAAGCTGGGGGAGTTGGCCGAGGGGCAGCGATTGCTGCTTGGGGACTGGCTGGGCATCGGTGCAGGGCCCAAATACCATATTAGAGTTAAGGCCAGTGCTTTTATCATAATTCTCCCAGGGAAAACACCAGCAAGTGCTACACAGCACAGAAAACTGCCAAGGCCAAAACCAGCCTTTAATAAAGTCTCAAATTTGATGTTCAGTAAAAAAAGGGAGCATGGCACAGATCACAGAAACCAATGTCAAGGACAGATAAGTCAACGTCACGACCAGCAACTGTTAAACAGATATAATAATTATAAGTTCCCTCCAATACGCTCTGTTCCAATCTGTCGTTATCTCAAATCCTTCGAGCCCCACGTTGGGCACCAAAAAGGACTGTTTTGGTTTAACCCCAGTAGGTAGCTAAACACCAAACAGCCGCTTGCTCACTCCCCTCCCCCCAGTAGTATGGGGAAGAGAATCAGAAGGGCAAAAGTGTGAAAACTCATGTGTTGAGATAAATACAGTTTAACAGGTAAAGCAAAAGCTGTGCGCACAATGGTCTGAAATGCAAGGTCTGTACTCTGCTTCTTGCCTTCCTCACTCCCCTCAGGATCTTGAGCTCCACTCAAGTCAAGGCTGCCACTGATTTCCACATGCTCAGTTAGTTCTCCCTTGTTCATGAGCAGCAGATCCAGCTGTGCATCCCCCCAGTTGGCCCATCCAACACCTGTATTAAGAAGTTTTCGTCATCGTTCACCCCCCGCAACACCCTCCAGAAGCCTCCTGGACTGTTTCTGTCCCATTGTTGTCCTTCCAGCAGATGTCATGGAGTTTCAAGTCTCTTATAAGAACCAGGGTCTGCAATCTGGAGACTTTCTCAGGTTGCTTAAAGAAGGCCTTGTCCCCTTCTTCACACTGATTAGGTGGTCTGTGTAACAAGCTCACATCATGATATCACCCCTTACTAGTCTCTTCTCTGTTCCTGACCCACAAGCTCTCAAACAGCCTGTCACCCATTCCATAGAAGAGCTCTATAGCAAGAGCTCAAGCATTTAGCTTGAGCTTCTCCTTCATGTAAGGGGCAATCTTCTCTGCTTCCTTGCCTGTCTTTCATAAAGAGCTGTTAGCTGTAGCTGTACCATTTGCATAAGACCATTTGCAGATAAAAGCTCTAGGTGAGATTCCTAATAGTACTTGATGAACTTTGAAAGTCTTTTCCTGTAAGCATCTGAATGTATGTAGAATAGCTGCTCATGGATAGGGTAAAAGACCAGCATCCATTTTGAGTCAAAAATACATGAGAATAGGGTATAATTCTATGAAGGGAGCAGGGAAGCACAATACGTTTACTAGCTCTAAAGCTTGCACTATTATATATACCGTATTATATATACCATTACAGTTTACCCCAGGAAAATTATAGTTTTTATTTTACATCAAGGAAAGCTGTATGGGCAGTGAAACTCCAGGCTTTCCACCTCCTAAGTATAAGTCCAGAGTCAATATAACTAGAGAACCATACTTACTGGAGGAGGCACACTACAGATAGGAAGGTGCTGTCCACTGAATACCACAGAACAACCTGGGACCTGCTGTGTGCTGCAGGGTGGTATGTGCTGGGCTGTACAAAGTGGAATTCCATGTGGTGCCACCGTTGTCACCGTGTATGAGACGGGGACTACACCCTGATGGATCTGCAGCAAAAAGACAAATGTATGAAGTAAGCTGTTACAAGGGCTTTGGACAGTTATGGCATGGCATAGAAAACAAGCTTTTACCTAACATAACAAAAAAGTATTTTTTACTCTGAAGGTGTTAAAGGCAGCAAATAACTGTAATCCCTGTCCTTTAAAAAAAAAAAAAAATCTTCTCATTGGAGTATCACTCTTCAGTCAGTGCTTTTAGGACAAGGCCAGGAGGGAGCTCTCAAGATGTTAAGTCCTCCAAAGCACCATTAGAGGCACTCAAAAGCATCTCAAAATCAGCAAAGCTGCCCCTTCCACACACTAAGGTCAGTTCTTAGAGGAAAATAGGCAGCAGTAACTCCCACGTAAAAGCCAGTCAGAAAAAGGAGGGGGGAAAACCCCTACAAGTAGCTAAAGAATCTATTCAATTTGTCCTTGTGGAGTGATTAAATGTTAACCCAGAGACTTATATCTTTGAAGAAAAAGAACTTCAGATAGATTTTATTTCCTGTAAAGAAGCCAATCTCTGAATGCCTACTCAGGGTAACACTCCAGGGATGTGTCTTAACATGACTAACAACAGTAGTTGAAACCAAAGATTAATTTAAAAGATGAAAAAGACAAGGTTACATATTCATAAACATGCCTCTCAGACAACATCCACTAAATATCTACAAACCTAGTAGAGAACATGATGGCTAACAATTTTTTTTATTAGCAATATTCACTTAGAACTCAATCATCAATCCAAGGGTAGAAGGTACTCTGGACCCAGACACTGCTCAGTTCCTTGTATTACATCAGGAATCTAGCAAAAACTACAAAGAATCATAGGTAGGGAACGTGGATCCACAGAAAGCAATTATTTTGAAGAGCCTTCCTTCACAACCTACTGAAATGGAATCTACCCTTGGAAAATGAACAAGCAAGAACAGCTCATTACAAATGTGAGAATAAGTAAATTGAAGAGAGCTAACCTACTGAACTGGCCATGAGATGCAGAGGCCAAAACAGGAACATCACACAGATGACTGAATAAAACTTCAAATCTCAAAACTGCACATTTTTAGGAAAAAAGCCACTCAGCAGAAACAGTGATTTTGACCTAGTTCCAGTTCATGCACCAATGCAAATATTTAGTATGTGAGCTATCAGAGAGTTTTTAATGCCATAACTGTTGGATGTTTGAGGGCAGTGTCAGATGCAACTCAGGAGAGGTTACCACTACTCTCAGTGCAGAAAGAAAGGAAAAAAAAAAGAGAAAGTGGTTCCCTCTCTGGAGTAGTCTGTGCAAAGCACCACCATGGAACACCCATAGAAACTCTGAAAACACTAACACCTGGTTGTGGATGGTGCTTGAAAGGTAGTGACAGCATCACAGAACAATCGTTTCTCAAAGATGATGCTGTAAGTTTGATCACCCAAGGACAAACACAAATTGTATTTTTATTTTGAGATACTTGAGTAACTCAACTGTTCAGATACAAGTCAAGGCTGCGACATGGCCAGAAAGACTATCAGCTTTAACGCATGCACTCTGCTCTGGGGGCAGATACTTCCTAACTGAGCAGCGCTCTGCAAAAAAGTATATCAGTGATCTGCTGCTGTACTGAATGCAAATCACTTTATAAGCTGTTCTGTAAGAATTGCATTTTAAGCCTGGCAGTTTGTGACCTGCATATAGAATCACAGAATCATAGAATCATTTAGGCTGGAAAAGACCTTTAAGATCATTGAGTCCAACTGTAAACCTACCACTGTGTTGTGGTTTAACCCCAGCCAGCAAGTAAGCACCATGTAGCCGCTTGCTCACCCTCTCACCCTCAGTGGGATGGAGGAGAGAATCTTAACAGTAAAAGTAAGAAAACTCATGGGTTGAGATAAGAACAGTTTAATAATTGAAATAATAATAATAAAAAAAATTGTAATGAAAAGGAAAACAACGACAGAGAGGAACAAAACACAGGAAAAGCAAGTGATGCAACTGCTTACCACCCACCGACCGACGCTCAGCCAGTTCCCGAGCAGTGATAACTGCCCGCTGGCCAACTCCCCCCAGCTTACATACTGAACATGATGACATATGGTATGGAATATCCCTTTGGCCAGTTTGGGTCAGCTGTCCTGGCTATGCTCCCTGCCAGCTTCTGGTGCACCTCCTCGCTGGCAGAGTATGGGAAGCTGAAAAGTCCTTAGTATGAACACTCCTTAGCAACAACTAAAACATCAGTCTGTTATCAACATCATTCTCATGTTAAAACCAAAACACAGCACTATGCCAGCTACTAGGACGAAAACTAACTCTATCCCAGCCGAAACCAGGACACACTGCCAAGTCCACCACTAAACCATGTCCCTAAGCGCCACATCTACACATCTTTTAAATACCTCCCGGGATGGTGACTTAACCACTTCCCTGGGCAGCCTGTTCCAATGCTTGACAACCCTTTCGGTGAAGAAATTTTTCCTAATATCTAATTTAAACTCCCCTGGAACAACTTGAGGCCATTTCCTCTCATCCTATCACTTGTTACTTGGGAAAAGAGAACGACACACACCTCACCACAACCTCCTTTCAAGTACTTGTAGAGAGCGATAAGGTCTCCCCTCAGCCTCCTCTTCTCCAGGCTAAACAACCCCAGTTCCCTCAGATGCTCCTCATAAGACTTGTGCTCTAGACCCTTCACCAGCTTCGTTGCCCTTCTTTGGACATGCTCCAGCACCTCAATGTCTTTCTTGTATTGAGGGGCCCAAACTTGAACACATTATTCAAGGTGAGGCCTCACCAGTGTCGACTACAAAGGGACGATCGCTTCCCTAGTCCTGCTGGCCACACTATTTCTGATACAAGCCAGGATGCTGTTGGCCTTCTTGGCACGCTGCCGGCTCATGTCCAGTTGGCTGACCCCAAGGTCCTTTTCGGCCAGGCAGCTTTCCAGCCACTCTTCCCCAAGCCTGTAGCGTTGCATGGGGTTGTTGTGACCCAAGTGCAGGACCCGGCACTTGGCCTTGTTAAACCTCATACAGTTGGCCTCGGCCCATCGATCCAGCCTGTCCAGGTCCCTCTGCAGGGCCTTCCTACCCTCGAGCAGATCGACACTCCCACCCAACTTGGTGTCGTCTGTAAACTTACTGAGGGTGCTCTCAATCCCCACATCCAGATCATTGATAAAGATATTAAACAGAACCAGCCCCAATACCGAGCCCTGGGGAACACCACTTGTGACCAGCCGCCAACTGGATTTTACTCCCTTCACCACAATGCTTTGGGCCTGGCCATCCATCCACTTTTTTACCCATCAAAGGGTATACCCGTCCAAGCCCTGAGCAGCCAGTTTCTCCAGGAGAATGCTGTGGGAAACGGTATCAAAGGCTTTACTGAAGTCCAGGTAAACAACATCCACAGCCTTTTCCTCGCCCACTAAGCGGGTCACCCTGTCATAGAAGGAGATCAGGTTAGTCAAGCAGGACCTGCCTTTCATAAACCCATGCTGGCTGGGCCTGATCACCTGGTTGTCCCATATGTGCCGTGTGACGGCACTCAAGATGATCTGCTCCATAACCTTCTGTGGCACCGAGGTCAGGCTGACAGGCCTGTAGTTCCTCGGATCTTCCTTCCAGCTCTTCTTGTAGATGGGCGTCACGTTTGCTAACTTCCAGTCAACTGGGACCTCCTTGGTTAGCCAGGACTGCTGAGAAATTACTGAAAGCAGCTTGGTGAGCACTTCCGCCAGTTCCCTCAGTACCCTTGGGTGGATCCCATCCGGCCCCGTAGACTTGTGTATGTCTAAGTGGTGTAGCAGGTCGCTAACCATTTCCCCTTGGCTTATGGGGGCTTCATCCTGCTCCCCGTCCGTGTCTTCCAGCTCAGGGGGCTGCGTGCCCCGAGAACAACTGGTCTTACTATTAAGGAGTGAGGCAAAGAAGGCATTATGTACCCCAGACTTTTCCTCATCCTTTGTCACTATGTTTCCCCCTGCATCCAATAAAGGATGGAGATTCTCCTTAGCCCTCCTTTTGTTTTTAATGTATTTATAGAAACATTTTTTATTGTCTTTTACGGCAGTAGCCAGATTAAGTTCTAGTTGGGCTTTGGCCCTTCTAATTTTCTCCCTGCATAACCTCATGACAACCTCGTAGTCCTCCTGAGTTGCCTGCCCCTTCTTCCAAGGGTCATAAACTCTATCTTTTTTTTTCCTGAGTTCCAGCCAAAGTTCTGTGTTCAGCGAGGCCGGTCTTCTTCCCCGCCGGCTCGTCTTTTGGCACATGGGGACGGCCTGCTCCTGCACCTTTAAGATTTCTTTCTTTATCGCTGTGCCCAAGATGGCCTCCAACCGTCACATCACCCACAAGTCCTTCTCTGTTCGCAAACAACAGGTCCAGCGGGGCACCTTCCCTAGGTGGCTCACTCACCAACTGTGTCAGGAAGTTAGCTTCCACACACTCCAGGAACCTCCTAGACAGCTCCTGCGCCTTTAAGATTTCCTTCTTGAAGAATGTCCAGCCTTCCTGGACTCCTTTGCCTTTCAGCACTGCCTCCCAAGGGACTCTGTCAACCAGGCCCCTAAACAGGCCAAAGTCTGCCCTCTGGAAGTCCAAGGTAGCAGTGCTGCTAACCCCCTCCTTACTTCTCGGAGAATCAAAAACTCTATCATTTCATGATCGCTGTGCCCAAGATGGCTTCCAGCCATTGCATCACCCACAAGTCCTTCTCTGTTCGCAAACAACAGGTCCAGCGGGGCGCCTTCCCTAATTGGCTCACTCACCAGCTGTGTCAGGAAGTTACCTTCCACGTGCTCCAGGAACCTCCTAGACTGTTTCCTCTCTGCTGTATTGTATTTCCAGCAGTCATCTGGTAAGTTGGAGTCCCCCATGAGAACAAGGGCTAGCGATCGTGAGACTTCTCCCAGCTGCTTATAGAATATTTCATCTGCCTCTTCATCGGTTTTGGTTGGTCTATAACAGACTCCCACCATGATATCGGCCTTGTTGGCCTTCCCCCTGACTCTTGCCCATAAACTCTCAACCCTGTCGTCACCATCATTAAGCCCTAGATGGTCAAAACACTCCCTAACATACAGGGCTACCCCACCGCCTCTCCTTCCTTGCCTATCCCTTCTGAAGTCTTTATAGCCATCCATTGCAGCACTCCAGTTGTGTGAGTCATCCCACCATGTTTCCGTGACTGCAACTAAATCATAGTTTTCCAGCTGCACAATGGCTTCCAACTCCTCTTGTTTGTTGCCCATGCTGTGTGCATTGGTGTAGATGTGCTTCAGTTGGGCTATTGATCCCGCCACCTTTTTTGGGGGATAAGCCCTAATTCCTATGTGACTGTTGTCAGGCGCTTCCGTGGTTTCTGACACATCAGCAACCCTTGCGTCTTTGCTGCCGTGTGGATCTCCATCCCCTACCTCCACTGACATGGCAGACCGAAGGACCTCGCTAGCACGCTGTCCCTCAAATGTTGGCGTGCCGCCCCCAGGCTTATCTCTAGTGAGCCTGGTTTTATCGCCTCCCCCCTTCAAATCTAGTTTAACCCTCTTTCAATGAGCCCTGCTAACTCCCGTGCAAGGATCCTTTTCCCCCTTTGAGACAGGTGTACCCCATCTGTCACCAGCAGGCCTCGTGTCATGTAGACTGACCCATGATCAAAAAACCCAAAATTCTGCCAGTGACGCCAGGCTCGGAGCCAGGTATTGATCTGCTGGGTCTTCCTGTTTCTTCCCTCATCATTCCCTCCAGGGGAAGAAGGGTAGGGGAGAACACTACTTGTGCTCCTGATCCCTTAACCAGTTGTCCCAAGGCACTGAAGTCTCTCTTGATTGCCCTCAGACTTCTTGTTGCAACTTCATTGCTGCCTACATGAAAAATCAATAATGGATAATAATCTGAGGGCCATACCAGGGTAGGAAGTTTTCTCTTCACACCTTTAACCTGGGCCCCAGGGAGGCAGCAGACTTCCCTAAGAAGTGGGTCCAGTTGGCAAATTGGGCCTTCTGTTCCCCTCAGGAGAGAGTCTTCTATGACAATGACCTGTCTTTTTTTCTTTATGGAAGTGGTTTTGACACAGGGCATAGGCCAACTTAACCTCAGCGGCACCTCCAAGCTAGATGAACCATCGTCCTCGTTATTGTTCGGTTCCACTTGCAGAGCCTTGTACCTATTATGGAAGGTCACCTGGGAATGTGGGGTAGTCACGGAGGACACGTGCCTGCTGTGCCGGGCAGAAACTTGTCGCCATTCCCCCCTATCCCTTCAGTCACCGTGTTCAGTCAGGTGGTGAGAGGATAGGGAATTCTCCGTATACATGTCCTGTCTGCCTGACAGGCCTGTCCCAGGGTGTGATTCCAGTAATCTATCTCTCTCTCAGACTCCCTGATACTCCTCAACCTACTCACCTCCTCCCGGAGCTGTGTCACTAAGCTGAAGAGTTCCTCTGCCTGGGTGCACCTCCCACAGGTATACTCACTACAGCCATCTGGTACTGGTATAAGAGTAGGGCACACCCTGCAGCCTGACACCTGGGTGGCAGCATGTTCCCATCGGAGCTCTGTCTGGGAATCTGCATCAGTCATGGCGGGTGCAGAGTTTAAGAGAGGCCATGACCTTCCGCCAGGTAGATACCAATTCTTCCTGATCATGCTGGCAGAGCTACAGTGCCCTTTGCGCGCAGCCTTCCGTGCAAACTGCCACACAAACTGCCGCACCATGCCCTTGCTGATGCGTCATACCCTGTTTTCCCGCCCTGGTCGCTAGCACTCCCTAGGGGCTTATTTTATATGTGGGGGAGGGGGCTTGGCTCCTGACCCCGCCCAGGTCTTGTCAGCTGCTGTGGTGCGAGTTGCAGGCTCCTGTCAGGTCTCTTGGCTCTCCCTGAGGTTTCCCTGGTTCATGACAACCCTCTGTACACAGCACTAGAATGACCAGCTCTGTCCCCAGTTAATGAATGTAACTGCATAGCAACAAACACACTTGGGCTGCAGTCTACTGATTTGAATGAGAAAAGGCTATATCAAGAGGACAATTTCCTTTAAAGAGCCTCTATTATGGAATCCTACTCCTCTTCCTGTCTCAGGGAAGACCTAACTTATTTTTCTGGACTAACTGCAAATCTCATTTTCTCATGCCATTTAAGGAGCTGGTTGAGGCTAGAATGAGTAATTTAGTGATGAGATGATATTATCATGAGATTTGCTGTTATGTAGGCAATTACATGCATTGTGAATTCTATTTTTAAAGAATATATTTAAACTAACTAAAGCACTTTAAGCTAAGGAGAGGTACTTCATATGCAATGAAGTAAAATACATTATTAGCTTAGCATATCTTAAACTAAATTAACTTCAGAAGCAGAAGAGTCACATTTCAAAGGTGGGATGCAGAGATCTTCAGAACTGTGCCAACACACACTGACAGACTGTTGACTTTCACTCTTCTCTATTAGAATCTAGATTTTTTTTTTTTTCTTAAGTAACAAATGCATCAATGTTTTCACTGAATGCTGCAGCTCTCTATACACTGATACTACTCAGAAGAAAAAAAAGGGAAAAAACGCTCTACAAGAGGACTAATAGGAGTTAGTGTTGTGTGACCTTCATTGCCAACTAATTTGTCAAGGAGAGTTCACTCATTTGCTCTCTTCGGAGATGAATACACAGAGTTTAAGACATTTGCATCCATGTTCTCAACACACTCTTACCTGATCATGAATGTCAACCATCACTGTGTTCTGCTGTGGTGGGTGAGCAGCTGGGTGCAACATACGATGGGATATATTTGGAGGGTTAAAGGCTTGGGGGTCTTCTATTGCTTGCTGCTGTCCATAGGAGAGATGGTGATAGTTTTCATCTTGGCTAAAAGAATTGTGTCGAGACAGACGATCCCTTCTTGCTCTCTGACGGCGAACAGGAGGACTAAAAACACATAAAGAAAAAGATGAAAGATCACATTAAGAAAGGTTTGTGGCACTTATAACTAGAAGCACAAAGAACTCAGTAGTAAGGATATTTTTACGCTGGAAAGTTTTTCTAGGCCAGGTATGTTAGCTTGTCATACAATCTCTCATTGAGAAAATTTCTGAAAGCCCTGTCACAGATGCTTATTTCAGCATGAGTGCTTGAGCATAGCTTAATACAAGAGAGGAAACTAGAAGAAGCATTTTTATAGAAATATTACCTTCACAAAACTTGTTAAAAAGACATTCGAGCACTTGATTCACAGAATCACAGAATGGTTGAGGTTGAAAGGGTCCTCTGGAGATCATCTAGTCAAACCCCCCTGCTCAAGCAAGGCCACCAAGAGCTGGTTGCCCAGGACCATGTCCAGATGGCTTTTGAATAACTCCAGGGAGGAAGACTCCACAATCTCTCTGGGCAACCTGTTCCAGTGCTCAGTCACCCTCACAGTAAAAAAAGTGTTTCCTGATGTTCAGATGGAACCTCCTGTGTTTCACTTTGTGCTCATTGCCTCTTGTCTTCTCACTGGGCAGCACTGAAAAGAGCCTGGCTCCGTCCTCTTTGCAGCCTCCCTTCAGATATTTATATACATTGATAAGATACCCCCTGAGCCTTCTCTTCTCCAGGCTAAACAGTTCCAGCTCTTTTGGCCTTTCCTCAGATGTGAGATGCTCCACTCCCTTAAAACCATCCTTGTGGCCCTTCTTTGACCTCTCTGCAGTATATCTATGTCTGTCTTGTACTGGGGAGCCCAGAACTGGACACGGGACTCCAGTGTCCTGGTTTTGGCTGGGATAGAGTTAATTTTCCTCCTAGTAGCTGGCATAGTGCTGTGTTTTGGATTTAGTAGGAGAAGAATGTTGATAACACACTGATGTTTTAGTTGTTGCTAAGTACTGCTTATGCTAGTCAAGGACTTTTCAGCTTCCCATGCTCTGCCAGGCGCACAAGAAAACTGGGAGGGGGCAGGGCCAGAATAGTTGATGCAAACTGACCAAAGGGTTATTCCATACCATATGACGTCATGTTCAGTATATAAGCTGGGGGGAGTTGGCCAAGGGGAGCGATCGCTGCTCGGGAACTGTCTGGGTATCGGTCAGCGGGTGGTGAGCAATTGCATTGTGCATCATTTGCTTTGTATATTATTATTATTATTATTATCATTATTATATTGCTATTATTATCATTACTATTTTACTTTATTTCAACTATTAAACTGTTCTCATCTCAACCCAGAAGTTTTCTCACTCTTACTCCTCCGATTCTCTCCCCCATCCCATCGGGGCAGGGGGAGTGAGCGAGCGGCTGTGTGGTGCTTAGTTGCTGGCTGGGGCTAAACCATGACATCCAGGCATGGCCTCACCAATGCTGAGTAGAGGGGAAGGATACCTCTGTCAACCTGTGACACTGTGCCACTTGACAATTATTGTTAGCCTAGACAGACTGCCAGCATCCTGCCCTCTGACACCCTGCCCGTTGACCTTGGAAGCATAGACAGGGTCCTGCCCACATTCCATATAAAGTTTGAGTCTCTCAAATCACACTACCATTGGTGGAGCCAAGGGGTGGCATGACTTTCACCCCCATTCAAAAGGCATTTGCATGATTGGCTGTTGCTCCCAGATGACCCAGACACCAAATGTTCCTGGCAGTCCACCAGAGCCATGGCATCACTTATAATCATGTGTTTGCTATTGGTGATCTGGTGAGTCATCGTATGGGTGCGTCATTGTATTGGGTCTGGCTGGGAAGGAGTTAACTTTCCCCATAGCAGCCCTCATTTGTAGCTAGAAAGGTGTTGATAACACACCAGTGTTTTGGCTACTGCCAAGCAATGCTCACACAGCACCAAGGCTATGTCTCCAACCCCAACCCCCCCAAAGGCCAGTAGGCTGGGGGTGGGCAGGACAGCTGTCCCAAACTGACCAAAGAGATATTCCATACCATATGATGTTGTGTCAGTAATAAAAGCTAAAAGAAAGGAGGAGGCGGGGGGGCATTCACTATTAAGGTGTTTGTCTTCCAAAGCAACTGCTATGCATACTGAGGCCCTATTTCCCAGGAAGTGGCTGGACATCGCCTCCTGATGGGAAGTAGAGAATAATTTGCTTGTTTGTTTCCTTTGCTTCTATGCATGGCTTTTGCATTTCTTTATTAAACTGCCTTTATCTCGACTCACAAGTTTTTCATCTGATTTTCTCCCGTCCCTGTCCCGCTGAGGAGGTAAGTGATAGAGCAGCTTGGTGGGCACCTGGTGGCCAGTCAAGGTTAACTCTCCACAGTTGTTGCTCATCTTTCCTATCGCCTCAATAAAGCTTTGTTTTATAACGTGTTGTCAGATTCCATTACTGTTCAGACCACAACCTGCTGGCAACACTCCTAATGCAGCCCAGGTTAGTATTGGTCGTCTTTACCACAAAAGTGCATTGCTGGCTCATGTTCAACTTGGTGTCCACCAGGACCCCCAGGTCCTTTCGTGCCAAGCTGCTTTCCAGCCATTCAGCCCCCAGCATGTACTGGTGCATGGGGTTATTCCTCCCCAGGTGCAGGACTTTGCACTTCCCCTTGTTAAACTAAAAATTCAGCAACCCTTAAAACAAGAATGCAAATTTCAGTAGACCTCCACATATTTACATTACTTGTGTGCTTCACAAAAATTATCTTTAGAGGCTCCTAATGAGTTGCAACTGTGGTAATATTTTTATTTTACAATAGGTAACTGACATTTAAACCAACTGAAGCTAGCACATCTGCTTATTTTGAGTAAGCAATTTAAAGATGGGATTTGACAATGTACTCATGAGGCACACAATTAATAACTTGTCCATAAAAAAAAGTTTGGATGAAGTGACTTACATGGCATTTCTCATAAATTTTGCAGTAGAACAAACTAAGTAGAGACCATCCCACAGTGCCCTGTTTGATTCCACAACATGCCTTCCAATCTCTACAAATAAATAAACAAACCACTGCATGTAGAATCGTTCAAGTTATATGGGTTTTAGTGCTACCCTGGGTACAGGCTCAATGAGCCAAACTGAAAGAAACAGAAAGGGTCTGCAAATACTAGAGCACATCCTTTCCAACACAGCCTGGAACAGAATGCAAGGTTGTCAGCTTTCATCGTTCCTTTTGCTATCATCAAACCACCCTGAAACCTATTGGAAACTCACTACATAACCCTGACATTTCTCAAGCTGCACTCAGTTTCGTTACTGAAGGGGGGGAGAGAAGGAGAAGGATACTACCACAGTTGTTCAGATGCTATTGTGATTGTATCTGTTGTGGTTTAACCCAGCAGGCAGCTAAACACCACACAGCCGTTCACTCACTCTCCCCCTCCCCAGTGGGATGGGGGAGAGAATCAGAAAAAAAAAAGTAAAATTCGTGGGTTGACGGATGGACTATTAGATGCATAAGGAACAGGCTGGATGGCTGTGTCATAAGAGTTATAGTCAATGTCTCAATGTCCAAGTGGAAATCAGTGATGAGTGGTGTTTCTCAAGGGTCTGTACTAGGACCAGTACTATTTAATATCTTCATCACTGAAATAGACAGTGGGATTGAGTGCACCCTCAGCAAGTTTGCAGATGACACCAAGCTGAGTGGTGCGGTTGACATGCCTGAGGGACAGGATGCCATTCAGAGGGACCTGGACAAGAAGTGGGCACATGTGAACCTCATGAGGTTCAACAAGGCCAAGTGCAAGGTCCTGCACATGGGTTGAAGCAATCCCCCAAAACAGTACAGACTGGGGAATGACGGGATTGAGAGCAGCCCTGAGGAGAAGGACTTGGGGGTACTGGTAGGTGAAAAATTGGACATGAGCCAGCAACGTGTGCTTGCAGCCCAGAAAGCCAACCATATCCTGGGCTGCATCAAAAGAAGCATGGCCAGCAGATCGAGGGAGGTGATTCTCCCCTCTACTCCTCTCTCATGGGACCCTACCTGGAGTCCTGTGTCCAGTTCTGGGGCCCCCAGTACAAGAAAGACATGGAACTGTTGGAGCAGGTCCAGAAGAGGGCCACCAAAATGATCCAAGGGCTGGAGCACCTCTGCTATGAAGAAACGCTGAGACAGTTGGGGTTGTCCAGCCTGGAGAAAAGAAGGCTCTGGGGAGACCTGATTTAGGTCTTTCAATATATAAAGGGATTTTATAGGAAAGACGGAGAGACTTTTTGCCAGGGCCTGTAGTGACAGGACAAGGGGCAATGGTTTTAAACTCAAAGGGGGTAGATCTAGATTGGATATAAGGAAGAAATACTTTATGATGAGGGTGGTGAGACACTGGAACAGGTTGCCCAGAGAAGTTGTGGATGCCCCATCATTGGAAGTGTTCAAGGTCAGGTTGGACAGGGCTTTGAGCAACCTGATCTAGTGAAAGATGTCCCTGCCCATGGCAGGGGTGTTGGACTAGATGATCTTTAAAGGTCCTTTCCAATTGAAACCATTCTATCATTCTATGACTCACAACAACCTCAAAGAATCAAGCTCTGATCCATTAGGGCTTATCAGCTCTGATTTAGGATCAGTGCTATAAAACTTAATCAGATTCCTGCAGAACATGTACACAGATGTGTATAAACTGTGCTCCCCCAATGATCCTATTCTGGGAATGTAGATTAGCTCAGGCACACACCAGCAAGAGATGGTAATGGAAGGATGCAAAGAAATGTGGGCAGACTGGTCAGATGACAAGCAAAAATGCTAAATGCATCGCATTCTGAACAGCCCAGTTCAAAACATTTCTAAATAAAAACATCCTTGTGAACTAGATTTATGAGTCACCACTGCACAGAACTGTATAAAGGGCATGCAGCAGTTATTCTGAAAAGAGAAGCTTGAGTTAACAAACCAATTTCTTAGGTCTGACAGCTGTACGAACACCCATACCATGTTCATGCTTTGGACTGAAAGCTTCCAGATATGTGGACTTGAAGAAGAAACAAAACCCAGCATGTTTAAGTCTATTCCTTCTAACACTATGTTATCGTGGTTGACAAATTTTATCTATGAAGTCAGAGGAGAAAGAATTATGTTTTTTCAATCTCACCTAACATTTTACAGTCATGAAAATGCAGATACTTCCATTTTAGTAGAAATCAAGCTATAGTGTTTCTGCGATGTAAACAGAGGTCAGTGAGCTTTAAACTTTTATTAGATGACTTGGACACATTTCTGAGACATTGCAGAGATGGGGGGAGGGGAATTGAAAGCTTTTGCTTTGGATAATTAAATAGAAGAGTAAAAGTCATCTTTATTTTTATGCTTTCCTATACACTCTTATCCAGACAAAGTTGTTCAACATAGCCATCTATGGTTCAACATAGCCATCTAAAACTCTATTCTTCCATGACTAAGGAAGCTTATTCCAATAGCTCTGCCTCAGAGAGTCTTATGAGCTACACACTAAAAAACAGAACAAAAATGTAATCTTTATAATATGCAAACCAACCACCTCAGCAACCACATGATGCTATGGTATCCTCCAGTCAGGTCTTCCTCACCTTTGCTGTTTGCAAGACAAGGACTGAGTTGCGAGTGCAGTGAACATATATAACACTACATATGGAACTTAATTGCTTTTAATAGCACCCTGACAATAAATAGGTTTTTATTCCTGTATTGTGTTTACATGGCAAGGTTTTGGTAGCAGAGGGGCTGCAAACGTGGCTTCTGTGAGAAGATGCCAGAAGCTTCCCCCATATTGGACAGAGCCAGTTCTAGCCAGCTCCAAGGCTGGCCAAAGCTGAGCCAATCAGTAACATTGGTAGCGCCTCTGTGATAACATATTTAAGAAAGGGTAAAAAATGCTGTGCAACAGCAGCTGGGAGACAGGAGTGAGAATATGTGAGAGAAACTCTGAAGACAACCAAGGTCAGTGAAGAAGGAGGGGGAGGAGGTGCTCCAGACACTGAAGCAGAGATTCCCTTGCAGCCTGCGGTGAGGACCATGGTGATGACACAGGTTGTCCCCCTTCAGCCCATGGAGGTCCACGGTGGAGCAGATATCCACCCTGAAGCCCGTGGAGGACCCTACGACACAGCAGGTGGATGTGCCCTGAAGGAAGCTGCAGCCCATAGAGAGCTCACACACGAGCAAGTTCCTGGCAGGACCTGTGACCCCCATGGAGAGGAGATCATGAAGAACTGCAGTCCATGGAAAGGACCCACATTGGAGAAGTTCATGAAGGGCTGTCTCCTGTGGGAGGGACCCCATGCTGGAGCAGGGGAAGAGAGCAAGGAGGAATGAGTATCAGACACAAAGCATTATGAATTGACCACAACCCCCATTCCGCATATGCCTGTTCTGCTAGGGGGGAGGAGGTAGAAGAGTCAGAAGTGAAGTTGAGCCTGGGAAGAAGGGAGAGGTGGGGGGATGGTATTTTCAGATATGTTCTTATTTCTCATTATCCTACTCTGTTTAACTGGCAACAAATTAAATTAATTTCCACAAGCTGAGTTTGTTTTGCCCGTGACTGTAATTGCTGAGTGATGTCCCTGTCCTCATCTTGACCCATGAGCTTTCAGTCATATTTTTCTCCCCCTGTCCTACTGAGGAGGTGGAGTGATAGAGTGGCTTGGTGGGCACCTGGCAGCTAGCCAAGGTCAACCCACCACAATTCCCTCCTTCCCATTTTTTTAAATGCTTAGTTCTCTCAGAATGAGAGAAAGAAGCCAGCTCATAACAAAAAATGTTAATAAGCATTCTCTTCTCCAGATTCTCTCTAGTCTTACAAATTATTGGAAGATGCAAGAACTTAAATTACTTTCAAAACAGAGTTTTCTGTTGCACTTATAATTTAGTCAAAAAAAGTCAAAAGAAGCATTAGAATATTTATTGTATAATAAATACTATTCAGCATTGCCTGAAATAGGCTTCCCCTGAGTTGACAATAGAGAGAAAAAGAAACTGGTCCCTAACCTAAATAGCTTGCTTACCTCCTCCTACTTCGTGCAGGTGTGCTGCAGCGTTCCCCGGAGAAGTGATGTTGGTTGGACCGAGTCAAAGGAGGCTGCCTATTTGATGCCATCTCCCATGGTCGTATTGGCGGTGATGCAGTTGGTGATGCCACTGTATAGTCAAAGACTGAATGAGAAAGGCGTTGCCTCTTGGGACTTGAACTATCTTCACTCTGTGCCAATGTAGACAAAAAGAACCTCAACTGAGCGATTTGTTTCCCATATTGAAACTCCAATATTATTTACTTATTAGAGAGGGAGACTTAACAGACTAGATCAAAACACCATAAAGTTAAACAACTACAATCAGTTGTAGAACCTACTGCCTTCATAATGCAAACACTTCATTGCCCACCTGAGCATTTTTAGTAAAGCATATTTTAACAACATTGTCGTGGTTTAGCCCCAGCCAGCAACTAAGCACCACGCAGCCGCTCGCTCACTCCCCCTACCCCGATGGGATGGGGGACAGAATCGGAAGACTAAGAGTGAGAAACACGCCTAGGTTGAGATAAGAACAGTTTAATAATTGAAATAAAGTAAAATAGTAATGATAAAAATAATATAATAATGATAATAATAATAATACCAAAAGCAAGTGATGCACAATGCAATTCCTCACCACCCACCGACTGACACCCAGACAGTTCCCGAGCAGCAATCGCTGCTCCCCGGCCAACCCCCCCCGCCCAGTTTACATACTGAGCATGACGTCATATGGTATGGAATAGCCCTTTGGGCAGTTTGGATCAACTATTCTGGCTGTGCCCCCTCCCAGTTTCTTGTGTACCTGGCAGAGCATGGGAAGCTGAAAAGTTCTTGACTAGTGTAAGCACTACTTAGCAACAGCTAAAACATCAGTGTGTTATCAACATTCTTCTCATCCTAAATCCAAAACACAGCACTATGCCAGCTACTAGGAAGAAAATTAACTCTATCCCAGCCAAAACCAGGACAAACATCAAGATATTTTAAATACTAATGCTAAGGCAACCACAGAAGTTATATCAGAAAAAGGAGTAAACATTTACTTCAGGAGAAAGAGGTAGATCCTATTTTGTTATAATATTCAACACAGGCACTATCCCCCCGATACATATTTAGGATATAAACACATAAATGAGTGATCCAAAGACCTTTTTGGAAAAGATAAGCACAGATTGCACACCAGTGGGATCCATATTTGCCAGTAAAAAGATGCTATATAGAGCTCTAGTTCAGCATATGCACTCCATTTCTACCATGTGCATGCTTACATAGCTGAAAAAACATGTTAAAATATCTGGAGTACAAATCAGCTCTGCTATCCCAGCACACAAGTGCCTCATCTTTTAACTTGTTAGTGCAGTAATAGTAATTAACAGGTAAAGACAGTGTGATCAAAAACAACCACCATGAAAAAATTGAAGTTCTACTGGGACTAGGTATCTCATAGAGTTGTCAGTATTAGTGATATGAAAACCATTCACCTCCAAGTTTACATTTGGTCCTGAACAGAAATAGTTACCTCTCCTTTTCACTGCTTGTCCCTGCTTAAAATGGTTAGCTAGACCTCTCTTCTTCTTCACCATAATAATTTCAGTTAAGAGATATGATGTGATGAGTTTAAGAAACCAAATATTTGCAGTCATTTGCAGATGACCAATACAGAGAAAACTGAGCTTCTCTACAATAACTGTCTTCCTGAACTGCCCCCTCTAACCCTGTTAGAAGCCTTTTGCTTCACATAGATTTAAAGACTATCATGTTTTAAAGCCTCTCTACGCTTATTCATTCCTCACAATTTTCCTCAGTCTACCAAATATACTTTTTCTTCCTATTTTATTGGCCCTCTTATGGTTTTTAGCTTTAAAGGAGTTTGATTTCCACTTTCTGAACAATATTGGTTTAGCAGAATATTTCATAGAATCATGGAACAGCCAAGGTTGGAAGGGACCTCAAATGATCATCTGGTCCAACCTTTCATGGGAAAGGGAGCCTAGATGAGATTATCTAGCACCCTATCCAATCACATCTTGAAAACCTCCTGTGATGGGGGACTCTGCCACATCCTTGGGGATTGTTTCAGTGACTGATTATTCTCACTGTAAAAAATTTTTTTCCTAAATCGAGATGAAACCTCTCCCGGTATAACTTGTCCCTTGTCTTCTCCATGTGGCTCCTTGTGAAAAGAGAGCCTCCATCCTCTTTGTAGCCACCCTTTAAGTACTAGAATACTGTGATGACATTCCCCTTGAGCCTTCTCTTCTCCAGGGAGAAAAGACCAACTCCTTCAGTCTCTCCTCATAGGGCAGGTTCTCTAGCCTTCGTGGCCCTCCTTTGGACCTACTACAATCTCTCCATGTCTTTCTTGAATTGTGAGAACCAGAACTGGACACAGTACTCCAGGTGAGGCCTGACAAGCGCTGAATAGAGTGAGATGATCACATCTCTATCTCTGTTAGTAATGCTAGTAATAAATACGATTTTCCTTTGTTGCTGCTGCAGCACACTGCTGACTCATGTTAAGCTTCTTGCCCACCAGGTCCCTTTCAGCAAGGCTGCTCCCCAGCCACACAGTTCCTAGCCTGTACCGGTGTCGTGGTTTAACCCCAGCCAGCAACTGAGCACCACACAGCCACTCATTCACTACCCCTACGCAGTGGGATAGGGGAGACAATTGGAAGGGTAAAAGTGCGAAAACTCATGGGTTGAGATAAAGACAGTTTAATAGGTAAAGCAAAAGCCACGCACACAAGCAAAGCAAAACAAGGAATTCATTCACTAGTTCCCATCAGCAGGCAGATGTTCAGCCACCTCCAGGAAGCAGGGCTCCATCATAAGTAACAGTTACTTGGAAAGACAAATGCCATCACTCCAAATGTCCTCCCCTTCCTTCTTCTTCCCCCAGCTTTATATGCTGAGCATGATGTCATATGGTATGGAATACCCCTTTGGTCAGTTGGGGTCTGCTGTCCCAGCTACGTCCCCTCCCAACTTCTTGTGCATCCCCAGCCTACTTGCTGGCGGGGCAGTGTGAGAAGCAGAAAAGGCCTTGACTCTGTGTAAGCACTGCTCAGCAATAACTAAAAGATCCTTGTATTATCAACACTGTTTTCAGCACAAATCCAAAATATAGCCTCATACTAACTTTTATGAAGAAAATTAACTCTATCCCAGCCAAAATAACATAACCAGGCTCTTTGGTTATGTCGTCCCAGGTGCAGGACCTTGAACTTGTCTTTGCTAAACTTCATACTGCTCTTGCTAGCCCACTCTTCCAACCTGTCCAGGTCTCACTGTAAGATATCTCTCCCTTCTGACGTGTCCACCTGACCACCCACTTTGGTGTAATCAGCAAACTTGGTGAGGATGCTTTCAATCCCATCATCCAGATCATTTATGAAGAGGACAAGGAAAAGGCTGAGGTACTTAACGCCTTCTTTGCCTCTGTGTTTAAAAGCCAGACCACTCATCCCCAGGGTACTCAGGCCCCTGAGCTAGAGGATAGGGATGGGGACAAGAATGGAGCCCTCATAGTCCAGGAGGAAGCAGTTAATGACCTGCTATGCCACCTGGATGCTCACAAATCTATGGGGCCACATGGGATCCACCCAAGAGTACTGAGGGAGCTGGCGGAGGAGCTTTCCAATCCACTTTCCATCATCTGTCAGCAGTTCTTGTTAACAGGGGAGGACCCTGATGACTGGAGGCTTGACAACGTGATGCCCATCTACAAGAAGGGCCGGAAGGAGGACCCGGGAAACTACAGGCCTGTCAGCCTGACCTCAGTGCCGGGAAGGATTATGGAGAGGTTCATCTTGAGTGCGCTCAGCAGGCACGTGCAGGTCAACCAGGGGATCAGGCCCAGACAGCATGGGTTCATGAAAGGCAGGTCCTGCTTGACTAACCTGATCTCCTTTTATGACCTGGTGACCCACCTAGTGGACAAGGGAAAGGCTGTGGATGTCATTTACCTGGACTTTAGCAAAGCTTTTGACACCGTCTCCCACAATATTCTCCTTGGGAAGCTGGCAGCTCATGGCTTGGACGGGCGTAGTCTTCGCTGGGTAAAAAACGGGTTGGGTGGCCGAGCCCAGAGAGTAGTTGTAAATGGAGTTAAGTCCAGTTGGCAGCCGGTCACGAGCGGTGTTCCCCAGGGCTCCGTTTTGGGGCCAGCCTTGTTTAATACCTTTATCAATGATCTGGATGAGGGGATTGAGTGCGCCCTCAGTAAGTTTGCAGACGACACCAAACTGGGTGGGAGTGTCGATCTGCTGGAGGGTAGGATGGCCCTGCAGAGGGACCTGGACAGGCTGGATCGATGGGCCGAGGCCAACTGTATGAGGTTTAACAAGGCTAAGTGTCAGGTCCTGCACTTGGGTCACAACAACCCCATGCAACACTACAGGCTTGGGGAAGAGTGGCTGGAAATCTGCCTGGCTGAAAAGGACCTGGGGGTGTTGGTCGACAGCCGGCTGAACATGAGCCAGCAGTGTGCCCAGGTGGCCAAGAAGGCCAACAGCATCCTGGCCTGTATCAGGAATAGTGTGGCCAGCAGGAGCAGGGAGGTGATTGTCCCCCTGTACTCGGCGCTGGTAAGGCCGCGCCTGGAATACTGTGTCCAGTTTTGGCCCCTCAATACAAAAAAGACATTGAGGTGCTGGAGCGTGTTCAGAGAAGGGCAACAAGGCTGGTGAAGGGTCTAGAGCACAGGTCTTATGAGGAGCGGCTGAGGGAACTGGGATTGTTTAGCCTGGAGAAGAGGAGGCTGAGGTGAGACCTTATCGCTCTCTACAACTACCTGAAAGGAGGTTGTAGCGAGGTGGGTGTTGGTCTCTTCTCCCAAGTAGTTAGCGATAGGACGAGAGGAAATGGGCTTAAGCTGTGCCAGGGGAGGTTTAGGTTGGAAATTAGGAAAAATTTCTTTACGGAAAGGGTGGTCAGGAATTGGAATGGGCTGCCCAGAGAGGTGGTGGAGTCACCATCCCTCTAAGTGTTCAAAAAACGGGTAGATGTGGCACTTCAGGACATGGTTTAGTCCAGTCTACCCTTGATTGGTTTAGAGTGGACTTGGTATTGTTAGGTTAATGGTTGGACTGGATGATCTTAAAGGTCTTCTCCAACCTAAAGGATTCTATGATTCTATGATTCTATGATTCTATGTTGAACAGCATGAGGCCCAGTATTGATCCCTGGGGGACCTCACTTGTGACAAGCTGCCAGCCTGAGTAAAAACCATTGATAACCACCCTCTGAGAGCAGCCTGTTTGCCAGTTTCCTACCCATCTTGCAGACCACCCATCCGGTCTGTATCTTGCCAGTTTGTCCACGAGAAGGCTCTGGGAAACAGTGTCGAAGACTTTGCTCAAGTCCAGGTAAACAACATCCAATGCTCTGCTCTCCTTATGACAACAGAAGACACTGAGGCAAAGGGCTCTGGAGCGGAGGATCATGCCCAGGGACCCTTCCTAAGTCGTCAAAAACTGTGGAGGCAAAAGCACAGGGAGAGAGAGGGCACCCCAGCCCCCCCCCCAGAGCAGGAAAGAGTGAGCTACTGACAAGCAGCAGGTCTGACTCAGCGTGGGCGGGGAGAGGAGTGATGGTGGCCAAACCACCTCACATACAAAAGCAGCCCCTAGGGAGCGCAAGCGACCAGGAGCGGGGCAAACAGGGCGTGGCATGTCAGAAGGGTGTGGCGCATCAGAAGGGCATGGCGCAGCAGTTTGCGGAGCAGTTCGTGAAGGCGGGGTGTGCAGGGAAGGCGAAGTCTCTCTGCCAGCTCAAGAGGTAAGTTCAGAAAGTTCAGCTGGTGAGAGGGAGCTTAGGCATGGCCATGGTATCCACCTGGCGGAAGGCTGTATCCTCCGCACTAGCCAGAAAGGATGTATCTACCCAGACTGAGCTCCCAGGGAAACACACAGCCGTCCAGGTCTCCGGCTGCAGGGAGTGCCACCAGCTTGCTCTGGGAACAGATGGCAGTAGAGGGAAACAGCTGTGTACGCTGTGACCAGGTGGACTATCTACTCGGCCTAGTAGCAGAGCTAAGAGAGGAAGTAGACAGGCTACAGAGCATCAGGGAGTGTGAGCAAGAGATAGACTGGTGGAACCATGCTCTGACCTCCACGTGGGTGGTGATGAAGTTGCACTACGTAGCCCAAGGGTGATTAAAAGAGACTTCAGGGCCTTGGGACACTTAGTGAGGGAATCTGGGGCACAGGTTATTTTTTCCTCCCTCCTTCCAGTTGTGCAAGGTGACACTGGAAGGAACAGGCAGATCCAATCTCTTAATACATGGCTCCGTGGCTGGTGCCACCGTCACAACTTTGGGTTTTTTGACAATGGGACGGGGTGCTAGCCTCAACCTGTTGCCCAGAGGCGTGCTGGGAACACCGCAGCACAGTCGAAGTCTTGCGGAGATGAGCTCAGGGCTCCTGAGGTACTAGGAGCTAACAAGGAAACCTCCGTGAAACACCCCAAGGGAAACAAAGGGTGTTCCACTAAGAAGGTGACAAGGCCAACAGCCCAGATGAAATGCCTCTACACGAACGCACGCAGCATGGGGAACAAACAGGAGGAGTTGGAAGCTGCTGTGCTACTAGAAAGCTACGACCTCATTGCCATAACTGAAACCTGGTGGGACAAATCCCACAACTGGAATGTGGCTATCGATGGCTACAGGCTGTTCAGAAGGGACAGGCGAGGAAGGAGGGGCGGAGGCGTTGCCCTCTACATAAAGAAATGGATACAGTGTGAAGAGCTGTCCCTGAAGAATAGCCACAAGCAGGTCGAAAGCTTATGGATAAGAATTACAGACAGAGGTTACAAAGGGAACCTTGTGGTTCTTGCCTACTACAGGCCACCTGATCAAGAGGAGCCTACTGACGAAGCCTTCTTCCTCCAGCTCCGGGATGCTTTGTGCTTGCAGACTCTCGTTCTGCTGGGGGACTTCAACCACCCCGACATTTGCTGGAAAAGCAACACGGTGAGCTGTAAGCAATCCAGGAGATTCCTGGAATGCATAGACCACAACTTCCTAAGACAGGTAATAGACACCCCTACCCGACAGGATGCGATACTGGATCTGATGGTCACCAATGCAAGTGAGCTCATCGGTGATGTCAAGACTGAAGGCAGCCTGGGCTGCAGTGATCACGCGCTGGTGGAGTTCATGCTCCTGAGGGACATGGGAAAAGCGAGGAATACAGTCAGGACCCTAAATTTTAGGAAAGCAAACTTCCAGCTCTTCAAGGAGTTAGTCAGAAGGACCCCCTGGGAAACGGTCCTCAGGGACAGGGGAACAGAACAGAGCTGGCAGATCTTTAAGGACACCTTCCATAGAGCACAAGAGCTCTCAGTCCCCAAGTGTAAAAAATCAGGCAAGGAAGGGAAGAGACCAGCATGGCTGAGTCGAGACCTGCTGGTCAAGCTAAAGAGCAAGAGGGAACTGCACAGGCAGTGGAAGCAGGAACAGGTGTCCTGGGGGGAATACAGGGAAACGGCCTGGTTGTGTAGGGAGGGGGTCAGGAAGGCCAAGGTGCAGCTGGAGCTGAATTTGGCAAGGGATGTAAAGAATAACAAGAAGGGCTTCTAGAGGTATGTCAACCAGAAAAGGAAGGTTAAAGAAAGCGTACCCCGCCCTGATGAACGAGAATGGCGACCTAGTATCAACGGACGAGGAGAAGGCGGAGGTAGTCAACAACTTCTTTGCCTCAGTCTGCACCGGCAACCTCTCTCCTCACCCCTCCTGAGTTGATGGACTGCAAGATGGGGACCAGGGGGGTAAAGCCCCTCCCACTGTAAGGGAAGATCAGGTTCGAGACCACCTGAGGAACCTCAATGTACACAAGTCTATGGGACCTGATGAGATGCACCCCAGAGTCCTGAGGGAATTGGCTCATGTAGTTGCCAAGCCACTCTCCATGATATTTGAAAAGTCATGGCAGTCAGGTGAAGTCCCTGCTGACTGGAAGAAGGGGAATGTTGTGCCCACTTTTAAAAAGGGAAGAAAGGAGGACCCTGGGAACTACCGACCTGTCAGCCTCACCTCTGTGCCTGGGAAGATCATGGAGCAGATCCTCCTAGAAGCTATGCTCAAGCACATGGAGGACAGGGAGGTGATGCTAGACAGCCAGCCAGCACGGCTTCACCAAGGCCAAGTCCTGCCTGACCAACCTAGTGGCTTTCTATGAAGGAGTGGCTGCATCAGTGGACAAGGGAAAAGCAATGGATGTCATCTGCTTGGATTCCTGTAAAGCCTTCGACACAGTCCCCCACAGCATCCTTCTCTCTAAATTGGAGAGATATGGGTTTGATGGGTGGACTGTTGGGTGGATAAGGAATTGGCTGGATGGTCGCATCCAGAGGGTAGTGGTCAACGGCTCGAAATCCAGACGGAGACCAGCGACAAGTGGAGTCCCTCAGGGGTCCGTACTGGGAGCAGTGCTGTTTAATAACTTCATCAATGACATAGACAGTGGGATCGAGTGCACCCTCAGCAAGTTTGCAGACGACACCAAGCTGAGTGGTGCCGTTGACACACAAGGAGGACAAGATGTTATCCAGAGGGACCTGGACAAGCTGGAGAGGTGGGCCTGTGTGAACCTCATGAGGTTCAACAAGGCCAAGTGCAAGGTCCTGCACATGGGTCGGGGCAGCCCCCGATATCAATACAGGTTGGGGGATAAAGAGATTGAGAGCAGCCCTGCGGAGAAGGACTTGGGGGTACTGGTAGATGAAAAGCTGGACATGAGCCGGCAATGTGCACTTGCAGCACAGAAAGCCAACCGTATCCTGGGCTGCATCAAAAGAAGCGTGGCCAGCAGGTCGAGGGAGGTGATTCTGCCTCTCTACTCTGCTCTGGTAAGACCCCACCTGGAGTACTGCGTCCAGCTCTGGGGCCCTCAGCACAAGAAGGACGTGGACATGCTGGAGCGGGTCCAGAAGAGGGCCACCAAAATGATCCGAGGGCTGGAGCACCTCTCCTATGAGGCCAGGCTGAGAGAGTTGGAGTTGTTCAGCCTGGAGAAGAGAAGGCTGCGAGGAGACCTTATTGAGGCCTTCCAGTACTTAAAGGGGGCCTATAGGAAGGATGGGGACAATCTTTTTAGTAAGGCCTGTTGTGACAGGACAAGGAATAATGGATTTAAACTAAAGGAGGGTATATTTAGACTGGATATAAGGAAGAAATTTTTTACAATGAGGGTGGTGAAGCACTGGAAGAGGTTGCCCAGAGAGGTAGTGGAGGCCCCATCCCTGGAAACATTCAAGGTCAGGTTGGATGGGGCTCTGAGCAACCTGATCTAGTTAAAGCTGTCCCTGCTCACTGCAGGGGGGTTGGGCTAGATGACCTCTAAAGGTCCCTTCCAACCCAAAGCATTCTATGATTCTAAATTAATTTTCCCCAAGTCAAATACATTTTGCCAGTGATGGTAATCATTAAGTGATCTCCCTGTCTTTATCACAACCCACTAGCTTTTTCTTCTAATTTTCTCCCCACTTTTCTGTTGAAGATGTGGAGTGAGAGCGCAGCTGGGTGGGCGTCTGGTCGCAGTCCAAGGTTAACCCACCACAGAAACTAACAAGGCACTACTGACAGAAATGTTTTTTATGTATATTAAGCTTATTTTTTAATGTGTCAGATTCAACTAACCTTTGGAAGAACTATCTATGCCTATTAAAGGAAAGTATATCGTGCCGGATCCAACAGCCTGAGAGGCAAGGTTGCTGCAACTCCATGCACCAAGTACAACCAGTACTGAGGCTACAAATTTACTCCCAGTAGGCACGTACACACACACACACAGAGCACATGTATACACCACATATGTACAAGGCCAGCCACACAGATCACAGACAGACATTCAGAGTACTTCCATGAACACAGACAGCACCAGTGGCCGCATCCTGCTCCCCTCTCTGGCTGAGCAAGATAGAGGTTCACTAGTGAGAGAAAATATACATATGTACAAAGTGAAGCCCCTCCAGCAGTTTACCTCAGACACTCAGTCTGCCCAGTAGCTGGCCCCTGGATCCCAGTCTCCCCAGTTGCTGGCACCTGAACATACAAGCCCCCAAAGCTGCAACCCCACTCCAGTTGCTGGTATAGACTGTCTCACACACATGCATGCGCACACACACATGCACAGCATTGGCCATGAAACCCCTGGCCCCCCATAGCCGCCCCCCCACCCCCCATGCTCTCTGCCTTACAAACACACAGGTGCTCTCACACCCAGAGCTGGCCCTTAGAGACCTGGACCCCAGGTCACTTCCACCTACTCAACAGCGAGTCCAGCTTGATCTTCACTAACAGTCATACACTCGCACACCTACACTTGCTGGCACCACAGACTCCCATACACACACATGCACATAGAATAAAGAACCCCTTACCAGAAAATAGTTGAAGGCAGAGCTTAATAAAGAGACAGGACAGATGGAGCTGATCAGGTACAGGGCATGGCCAGGCAAGTATACTGAACAAGAGCTGTTTATATGCAACTGGCCCTTTTTATCCCCTGTATCCCATTATTTTCTCATGCTTGTTCCTCTCCAAATCACTTAAATCCATTCCTTTTCCTGCCTTTGGTTCCTCCCCTAAACATCCCATAATAAATCCTGTGCAATCCCAAAATGCTCTTCCCCTGCATCCCATAATGTGTCCAATACCCCTAGGCAGTAACACACACATATACACCAGTCCAAAGCGTGCTCTGGTGTTGACCATCTTGATGGGTTTCACACCTGGACAACGGAGCTCATGACTTACCTGGGACAGCCCTGAGAATGGTCTGGACAGGGTGTACATTTCTTTGAGTCTGGAATTTGGGTTCCCCACCTGCCATTGTGCTCCTGCGCTCCTCTGGGCTTGTCAAGGTTGGCCTTTGATGGGCTGATGGCTGTCCTGTAATGGGCTTGGCAGGGTATTTTTTGGGGTCTTCCACCCGCCACTGTGTGCCTGCACTCCTTTGTGGGTGTGTTGATGAGTTTTATCACACAAGCAAACAATAACCTTTATAGTTTTATGACCTATGCTCTTATCAGGTAAGAAGTGCAATAGAATATGATACCTGTTACAACAGTGACTGCTCCCAAAATATAAAGAACACTTAAGCCACACTAACATTCAGCAAGTTTTCTGGGACTAGTGCTACTCCTAACAACCATTCTGTGGTATGATTTTCTCCTGCTCAATAAGCAACAAGAACCAAGTGTTCTCTGCAGCTACCTGACCTTTAGATTTTTTTGCTTTTAAGAGAAAAAAAAAAGTTAAAATATTAATTCAAGAAAAATCAAAGACTAAACAGAAACAAAATATTTCCAGCTTAAAGGCAACAGCTTTAAAATTAAGGAATAATATTTTTACTAGTGTCCTGGTTTTGGCTGGGATAGAGTTAATTTTCCTCCTAGTAGCTGACATAGTGCTGTGTTTTGGATTTAGGATGAGAATAATGCTGATAACACACTGATGTTTTAGTTGTTGCTAAGTACTGCTTACACTAGTCAAGGGCTTTTCATCTTCCCATGCTCTGCCAGGTGCACAAGAAGCTGGGAGGGAGCACAGCCAGGACAGCTGACCCAAACTGACCAAAGGGGTATTCCATACCATATGACATCATGCTGTCTGGGGGGAGTTGGCCAGGTGGCAGCAGTTGCTGGCTGGGCATCAGTTGGCGGGTGGTGAGCGGTTGCATCACTTGTTTTTTTTCCCGGGTTTTGTTTCTGTCTCTCATTCTCATTTTCATTACAATTTTTATTACTATTATTATTATTATTATATTTCAGTTATTAAACTGTTCTTATCTCAACCCACGAGTTTTCTTACTTTTGCCCTTCCGATTCTCTCCCCCATCCCACCGGGGCAGGGAGGGTGAGCGAGTGGCTGTGTGGTGTTTGGTTGCTGACAGGGGCTAAACCATGACAACTAGTAAGAGATGAAACTTATATCACAACATGAAGTCTCACTTCATGTTATGTCCTATGAAAACTCAGCACATCAGGATGTCAAAGGGGAAAGAAAAGTACACCCAACCAACATAGCACACCTTTTTTCAAGTATATTTCATATGGATTATAGTTTAATTGAAACTTACTACTGAAACAATGGTTTGTTACTGTATTGGGTGTACATGGCAAGGTTTTGGTAGTGGAGGGCCTGCATGGTTGGCCTCTGTGAGAAGAGGTAAGGGGCTGCCCCCATGCCAGACAGAGCTGGTTCCAGCCAGCTGCAAAATGGACCCACCAAAGCTGAGCCAATCAGCAAAGCTGGTGGTGTCTCTGTGAAAACATATTTAAGAAAGGGCAAAAATACCAGATGGGCAGCAAGGAAAAAAAGTGTGAGAAACAACAGTGCAAACACGAAGGTCCCCTGCAGCCCATGGAAGAGACCACAGTGGAGCAGGTATTTCCCTAGAGCCTGTGGAGAGGACCACATTGGAGCAGATATCCACAACTGCAGCCTGTGGAGGACCCCATGGCAGAGCAGGTGGATATTACCTGAAGGAAATGCAGCCCACTGAGAGACTATGCTGCAGCAGGAAAAGTTTGAGAAGAGTGGCAGAGAGGAATTGTTATGTACTGACCATAACACACACACACCGCCCCCCATTTCCCATCCCCCCCTGTGCTGCTTGGAGGCAGTGGGGAAGCAGAGGGGAGGTAGAAGAATCAGGAATGAAGGAGTGAAGTTGAGCCTTGGGGAAAAAAAAAAGGGGGGGGGGTGTTTTAATTTTTGGTCTTTGTTTCTCACCATTCAAATCTCTTAATTGGCAAGAAATTAAAATAATTTTCCCCAAGTCAAGCCTGTTTTGCCCATGATCATAATTGGTAAATGATCTCCCTGTCTTTATCTTGACCCACGAGATTTTTCATCCTGTTTTCTCTCCCTGTCTTGATGAGGGGGAAAAGTGAGAGAGCAGCTGGGTGGGCATCTGGCCAAGGTCAACCCACCACAGTTACACTTCTGAACATGCTTCAATAGTCACTATTACATAGTTTACATAAATGCTGTTCTCCTTTGCATAAAGTGAGAGTTATAACATGATAATTTAGACCTCATATTTTCACCAAGTCAGTGTACCTTGAGATATGCCTGTTTTCCAGTTAAATTATAAGGATTACACACAGAAACTAATCATATTAAAAAAAAAAAAAACCCACAAAAAAACCCCCAGACCAAACAACAACATAGAATAGAGTTATTACCAAAACCAATTAAGACTGATATCTAAAATACATCTTCACTCCATTCCTCCACATATTATCTACATATCTAAGAAGATTAAATGTGTCCTGATGCCAACAGATGTTTCTATTCTACCAAGACCTGTGAATGATCAAAGGTGGAAAAATGAGGGAAATAAGCTTCAAGAATAAAATTAAACTTGGAGGATGCAAAGTAGCCAAGACTTGTGAAAATAACCTGGAGGAAAGGCACATCATGATGTGGACAAATCTGAGAAAGAGCAATACTAACAAACTGATACTAAATATTACCTGTGTTAAACATTTACTTTTCTGAAAATTAAAACTTCTCATTAGACAAAGTTTTTCACCTTTCAGAATTGGAGCCCACAACAAAACATGATATCAAGATCAAAAGGGAAACATTTATGACAAAAATGTAACTATTAAGCATTATTTGTAAGCAGACTTTTCATCATCAGGAAAGATGAAAAGTGGTGTGATTTTCACAGAGACCCTGCAGAGATAAGAGCCTGAATCCTCAACTGCACAGAAGGAGCAACCAGAGACTGTAGTCAGTTGTGGGGCATATGAAGACTCCCATGATGACTTACGTCATCTACCTGGACTTGTGCAAAGCATTTGACACTGTCCCGCACAACATCCTTGTCTCTAAATTGGAGATACATGGATTTGATGGATGGACCACTGGATGGATAAGGAATTGGCTGGATGGTCACACTAGAAGAGTTGAGGTCAAAGGCTCAATGTCCAAGTGGAGAACAGTGATGAGTGGCATTCCTCAGGGGTGGGTATTGGGATGAGCACTGTTTAACATCTTTGCCGGCGACATGGACAATGGGATTGAGTGCACCCTCAGCAAGTTTGCCGACAACACCAAGCTGTGTGGTGTGGTTGGCACGTTGGAGGGAAGGGATGCCATCCAGAGGGACCTTGACAGGCTTAAGAGGTGGGCCTGTGTGATCCTCATGAGGTTCAACAAGGCCAAGTGCAAGGTCCTGCACATGGGTGGGGGCAATCCCAAGCACAAATACAGGCTGGGGGATGAAGGGATTGAGAGCAGCCCTGCGGAGAAGGACTTGAGGGTGTTGGCTGATGAGAAGCCCAACATGACCCGGCAATGTGCAGTTGCAGCCCAGAAAGCCAACCGTATCCTGGGCTGCATCAAAAGAAGCATGGCCAGCAGGTCGAGGGAGGTGATTCTGCCCCTCTACTCTGCTCTGGTGAGACCCCACCTGGAGTACTGCATTCAGCTCTGGAGCCCTCAGCACAAGAAGGACATGGACCTGTTGGAGCGGGTCCAGAGGAGGGCCACAAAAATGATCCGAGGGCTGGAGCACCTCTCCTACGAGGCCAGGTTGACAGAGTTGGGGTTGTTCAGCCTGGAGAAGAGAAGGCTCCAGGGAGACCTTATAGCAGCCTTCCAGTATCTGAAGGGAGCCTACAAGAAAGCTGGAGAGGGACTTTTTACAAGGGCATGTAGTGATATGACAAGGGGTAATGGCTTTAAATTGAAAGAGGGTAGATTTAGATTAGATATAAGGAAGAAATTCTTTACTATGAGGGTGGTGAGGTACTGGAACAGGTTGCCCAGAGAAGCTGTGGATACCCCATCCCTGGAAGTGTTCAAGGCCAGGTTGGATGGGGCTTTGAGCAACCTGGTCTAGTGGAAGGTGTTCCTGCCCATGGCAGGGGGGTTGCAACAAGATGATCTTTAAGGTCCCTTCCAACCCAAACCATTCTATGATTCTGTGATGGGGAAGGCTGCAGGCTTGTGACTTCTGGCAACAGGAAGACCGGTCCTTCTTTACTCGCACAGCTGCAACAGTGGAATAAGTTCAGTGCCCTGGTAGAAGACAAGGGAGAGAAAGCCATGTCTGAGGCATCACATCCAGCCAAGCCTGAACCGCAAATCAGCACCAAGAGGAAGCAACAGGTGATAGTGGTGGGAGACTCCCTCCTTCAAGAGATGGAGGCTCCCATCTGCCAAACTGACTTATTGTCTATGGAGGTTTATTGCTTGCCAGGAGCTCATTGGAATGGAAGACATGGTGGGACAGCTTGTACAACTGGAGTGCCGCAGTGATGGATATAAACTCTTAAAAGAAAAAAGCATGACCATAAAAACCAGAACAAAAAACACACTGCAGGCAGGGCAGACAAGCGTCTGTGTGTGTGTGCGTGCACGCGCGCATGCATATTTGTGCATACACGTGTGTTTGGGGGCAAGAGGTGTGTGCCCTGTATCTGAATGAACAGCTTGAATGTATGGAGCTCTTCTATAGGACTGATGACAGTCCCTGTGAGAACTTATGAGTCAGGATCAGAGGACACACCAGTAAGGGTGACACTGTGGTGGAAGTTTGGGAGCTTGCTACAGACCATCAAATGAGAATGAAGTAGATGATGAATGAAGTGATGCATGGCTGGATCTGCTGTTCACCAGCAAGGAAGAACTTGTTGGAGACATGATAATCAATGGTAACCTTGGCTGCAGCGACCATGAAATAGCAGAGTTCAAGATCCTGAGGGGAGTGAGGAAGCCAAGCCACAAAGTACAGATCCTGGCCTGGTGGAATCCCATGGAAGGCAGCTCCGAAGGGCAAAGGAACTCTAGGGAACTGGCAGGTTGTTCTTAAGAACAACACTATCGATATTCAGAATTGCACCCTACCATTTCTCCCAGAGACAAACCTTGATTTCAGATTTGACAGATAAGTCTCGGAAATCTGGCTGTCTGGGCACAGAAACGGGATTTCTCAATGAAGGAACAGGAAGACAGTTTGAACTTGGGTTAATGAAAATTTGACATAGAAAAAATTAACCTCTCCAACTCTGAGAGCTGCCTTAAACTCTGGATACCTGTAAGGAAGGCCAAAACAAGCCAATCATTAGCGTAGATAAAAAAGGATTGGGAGATAGCACAAAGGAAGCTTGTAAATAAGTCTTCTCTGTATGTAAAGTAATAAGTTTCTAGGAACATTTGCCTGCGAAAGAACTTAAAAGTTTGGAGCAGAGAGCAACTTGGAGTACGTTTGCGTAGAATTCTAGCAGTTACTCTTAAGATGGTGAGTACCTCCCTGAGCAGTTGTTTCTCCCCACTGAATTCTAGGTATGTCTTAGAAGACATGGTACACAAGAACAGATACCACTCCTGAAACTGCCAAGTATTACTGAAAGCAACATGTACCTTCAGGATAGGATGTATATATTTCAGGGAGACAGACAAATAAATACTAGAATGGCTCTGCCCATTTCTACTACTTTAGTGAAAATACTATTTCAGAGGAAAACCTGATGTGGTGGGTTAACCTTGGCTGGCTGCCAGACACCCACCCAGCCACTCTCTCACTCCCCCTCCTCAACAGGACATGGGAAGAAATTAAGATGAAAAACCTCACGGGTCAAGATAAAGACAGGGAGATCACTTAAAAATTACTGTCACAAGCAAAACAGACTTGACTTGGGGAAGATTAATTTATTGCCAATTAAAATAGATTTGGATAGTGAGAAACAAAGACAAAATTAAAACAACATCTTCCCACCACCCCCTTCCCAGGCTCAACTTCACTCCTTCATTCCAGACTGCTCTGTCTCCTCCCCCACATCCTGAGTGGCATGGGGCAGGGATGGGGAATGGGGGTTTTCAGTCAGTTCATAACAGTTCCTCTCTGCCACTCCTTCCTCCTCACACCCCCGCTCCAGCATGGGTCCCTCCCATGGGACACAGTCCTTCACGAACAGCTCCAGCATAGGCTCTCCACTGGCTACAGTGGGGATACCTGCTTCACCATGGTCTCTTCCATGGGCTGCAGGGGAATCTCTGCTCCAGCACCTGGAGCACCTCTTCCCCCTCCTTCTTCACTGACCTTGGCATTCATAGTGCTGTGTCTGTCTCACATTTTTTCCCCACTCCTCTCTCTCATAGCTGCTGCACAGCATTTTTTGTCCTTTATTAAATATGTTTTCACTGAGACACCACCACCGTCGCTGATTGGCTCACTCAAGGAGCTGACCAAGCCAGACATTGTGTTAAGATGAAAGGCTATGGAGAGAGGATGCGGCTGAAATCATATAATTATTAGGTTGGCCTACTACTAATGGAAAACCAGTGATTACAGGAATGGAGACAGAATTGCAAGATTGACAGGAAGTGATTCAGTTACAACTGTGAAGAATAGAGGACTCCCTAAGGAACAAAACTAAAGGATGCATGCGTAGTGGTATTCAGTCAAAAAAAGCGCAGTACTTTTTGACAAGAGCTGAGGTGGTGGGGAGGAACAGAAGCAACAAAGTTACTGCAAGTGAACTAGGAGGTGGAACTACTAGGAAACAAAGTTTGAAAAGCACTAAATGAAAACAACGAACTGTAGAAGATGAGGGACTTCAGAGAAACAAGAAAGAGAAAGCCCCCACTTCAGGAAAAGCTTTTTAATGGTTCAAAGGAATCAAGATTAAAGACATAGCCAAGGCAATCTTTCAGCAGCTAAAAACCCTCAAGTCTGTGTGAGAGTCCAGGTAAGGCAGCTGCAGGTTAACTGCTCTTCTGTCAAGTGAGAAGCAGTTCCATTTCAGTCCAGACAACATGATCCTGCAGTAATTGATATCAAGCTGGAGATAAACAGGTGTTGCCCCCCTCTTTCCCATCCACTGTCTTTAGTCAGTCATTAATGTTTTTAAAGACATGCTGCTGTTAGCATTTCACTGCTGCAAAAAGAAGAAAAGAAATCCTAGTTTTAGACATTCTAGTGAGCAGCAATCAGCTGAGAGCATCAAATAAAGCTACCTTCCTTTACTTTTATTTTTCAAGAAAATTAGGAAGGGAGAAACCTACAGACTTTAAGCGGAGCAAAATGCAGAAAGTAGAAAACTCATCCTGCTGAACAGAGCGCTGGGTATCTTATGGACCAAGCTCAGCCCTTAGCTGAGTAGAATTTAAATACTCCCTATTAGACTAGTTAACTTGTGCTCTCCTAGTCTGTGTAAGGTTTTAGATCGTTGTACTTCAGCATGTATTTTGTCAAGCCTACACCCTTCTCTTGGCTTCAAGGCCCATCCTCCTACTAGCACAAATAAGGAGAAAAAGAGAAGGAGGGAAAAGAAAAAACCTCCTTCAAATTATGTTTTCACCCTTACTCCCACTTTTCAAATCCCTACATCTGGAAAGAGAAAAGTGTTCTTTGCAGAATATGATTAAGTGACAAATCCTTTGGGAAAGTACCATACACTATCATGCACTCTCTTTCCGTGAGCAAACGTGTACAACAATTTTGAAGTATAATTGACTATATTATTTCATGTTCAAATTCAGGGGTTTTTTTTAGGATTATAAGTGAAAAGCACTTGTCTTCCTAATAATACAACTTTCACATTATTGTCATACTATTTTGTGTAGAATACATTTAATTCTTGAATGGCTTTCTTACAGCAGAAGAAAAATTAAATTGACTTTGTCAACGATGCCACTTCAAATCTTATAAATCATCTTCTGACATGATATAAATAAGCCAAGATAATTAAAAAAAAAATATTTAGATGACCTCATCCACAAGCTTTATAAATCATAAAGGCACTGGCACCGATGCCAGTTATCCCACTGAGGTCCATATCTTCCAAAGAAGAGAACTACAAACACAGCAGCTCCTACCTTACCACAGGTGAAGAACAAAGACCATTAAGCTTGCAACTTTAATTCATTATTTATTATATTTTCATTAAAGCAAAAAAAATTGTTGGGTACTATGGGTAACAAAGTAGACTCAGATCTAGTTTAACCTGTTCTGTAAGTCAGAGAGATAGAAAAGTTTAATAAAGTAAGAGCTTGAGAATCCAAACTTATGAACTCCTTTTGTTTACATACCACCTCTCTTCTCACAATCACTATTGCTTACCATATGCTATTTTGATGACAACTGTTCAAGTCTTCTCAATGCTATTTTTTCACATACACATTTTTAATTTTTCTTAATCAAAGTAAATAGTTGTTTTGTGATTAGAGAAGATTATCAACATCAACTTCCAAGAATCACCTCATTTCCCACTTGGATTATTCTTCCCCCTTGCTATTACACTTCTCTAATGACCTTCCCCTACTTCCTCTCTTTTTTCTGTTAGTACCAAGTTCTTGTCCCACACAGACACAGCCCTGAGCTGTGAGTGGGAGGACAGTAAAGAGCATTTTTTCCTTTTCTGTGGAATAGGGGACGAAGGCACCAATATGTCACCAATGGGGAAAAAAGTTCCTATTTTGCACTCTTGTTAGTGCTACAAAGCAGTTAAAGTGGCCTGTTGGGCCAGCAGACAGCAAAAACCCTTAGGTGAGTGTAAATAGAACACATTTAGTAAGTGAAACCAATGTAGCTTTCATAACAAACAATACTTTTGAACAAGTACACAGGCAACAACTAATTAAATAAGTAGCAGGACCAAGACAGACCACCCTAGTCAACATGCTTAGTCCTTTGCTGTCAGACATCTCATTATACCTTCCAAGAACTTATTGTGAGAAATTTCAAGTAACCAGTGTTTGCTCCAAAAACCACCACTGAAATGTTGTTGCAAAGATGAAATGCTAAATGCTCAGGGGCCCTCTCATGATTTCCAACCAAATTACTACTGGTCAAGTTATAGTAATTGCCATAAGGGATAACATGTTAAAATGAGCATTTCCTGAAAATATCTCAACATAAAAATCAGTTTTAAGACACAACTATACTTAATTTCTGTAATATGACTTAAAGAGGATTTTTAGAGTTTGCAATTAAATGAAATATGCTTATAAACATTAACAGAAGTCCAGAAACTTATCCTTGCAAATATATGTACTGGGAAAGAAAGAACATTCTAGAAAACATGTATGTACTTTTACTTCTGTTAAAAGCAGAAAGCAAGCAATTAAACAATATTTTAAAAATAGATATTAGCTCCTTGTATCAATGGATACAACACTACTGTCTTCTCATAGATACCACTTCAAAAATAAAATTAACTGAATTTCCGTAAGTTATTTGTGCAATAGGAATATCTAAAATACTTGGGGTTCTTACCTCTTGCTAAATCATAGAATCATAGAATCATAGAATCATTTACGTTGGAAAAGACCTTTAAGATCATCCAGTTGAGCGATTAACCTAACATTACCAAGTCCACACTAAACCAGTCAAGGGTAGACTAGACTAAACCATGTCCCGAAGTGCCACGTCTACCCATTTTTTGAACACTTCCAGGGATGGTGACTCCACCACCTCTCTGGGCAAGCCTCTGGGCTTGACTACTCTTTCCATGAAGAAATTTTTCCTAATATCCAATCTAAACCTCCCCTGGCGCAGCTTGAGCCCATTTCCTCTCGTCCTATTGCTAACTACTTGGGAGAAGAGACCAACACGCACCTCACTACAACCTCCTTTCAGGTAGTTGTAGAGAGCGATAAGGTCACCCCTCAGCCTCCTCTTCTCCAGACTAACCAACCCCAGTTCCCTCAGCCACTCCTCATAAGGCCTATGCTGCAGACCCTTCACCAGCTTCGTTGCCCTTCTCTGGACACGCTCCAGCACCTCAATGTCTTTCTTGTAGTGAGGGGCCCAAAACTGGACACAGTATTCCAGGTGCGGCCTCACCAGCGCTGAGTACAGGGGGACAATCACTTCCCTGCTCCTGCTGGCCACACTATTCCTGATACAAGGCAGGATGCTGTTGGCCTTCTTGGCCACCTGGGCACACTGCTGGCTCATGTTCAGCCGGCTGTCAAACAGCTCCCCCAGGTCCTTTTCCGCCAGGCAGATTTCCAGCCACTCTTCCCCAAGCCTGTAGTGTTGCATGGGGTTGTTGTGACCCAAGTGCAGGACCCAGCACTTGGCCTTGTTAAACCTCATACAGTTGGCCTCGGCCCATCGATCCAGCCTGTCCAGGTCCCTCTGCAGGGCCATCCTACCCTCCAGCAGATCGACACTCCCACCCAATTTGGTGTCGTCTGCAAACTTACTGAGGGTGCACTCAATCCCCTCATCCAGATCATTGATAAAGATATTAAACAAGGCTGGCCCCAAAACAGAGCCCTGGGGAACACCGCTCATGACCGGCTGCCAACTGGACTTAACTCCATTTACAACTACTCTCTGGGCTCGGCCACCCAACCAGTTTTTTACCCAGCGAAGAGTATGCCCATCCAAGCCATGAGCTGCCAGCTTCCCAAGGAGAATATTGTGGGAGACTGTGTCAAAAGCTTTGCTAAAGTCCAGGTAAATGACGTCCACAAGCAGATACTGTAAGACAAGACATACTATAATTAAAGAAAAAGCCGATCAGATACTTATAACTGTCAAATTAACCTTTTGCAGAATGTGACACTAGGCTTCAAATACCAGCACATGGATCCAAGACTTTATAACTTAGAGGTGCAACTTCTACATGGATACAACACAGAGCAGCTTCAGGAACATTGGGAAACTTGCAACTATTAAGAGTTGCTTGTGCTACACAGAAGAAAGTTTAAGGATCTTATATCCAGGTCTCAATTACATTTTTTTAACTCCACACCATTTCTTTTCTCCTCTATTACGGAAAAAAGCATACATTATACTGAAAAATACACCCACTAAGCAGTAGCACAGACTAAAAGCCATGCTCCACTGGGACAATATTTTTTTCGTGAAGCAAAAGCACCATGGGCAACAAAAGCCACCACACAAAACCAGCAGCCCAGATCTTGCTACACCACAGGCAGGAATCCCAACAAAGAAGGACCTAACTATTACTCAGTAAGACTATGATACCCAGGCAAGGATGAGAGCAACACACACAACTAGCAGAGTCACACCTGAGACAAGGCCACACTCAGCAGATTTGTGCTCAGCAGATTTATACCCAACGAGTTGGTGCAGGGACCGAAGCAGCCACCATGAATCCCCGCCCGCCGCACTGTCCCACAAGGGAGGCACACTCAGAGGAGGCCCAGGACAGGGCTCACTTGCATCTGCTGTTATAATCATGGTACCTAAGGCCACAGGATGCCACATCCTCCCCTGCTTCGCTGCGTGCACCCCCGATCACTGCCATAGGCACCTGTGCCACCTCCTGTGGTGATAGCCAAAGTTCACCACCACCACCACCACCTACTCACGCATGATCGCTTCCGAAAGTATCAGCCCCAGTTGCCTCCACCCCTCACTGAGTGAACCCCACACACGCAACAAACCCACTCAGTGCTGTGCCGTGCTGTGCCGGCCCCACCTGCTCCTTCCACCTCTCTCCATGTTGTACGGCAACTCCAGATGCCTCATTCCATCAGCCCAGGTGCAGTGATGTCACCGCACAAACTAGCCCAGCCCCAAATCAAAGAGGGGTGAGAAGACATCAAAACCCACCCAATTTCTCTTGCACAAGACATAGAATGTAGGATGGAGGAACAGGACGTCGCACCAGGACTCACAGAACATCATCACAGTCTGTCCAGATATGTGACGGAGAAACACACACACTCAGTTGAAAGCCAACCTACACAGAAACACCACGTGCATGCCCACTCGAACGGAAGTGAAATGCTCTCCTCCGCTCACAGGAGGAGGGGACACACAGACACCCCACACCCCCCTGAGCAATAGGACAGAGCCTTAATAACCATTCACGTGCAGACGCATTATTCACCCTCGTTTAGTTTTGTTTTGTCCCTTCCACTTCCATTCCAACACCTCCATGCTAGGGGACTGCATCCCCCACCTTCCTCCTGATGGAAGATGTGATCAAAACTAACTTTGCCCTGGTGGCACAAGGATATCGCAGACAAGATTTACACATCTCAGACTTTACAGGCAATGAGAGTTTACTCCTCCCAACAAGGGCAGCTGGGAGACGGGGGAACCCCCAGCCTCCTCTGCCACAGGAACAGTGTAACTGCTGCTGCAGGATGGTGGGGACTGGCTCCACGGGGACTGCTTCAAGGGGGAAAAAGCACCGGCAACATGGCGTCTTCCTCCCAGGACACAGCACACGGGTAGGGGTAACAGCTCCTAGGGCAACTTGCAGAAAGGTGAGCACCCTTGTAGTTTGAAACACATGGGCACCTTATCTTGATGTTGAGGTAGATGAGTGGTGAAAAAGCCAGCTTGTTGGAGGAAGACCCACTTCAAAAGTGGTTATGCTCTCGGGAAAGGTGCCCTACCCTGCCACTTTAAGTGAGGTTTTCCTGTTTGTTTTTGAGTCAGTACCAGCAACTGCCCTTAAACAAGAAGGGCTGATTGCAAAGCCACACTAAACCTCTGACACTTACTCCATAAGAGGGATGCCTTATCTCCATATGTCCTTGAGTGCTGTGAGAAAATGAAAAAAGTCAGGATTCAGGCTTCTGCAATAGTCAGTCTCAAGTGATGAACCAAGTTGATCTGATGCTTGAGTGTAGGAAAGAGTTGCAATTCCCTTCTAGATCTGCCTCTGCATCCTAGGGAATATTTTGTCCATTGCCTACCATCCAAGTATTGCAAGAGGAACTAGTCTAACATCAACTAGAAGAGTTCTACTCCAGGTGGGAACAGAACATCTGTAATGTAAGCACGTCTTTTTTAGCCCAAGTGTCAGTCATTATAGACTTGATCTTCATTGGGAGCCAATTTGGAACTGTAGGATCTCAGTAGGAGCTGCTGGAGATACCCAGGACACCTACTGATAACAAATATATTGAGTACATTTCCATCTGATGAAAAAACCTGCAATTTTCACTAGCTCTATAAAATCATTTCCTATGCCTTCCGTTTTAGGGAAGCATTACTAAACAATACTTTTACAACTTGATGAAGTTTCACAGCACAAGTCAATGAAATCTGTCTCTTTGACACAGGTAAATTATTTAATTTAGAACGATGCACAAATCAACCTTATCATTCACAGCCCTAAGTTTTGTTATGGTACAATAATAGTTAAGCTCTACATTGTATTGAAGTGTCAGAACACTTAATAAGACAATTACTTCTGGCACCTTATGTCTTCACTGTTACAGACAGAGCCTACAAATCTTCCATCATTTCTTTTGAGGCAGTCATGTTTTCTTCCCTCAAGGTTCTTTAAACATTAGTAAATGTTACTCCTCAATCACCACATTCTTATCCACGCAGTTCCATGAAAAATCAGTTTAGATATGGTAGAGAGGAAAATAAATATCCTACATAGTTAGTAGGAGCTAAGGCATTCTGGTTTGGTTTTTTTTTTTTTCTTTTTCTTAAAAACACAGCTGTAAGATACTCTATTTGGCTGTTCTAGCTAAGGACTGAACCTGCATTCTACATGCTCATCTAATCAGTTTGTGGTATTAAGATATGTAGAACTGAGGCAAGGAATTTGAGCTTAAAAATACATTTTCTGTTATTATTCTATTTTCTTTAAATAAAAGATAAAAACCTCTAGGTGAACTGAGGTAAACCTTCAAAAACTCACTGGCAAGACCCAAGTCAGCCTAAAAATAACAAAAAATAAAGCCCCAGACAACTGAATCTATAAGAGCTGGGAACCTCCATCTCCAACAGCAACTCATTTTTGCTGCTACAGGATTTTATATGTGAAATACACATGCTGAAACAATTTTCATAACATTAATGAATTCTTCTGCACAAGTTAGGAAGAGTCATACAACATTATCCCTCTGCCCACCATAACATTACAAAATTTGGGGATTAGTTTTCACTAAGGAAAAGCTCAAAACAAAACCACCACAAAAGCCAGACAAACTCTTCTCCCCGTTGTGGTGGTGCATCCCCCCCCCTGCCGCCACCTTTTCTCCCTTCAACCACGTTACAACCTCAGGAATTCCTGCCAGACCGCTACCTTGTGTAGTGAGTTGGTCAGTTAGGTGCCCCTTAATTGCATCAGAAACTCCTACATGGTTGAAGCAGAGAGCGGCCTTGTCCTTATCAGAAACTCTTACATGGTTGAAGCGGGGAGTGAGAACAATTGGTTACCCCTGACAGCTTTCAAACAGAGCAGTAATTACCGACCTGGACTGTGGCTTGGATGGAGATTTACAATGACTAAAGTCAATCATCTCACAACCCTATAAAACAGCAGGCCTAAGTGAGGCCCTTTAAGTTCTCCTGGACTGCAGTGGCCTGCACCAGCATCTCCCTCTGAGTGGGATGCCTCTCAGAGCCAGCAAACTCTTAAAGTTTGCAGAAATCGGAGGTCCATTGCCGAAGACTGACAGTGGAGCCTGGGCTGAAAACCTTCATTCCTTGAGGCTCAAACCTGACCCGTTGAGAAATGCCAAGATATTCGATGTGAATATTTCACTGAACTCAAGGGGAATCATAGAATCATAGAATCCTTTGGGTTGGAAGGGACCTTTAGAGGTCATCTAGCCCAACCCCCCTGCAGTGAGCACGGACAGCTTTAACTAGATCAGGTTGCTCAGAGCCCCATCCAACCTGACCTTGAATGTTTCTAGGGAAGGGGCCTCCACTACCTCTCCGGGCAACCTCTTCCAGTGCTTCACCACCCTCATTGTAAAAAATTTCTTCCTTATATCCAGTCTAAATATACCCTCCTTTAGTTTAAATCCATTATTCCTTGTCCTGTCACAACAGGCCTTACTAAAAAGATTGTCCCCATCCTTCCTATAGGCCCCCTTTAAGTACTGGAAGGCCTCAATAAGGTCTCCTCGCAGCCTTCTCTTCTTCAGGCTGAACAACCCCAAGCCTAGCCTCATAGGAGAGGTGCTCCAGCCCTCGGATCAATTTGGTGGCCCTCCTCTGGACCTGCTCCAACAGGTCCATGTCCTTCTTGTGCTGAGGGCTCCAGAGCTGGACGCAGTACTCCAGGTGGGGTCTCACCAGAGCAGAGTAGAGGGGCAGAATCACCTCCCTCGACCTGCTGGCCACGCTTCTTTTGATGCAGCCCAGGATACGGTTGGCTTTCTGGGCTGCAAGCGCACATTGCCGGCTCATGTCCAGCTTTTCATCTACCAGTACCCCCAAGTCCTTCTCCGCAGGGCTGCTCTCAATCTCTTCATCCCCCAGCCTGTATTGATATCGGGGGTTGCCCCATTCCAGGTGCAGGACCTTGCACTTGGCCTCCTTGAACATCATGAGGTTCACACAGGCCCACCTCTCCAGCTTGTCCAGGTCCCTCTGGATAACATCTTGTCCTCCTTGTGTGTCAACGGCACCACTCAGCTTGGTGTCGTCTGCAAACTTGCTGAGGGTGCACTCAATCCCACTGTCTATGTCATTGATGAAGTTATTAAACAGCACTGGTCCCAGTACGGACCCCTGAGGGACTCCACTTGTCGCTGGTCTCCGTCTGGATTTCGAGCCGTTGACCACTACCCTCTGGATGCGACCATCCAGCCAATTCCTTATCCACCAAACAGTCCACCCATCAAACCCATATCTCTCCAATTTAGAGAGAAGGATGCTGTGGGGGACTGTGTCGAACGCTTTACAGAAATCCAGGCAGATGACATCCATTGCTTTTCCCTTGTCCACTGATGCAGTCACTCCTTCATAGAAAGCCACTAGGTTGGTCAGGCAGGACTTGGCCTTGGTGAAGCCGTGCTGGCTGGCTGTCTAGCATCACCTTCCTGTCCTCCATGTGCTTGAGCATAGCTTCTAGGAGGATCTGCTCCATGATCTTCCCAGGCACAGAGGTGAGGCTGACAGGTCGATAGCTCCCAGGGTCCTCCTTTCTTACCTTTTTAAAAATGGGCACAGCATTCCCCTTCTTCCAGTCAGCAGGGACTTCACCTGACTGCCATGACTTTTCAAATATCATGGAGAGTGGCTTGGCAACTACATCAGCCAATTCCCTCAGGACTCTGGGGTGCATCTCATCAGGTCCCATAGACTTGTGTACATTGAGGTTCCTCAGGTGGCCTCGAACCTGATCTTCCCTTACAGTGGGAGGGGCTTTACCCCCCTGGTCCCCATCTTGCAGTCCATCAACTCAGGAGGGGTGAGGAGAGAGGTTGCCGGTGCAGACTGAGGCAAAGAAGTTGTTGACTACCTCCGCCTTCTCCTCGTCCGTTGATACTAGGTCGCCATTCTCGTTCATCAGGGCGGGGTATGCTTTCTTTAACCTTCCTTTTCTGGTTGATGTACCTGTAGAAGCCCTTCTTGTTATTCTTTACATCCCTTGCCAAATTCAGCTCCAGCTGCACCTTGGCCTTCCTGACCCCCTCCCTACACAACCGGGCCGTTTCCCTGTATTCCCCCCAGGACACCTGTCCCTGCTTCCACTGCCTGTGCAGTTCCCTCTTGCTCTTTAGCTTGACCAGCAGGTCTCGACTCAGCCATGCTGGTCTCTTCCCTTCCTTGCCTGATTTCTTACACTTGGGGACTGAGAGCTCTTGCCCTCTATGGAAGGTGTCCTTCAAGATCTGCCAGCTCTGTTCCGTTCCCCTGTCCCTGAGGACCGTTTCCCAGGGGGTCCTTCTGACTAACTCCTTGAAGAGCTGGAAGCTTGCTTTCCTAAAATTTAGGGTCCTGACTGTACTCCTCGCTTTTCCCATGTCCCTCAGGAGCATGAACTCCACCAACGCGTGATCACTGCAGCCCAGGCTGCCTCCAATCTCGACGTCACTGATGAGCTCACTTGCATTGGTGACCATCAGATCCAGTATCGCATCCTGTCGGGTAGGGGTGTCTATTACCTGTCTTAGGAAGTTGTGGTCTATGCATTCCAGGCATCTCCTGGATTGCCTACAGCTCACCGTGTTGCTTTTCCAGCAAATGTCGGGGTGGTTGAAGTCCCCCAGCAGGACGAGAGTCTGCAAGCGCAAAGTGTCCCGGAGCTGGAGGAAGAAGGCTTCGTCAGTTCTCTCCCCTTGATCAGGCGACCTGTAGTAAACACTAACCACAAGGTTCCCTTTGTTGCCTCTGTCTCTGATTCTTACCCATAAGCTTTCGACCTGCTCGTGGCTATTCTTCAGGGACAGCTCTTCACACTCTATCGATTTCTTTACATAGAGGGCAACACCTCCACCCCTCCTTCCTTGCTTGTCCATGGTATACCAACAGGTATACCATTTTTTTATATATATATATATGTGTGTGTGTTCATGTCTGTGTGTATGCATGTGTGAATCAGTTTAAGCAGTCTGTAGACGTATGATTTAATTTCAATGTGTCTTATACTGCTGCATTATCCTTATTCCTGTAAACCGTTGACCAAGTCTGAGACTAAGATTGGACCTAGTTGCACCTAGACTCCTCTCTGAAAAGGAGTTTAGAAAGCAAGGGGGTCTATTTTGAAGCTCGTGACTCAACGGGAGGGTCCTCCTTATCCCCTGCACCCACGATCTCTCTGTGAATCATTCCAACTCAGCGTAACTTAATTTTCCTTTATGCACTTCCATGTAGTAATAGAGTGAACCTTGCCATCTTCGGATCTGTAGCTAAGTCACTGTTTTGATCAATTTTTTCTAATCACTTTGGTAACCACTGATGACTGAGTGCTATTAAAATATCACAATCAGATCCTGCGATTTGCCACAAGTAACTTCTAAACTGCTACTAAATCAAACTGTGTCAAGTCACTCATTCACAATAAATTAACATAATCAGCAAGATTCACAAACCTGCATTCGTGACACCTGTACCCCATGATTACCTTCCCTTTGATATCTGTTCAGCTCATACCTGTGGTCTCTCTAGAATCACATTCACTCCCCTAGTATGTAATAGGTAGTGAGAAGAGCAAATTTTAAAAAGTCAACAAAACCCAAAACTACATTTTCCACTATCACATGCTAATGACCAGTTATCAGAGAAACATTGCTAGCCTTTTGCTATCAGCATCATAAGCAACTATCAGTAGCATAACTATAACCTTTATCCAAGAAGGAGCAGAAATGATATACCCCATTTCCATGGAAACCCTGCTCCTACATAGTCACATGTTGCACTTGCCTCAGAAATCCCACCCCAGTTCCAGTCACACAGTCAGTTTACCCCAAGTCTTTTTGCCCCTGAGGGCTTCTATTTTTTTTTAAAAAAAACCCCACACATATTCTCAGGGTGCCATGTGATTGGACAGCAGGGCCTGCCACCCCTTCCTGTTTATCCAGAAATAAGCCCTCCCACTACATAGAGGGACATTACCATTTTCTTTCAGCCACCATTTTATGGCTGAGAGCTGCCATTTCGTACAATCTCAACACTCCGCATATTTACATACTGCCTTGTGTTTGGCTGACTGACATTTTTGACACCATAATACCCTATATGTTTGGAGACTGTCCTATGATCCACTGGCAAGTCAAGTTACCCCTTCCTGTTTACCCTGGAAGGATATTGAAACCAGGAACCCTCCTCCCACTACCCCCATGGAGCAGCTAACATTTTGTTGCAGTTGCAATTTTGTTTGTGGCACGGGGGCACCATTTTGAAAGTATCATACCCAATGTGATCTCAGTATGCTCCCTGATTGGTTGCCCATTTCCTCTCAACCAGGAAGATCTCTGTCCTGGTTTCGGCTGGGATAGAATTAATTTTCTTCCTAGTAGCAGGCATAGTGCTGTGTTTTGGATTTAGGATGAGAAGAATGTTGATAACACGCTGATGTTTTAGCTGTTGCTAAGTACTGCTTGTGCTAGTCAAGAACTTTTCAGCTTCCCATGCTCTGCCAGGTACACAAGAAACTGGGAGGGGGCACAGCCAGAATAGTTGATCCAAACTGCCCAAAGGGCTATTCCATACCATATGACGTCATGCTCAGTATATAAACTGGAGGGGGGTTGGCCAGGGAGCAGCGATCGCTGCTCGGGATCTGGCTGGGTATCGGTCGGTGGGTGGTGAGCAATTGCATTGTGCATCACTTGCTTTGTATATTGTTGTTGTTGTTATTATTATTATTATATTGTTACTATTATCATTACTATTTTATTTTATTTCAATTATTAAACTTTTCTTATCTCAGCCCAGGAGTTTTTCTCACTCTTACTCCTCCGATTCTCTCCCCCATCCCACTGGGGCAGGGGGAGTGAGCGAGCGGCTGTGTGGTGCTTAGTTGCTGGCTGGGGCTAAACCACGACAATCTCATATACAAATGTATATACATTTATATGTATATATAAAAAGAGGGTGAGAAAAATTATATATAAAGGGGTGTAAAGATATGTTTATTTATACATAGATAAACTTTATATGTGTATATAAATAAATATGTATCCATAAAAGTATGTATAAATAATCTAAAACATTCTTTTAGAGTCATAGAATGATAGAATGGTTTGATTTGGAAAGGACTTTCAAAGATCATTTAGTTCAACCCCCCTGCAATGAGCAGGGACATCTTTCACTAGATCAGGTTGCTCAAAGCCCCATCTAACCTGTCTTTGAACACTTCCAATGATGGGGCATCCACAACTTCTCTGGGCAACCTGTTCCAGTGTCTCACCACCTCCATCGTAAAAAAATTTCTTCCTTATATCCAATCTAAATCTACCCTCTTTCAGTTACAAACTGTTGCCCCTTTTCCTGTCACTGCAGGCCCTGGTAAAATGTCTCTCTGTCTTTCTTATAAATTCCCTTTATATATTGAAAGACCAATCAGGTCTCCCCTGAGCCTTCTCTTCTCCAGGCTGGACAATCCCAAGTCTCTCAGCCTTTCTTCATAGGAGAGGTATTCCAGCCCTCTGATCATTTTCGTGGCCCTCCTCTGGACCCGCTCCAACAGGTCCATGTCCTTCTTGTGCTGAGGGCCCCAGAGCTGGACGCAGTACTCTAGGTGGGGTCTCACAAGAGCAGAGCAGAGGGGGAGAATCACCTCCCTCAACCTGCTGGCCACACTTCTTTTTAAGTAGTCCAGGATACAACTGGCTTTCTGGGCTACAAGTGCACATTGCTAGCTCATATCCAAGCCTGTCAAGGTCCCTCTGGATGGCATCCCTTCCCTCAAGCAAATCAACGGCACCACTCAGCTTGGTGTCATCTGCAAACTTGCTGAGGGTGCACTCAATCCCACTCTCTATGTCAGTGATGAAGATGTTAAATAGTATTGGTCCCAGTATGGACCCTTGAAGGACACCACTCATTACTGGTTTCCACTTGGACATTGAGCCACTGACTAAAAGTCTTTGGACGCAGCCATCCAGCCAATTCCTTATCCATCTAACAGTCCATCCGTCAAACCCATCTCTCTCCAATTTATAGTCCAGAATGTTGTGGGGGACCATATCAAAGGCCTTACAGAAGTCCAAGTAGATGACATCCGTTGCTCTTCCCTTGTCCACCGATGCAGTCACTCCATCGTAGAAGGCGACTAGATTAGTCAGGCATGACTTGCCCTTGGTGAAGCCATGCTGGCTGTCTCTAATCACCTCCCTGTCTTCCACATGTTTTGACATGTCTTCCAGGAGAATCTGTTCCATGATCTTACCAGGCATGGAGATGAGGCTGACTGGTCGGTAGTTCCCAGGGTCCTCCTTATTACTCCTTTTAAAAAAGGGTACATTTTCTTCCTTTTCTGGCCAACGTACCTGTAAAAGCCATTCTTATTCTTAGCATCCCTTGCCAAATTCAGCTCTAGCTCTGCCTTAGCTTTCCTGATCCCATCTGTACACACCCTGGCAGCATCCCTATATTGTTCCCAGGATACATGTCCCTGGTTCCACTGCCTGTGCATTTCCTGCTTACACTTTAGTTTGACCAGGAGGTCCTTACTCAGCCATGCTGGTCTCCTGCCTTCCTTGCCTGATTTCTTACACATGGGAACGGAGAGCTCTTGCGCTCTAAGAAAAATGTCCTTAAAGAGCTGCCAGCTCTGTTCAGCTCCTTTATCTCTGAGGCCAGTTTCCCAGGGGGTCCCATCCACTAATTCCTTAAATAACTGAAAGTTCGCTCTCCTAAAACTCAGGGTCTTGACTCTACTCTTCACCTGGCCCATATCCCTCAAGATTGTGAATTCCTCCAGGGCATGATCACTGCAGCCCAGGCTGCCACTGATCTTGACCTCTCCAATTAGTTCATTTGTGTTGGTGAGCAACAGGTCTAGTAACACTTTGCTGGTTGGGCTGTCTATTACCTGGATTAAGAAATTCTCCTCAGTGCACTCCAATAGCTTGCTGTGCTGCTTTTCCAGGAGGTGTCAGGGTGATTGAAGTCCCCCAGCAGGATCAGAGCCTGCAGGCGTGATGCTTCCTGTAGTTGAAGTAAGAAAGCTTCTTTAACAGGCTCCCCTTGATCAGGCAGCCTGTAGTAAACACCAGCCACAAGGTTTCCTTTGTTGGCTTGGCCCCTAACTTTTACCCATAAGCTCTCAGCCTGTTTATCACTGTTTTTAAAAGACAGCTCTGTGCAGTCAATCCATTTTTTCACAGAGGGCAACCCCCAAACCCTTCCTTCCTTGCCTGTCCTTTCTGAACAGTTTATAGTCATCAATTGCAGTGCTCCACTCATGTGATTCATCCCACCAAGTTTCAGTGACTGCGATTATATCACAGCTTTCTAGCTGCACAATGGCTTCCAACTCCTCCTGCTTGTTACCTATGCTGCATGCATTGGTATAGAGGCACTTCAGTTGGGCCTTTTTAGTGTCACCTTTTTGGAGGAACAAGCCCTAATTCCTTTGTGGCATTTCACAGGTGTTTCCCTGTTGGTTCCTAATGCATCAGCAGCCCCTGGCTCTTCTCTGTTACTCAAAACTCCATCCCCTTCCCCCAATAAATCTAGTTTAAAGCTCTCCTTATAAGTCTAGTCAGCTTGTTGGCAAAGACCCTCTTGCCCCACTTGGTCAGGTGAATCCCATCGGTTCCCAGCAGACCTGCCTTCTCAAAGGTAGATCCATGATCATAGAAGCCAAAACCTTGAGTATGGCACTAGCCACACAGCCAGGCATTCACCTCTTCAATTCATCTCCTCCTTCCTGAACCCCTTCCTCTGACTGGGAGGGGATAGAGAAGAACAGCACTTGTGCTTCTGATCCTTTTAACATTGTTCCGAGGTTCATATAATCTCTTTTGATGGTTCTAAGTTGCCTCGTCGCAGTATCATTAGACCCTATGTGGAATAGTAGGAGGGGATGATAATCTGTAGGGTTCACCAGGCTCATCAGCCTCTTAGGGACATCACAAATGCAAACTCCTGGTAGGCAGCAGACTTCTCTAGAGAAATTGTCTGGATGGTAAATAGGTGTTTCAGTGCCTCTCAATAAGGAATCTCCAATTACTAATACGTGCTTTTCTGGTGACACTGGTTCTAATGTGGGTGGGTGGTTGGATCAACTTTGCATGGTCAGCTTCTCCTTGATCCTGTCCATTACTCACATGCTCTTCAATCTCAAGCCCCAGAGCATCGTGTCTGTTACACAAGGGCACTTCAGGGGATCAGGGAAGGTTCTTCCTTCTACCCCAAGCAGAGACAAATGTCCAGTCTCTTTCATCTCATGAGTTACTTGTGTCAGTCAGGCTTACCTTCATAGAATCACAGAATCATAGAACCATAGAATCATAGAATCCTTTGGGTTGGAAGGGACCCTTAAAGATCATCTAGCCCAACCCCCCTGCAATGAGCAGGGACATCTTTCACTAGATCAGTTTGCTCAGAACCCTTTCCAACCTGACCTTGAATGTTTCCAGGGATGGGGCATCTACCACCTCTCTGGGCAACCTGTTCCATTGTTTCACCACCCTCATCGTAAAAAATTTCTTTCTTATATCTAGTCTGAACCTACCTTCTTTTAGTTTAAAACCATTACCCCTTGGCCTATCACAACAGACCCTACTAATAACTGTGTCCCCATCTTTCTTAAAAGATCCCTTTAAGTACTGAAAGGACACAATAAGGTCTCCTCACAGCCTTCTCTTATCCAGCCTGGACAACCCCAACTCTCTCAGCTTGTCCTCGTTGGACAGGTGTTCCAGCCCTCTGATCATTCTTGTGGCCCTCCTCTGGACCCGCTCCAACAGGTCCATGTCCTTCCTGTACTGAGGACTCCAGAGCTGGCCGCAGTACTCCAGGTGAGGTCTCACCAGAGCAGAGTAGAGAGGCAGAATCACCTCCCTCGACCTGCTGGCCACGCTTCTTTTGATGCAGCCCAGGACACGGTTGGCTTTCTGGGCTGCGAGCGCACATTGCTGGCTCATGTCCAATTTTTGACCCACCAGTACCCCCAAGTCCTTCTCTGCAGGGCTGGTCTCAATCCCTTCATTGCCCAGCCTGTATTGATATCGGGGGTTGCCCCGTCCCAGGTGCAGGACCTTGCACTTGGCCTTGTTGAACCTCATGAGGTTCACACAGGCCCACCTCTCCGGCTTGTAGAGGTCCCTTTGGATGACATCTCGTCCTTCTGGCATGTCAACTGCACCACTGTGGTGGTACATCTCCCCCTGCCCCTGTTTTTCTGTTCTGTTTTTCCCCTTCACTTTGGCCGCTTTCCAATCTCAGGAATTCCAGGCCGCAGCTTTTGTGTAGCGAGTTGGTCAGTTAAGCGCCCCTTAATTGTACCAGAAACTCCTACATGGCTGGAGCAGAGAGCAGCTCTGTTCTTATCAACATTCATATTATGGCTAACGAGGGGAACGAGAACAAACAGCTACCCCGGACAGCCTTGAAACAGGGTGGTATCATCACTGCTGGAATTCCAGCAACAAGCCGACCCGAATTGTGGCTCGGATGGAAATTTACTGGTGATTAAAGTCAATCATCTCACAATCCTATAAACGGCAGTCCTAAGTGAGGCCCTTTGAGCTCTCCCGGACTGCCGCGGGCCGCACCAGCATCTCCCTCTGATCGAAATGTCTCTCAGATTCAGAGAAAACTAGCAGATTCCGAAAGTCTGCTGCTAACAGAACTCCATTGCCGGAGATTGACAACGGAGCCTGGGCTGATAATATTCTTCACTCCTCGAGACTCTACTCTCGCCCATTGAGAAATGCCAAGGCATTAGATGTAAGTATTTCACTAAACTCGAGGGGAAATTTTAACAGGTATACTATCTTCATATATGCATTTATAGTTGTAAGTTGCCCCGACCCAGGTGCAGAACCTTGCATTTGGCCTTGTTGAACCTCATGAGGTTCACAGAGGCCCACCTCTCCAGCTTGTCCAGGTCCCTCTGGATGACATCTCATCCTTCTGGCATGTCAACCGCACCACTCAGCGTGGTGTCATCTGCAAACTTGCTGAGGGTGCACTCGATCCCACTGTCTATGTCATTGATGAAGATGTTAAACAGCACCGGTCCCAGTACGGACCCCTGAGGGACACCACTTGTCACCGGTCTCCATGTGGACATCGAGCCATTGACCACGACCCTCTGGATGCGACCATGCAGCCAATTCCTTATCCACCAAACAGTCCACCCATCAAACCCATATCTCCCCAATTTAGAGAGAAGGATGCTGTGGGGGACTGTGTCGAACGCTTTACAGAAATCCAGGCAGATGACATCCATTGCTTTTCCCTTGTCCACTGATGCAGTCACTCCTTCATAGAAAGCCACTAGGTTGGTCAGGCAGGACTTGCCCTTGGTGAAGCCGTGCTGGCTGGCTGTCTAGCATCACCTCCCTGTCCTCCATGTGCTTGAGCATAGCTTCTAGGAGGATCTGCTCCATGATCTTCCCAGGCACAGAGGTGAGGCTGACAGGTCGGTAGTTCCCAGGGTCCTCCTTTCTTACCTTTTTAAAAATGGGCACAGCATTCCCCTTCTTCCAGTCAGCAGGGACTTCACCTGACTGCCATGACTTTTCAAATATCATGGAGAGTGGCTTGGCAACTACATCAGCCAATTCCCTCAGGACTCTGGGGTGCATCTCATCAGGTCCCATAGACTTGTGTACATCGAGGTTCCTCAGGTGGTCTCGAACCTGATCTTCCCTTACAGTGGGAGGGGCTTTACCCATCTTTTGGTCCATAGATTTGGGAGGGGTGAGGATAGAAGTTGCCAGTGAAGACCGAGGAAAAGAAATTGTTGAGTACCTCCGCCTTCTCCTCGTCTGTTGATACAAGTTCGCCATTCTCGTTCATCAGGGCGGGGTACGCTTTCTTTAACCTTCCTTTTCTGGTTGACATACCTGTAGAAGCCCTTCTTGTTATTCTTTACATCCCTTGCCAAATTCAGCTCCAGCTGCACCTTGGCCTTCCTGACCCCCTCCCTACACAACCGGGCCGTTTCCCTGTATTCCCCCCAGGACACCTATCCCTGCTTCCACTGCCTGTGCAGTTCCCTCTTGCTCTTTAGCTTGACCAGCAGGTCTCGACTCAGCCATGCTGGTCTCTTCCCTTCCTTGCCTGATTTCTTACACTTGGGGACTGAGAGCTCTTGCCCTCTATGGAAGGTGTCCTTCAAGATCTGCCAGCTCTGTTCTGTTCCCCTGTCCCTGAGGAACGTTTCCCAGGGGGTCCTTCTGACTAACTCCTTGAAGAGCTGGAAGCTTGCTTTCCTAAAATTTAGGGTCCTGACTGTACTCCTTGCTTTTCCCATGTCCCTCAGGAGCATGAACTCCACCAACGCGTGATCACTGCAGCCCAAGCTGCCTCCAGTCTTGACATCACTGATGAGCTCACTTGCATTGGTGACCATCAGATCCATTATCGCATCCTGTCGGGTAGGGGTGTCTATTATCTGGCTTAGGAAGTTGTGGTCTATGCATTCCAGGCATCTCCTGGATTGCCTACAGCTCGCCGTGTTGCTTTTCCAGCAAATGTCGGGGTGGTTGAAGTCCCCCAGCAGGACGAGAGTCTGCAAGAGCAAAGCCTTCCAGAGGTGGAGGAAGAAGGCTTCGTCAGCAGGCTCCCCTTGATCGGGCAGCCTGTAGTAGACACCAACCACAAGGTTCCCTTTGTTGCCTCTGTCTCTGACTCTTATCCATAAGCTTTCGACCTACTCGTGGCTATTCTTCAGGGACAGCTCTTCACACTGTATTGATTTCTTTATGTAGAGGGCAACGCCTCCGCCCCTCCTTCCTCGCCTGTCCCTTCTGAACAGCCTGTAGCCATTGATAGACACATTCCAGTCGTGGGATTCGTCCCACCAGGTTTCGGTTGTGGCATCAGGTCGTAGGTGTCTAGTAGCACAGCAGCTTCCAGATCCTCCTGTTTGTTCCCCATGCTGCGTGCATTCATGTCAAGGCATTTCATCTGGGCTGTTGGCCATGTCACCTTCTTAGTGGAACATCCCTTGTTTCCCTCAGGGTGTTTCACAAAGGTTTCCTTGTGAGCTCTAACTATCTCATGAGCCCCCAGCTCATCTCTGCCAGACTTCAACTGTGCTGCAGTGTCCCCATCATGCCTCTGCGCAATAGGTTGAGGGCTCACAGTAGCACCCCGTCCCTCTAACCATTGCGTACCATCCCACGGCTTGTCACAGGCAAGCCTGGTATGTTCCCCCTCCCCCTTCTCATCTAGTTTAAAGCCCTGTCAATGAGCCCTGCAAGCTTCTGTGCAAAGACCCTCTTTCCCCTTTGAGAAAGGTGGCTCCCATTTGTCGCCAGCAAGCCTGGTGCCATGTAGGCCGTCCCATTGTCGAAGAACCCAAAGTTGTGACGGTGGCGCCAGCCTCGGAGCCATGTGTTAAGAGATTGGATCCGCCTGTTCCTTCCAATGTCACCTCCCACAACTGGAAGGAGGGACGAAAAGATGACCTGTGCCCCCGATTCCCTCACTAAGCGTCCCAAGGCCCTGAATTCTCTTTTAATCACCCTTGGGCTGTGCACTGCAACTTCGTCACCACCCACATGGAAGAGCAGTAAGGGGTAGTAGTCTGAGGGCTGTACCAGGCTGGGAAGTCTCCTGGTGATATCTCTGACCCGGGCTCCTGGGAGGCAGCAGACTTCCCTATGAGGAGGGACCACCCAGCATATTGGACCCTCCGTTCCCCTCAGGAGGGAGTCTCCTACAACTATGACCCGTCTTTTCTTCCTTATTGAGGTGGTAGTAATATGGGGGGTAGGTCTTTGTGGTCTTGGCAACTCTTCGGGTGTAGATGGATCAACGCCCACATTGTCCACTGACTGGTCCTCCACATCTAGAGCCTCATACCTATTGTGCAGAGGCACCTGGGGGGTCACGGTGGGCAAGGAAAGAGTTCGCTTGCCGTCCCGATTGCGGACTTGTTTCCACTCGCCGCTTCCCTCTAAGACCCTGCCTACATCTTGGTGGAGGGAGGATACTGGATCTCTTTGGTCACAGGATTTCTCTGGAGGCTGTCCCTGGTCAGGTTTCCGGGAGCTCAGAGCGTGATTCCACCTGTCTATCTCTTGCTCAGACTCCCTGATGCTCCGTAGCGTGTCTACTTCCTCTCTTAGCTCTGCCACCAAGCCAAGTGGATAGTCCGCTTGGTCCCAGCGCACACAGCTGTTTGCTCCACTGACATCTGTTCCCAGAGCAAGCTGGTGGCACTCCCTGCAGCCGGAGACCTGGACGGCTGTGTGTTTCCCTGGGAGCTCAGTCTGAGTAGATGCATCCTTTCTGGCTAGTGCAGAGGATGCAGCCTTCCGCCAGGTGGACACCATGGCCATGCCTAGGCTCCCTCTCACCAACTGATCTTACCGAACCTACCTCTTGAGCTAGGAGCGGGGGCACTTGGCCTTCCCCACGCGCCCTGCCCCCGTGAACTGCAGCGCAAACTGCCGCGCCATGCCCTCCTGACGCGCCACGCCCTGTTTGCCCGTCTTGGTCGCCGCGCTCCCTTGGGGCTGCTTTTATAGGTGAGGGGTTTGGCCGCCGTCACTCCTGGCCCCGCCCACGCTGCATCAGAGCTGCCCCACGTCAGCAGCTCGCCCTTTCCCTCTCTAGGCTGGGGGCTGGGCTGCCCGCTCTCGCCCTGCGCTTTTTTGCCGCCTTAGCAAGGATGCCCCGGAGCGAGTGTCCGCTCCCGAGCCCTTCGCCTAATGCATTCATATTTGTGAGTGTGCATGCATGAATCAGTTTAAGTAGTTTGTAGATGTATGATTTAATTTTAAAAGGAGTTTTATATTGCTGTATTATTCTTATAGCATTACTCTCCTAAACCATTCACCAAGTCTGAGACTAAGAGTGGGCCCAGCCGCACCTAGGCTCCTCTCTGAGAAGGAGTTTAGAAAGCAAGGGGGTCCATTCTGAACCTCGTGACTCAACGGGAGGGTTTCCGTATCCCCTACATACAATTTCTCTCTCTCTCTCATATAATCCAATTTCCTTTATATATTTTTCCTATGTTCTAGATATACATATATGCATATATATACATTATCCTTATCCATATAAACCGTTGACCAAGTCTGAGACTAGGACTAGACCTAGCCGCATCTAGGCTCCTCTCTGAGAAGGAGTTTAGAAAGCAAGGGGGTCTAGTCTAAACCTCGTGTCTCAACGGGAGGGCCCCCCCCCCCCGCCCTTGCCTTTATTCCATATATACGCAGTCCTTTTATGAATCATTTTAACTCATTGTATTTAATTCTCTTTTATGTGCTTCTATGCAGTAATAGAGTGAACCTTGCCATTTTCGAATCTGTAACTAAGTCACTGTTTTGATCAATTTTGTCTAATCACTTTATTAATCATTGATGATTGAGTGCTATTAAAATATTATAATCAAATTCTGCAATTCGCTACAAGCAAATTCTAACTTTTACTAAATCAAACTGTGTAAAGTCACTCACTCATAGTGAATTGACATCTTCAGCAGGATTCACAGACCTGCATTCGTGACAACCACTCAGCTTGGTGTCATCTGCAAATTTGCTGAGGGTGGACTCGATCCCACTGTCTATGTCATTGATGAAGTTATTAAACAGTACTGGTCCCAATACAGACCCCTGAGGGGCACCACTTGTCACTGATCTCCGTCTGGACTTTGAGCCGTTGACCACTACCCTCTGGATGCGACCATCCAGCAAATTCCTTATCCACCGAACAGTCCATCCATCAAATCCATATCTCTCCAATTTAGAGAGAAGGATGTTGTGGGGGACCATGTCAAAGGCCTTACAGAAGCCCAGATAGATGACATCTGTAGCTCTTCCCTTGTCCACTGACGTAGTCACTCCACTTACCTTCCCCTTGCCCAGCCTTAAGGCAGGGCTGTCGCTCAGCCTGGGACAGTGCACAATACCACGCATCAATCTCCTGCTTGCATTCCCAGATACTGCGCTGCCTGTTGAGCTCCTCTTGTTACATAGCTACTTGTCTGAAGAGTTCTTCCAGCTGGGCACACTTGTGCAACTATGACATCCACTGCTGCCTTCAGGTGCTAGGGGGACTTCCAGATACTGGAGCTTCATTCAGCCTGAAGTCTGGACGGCTATATCGATCCTTGGGAGGTCTGTTTGGGGGGAGATGTCAGCATAGGTAGGCTGTAGTGCGTCTGTTTGGGTTACAGCCACAGCCTTGCAGTTGCAGCAGATGGACACCATTTTCTTTCAGCAGATCACCTCGAAGTCCCAGGACAGAGGAGAAAGGGACAGCAGGTACCAGCAAGAGGGGAAGGAAGAGAAGGGCCCCAACTTCAGGCCACAGAGTTGTTCAGGACACAATCTGACATTTAGGAGTCCTTCAGTTCCAACTAGTGTTTGTTTTCTTGGCATGTGTCTGTAAATGTAATATATGGGAAGAATAGAAACTACTATGGCAAGTAAACCTGCTCCCCCCTTGGGAGTCTGTGCCCAATAATGCAGAGTGAACACCCCCAACTCCTATTGGCTTCATCTGAAGTAAAAGGCCCTTTGCACCTTGCAAGCGTAGCTGGTAGCATCACACTTTTAGACCCTGTTCTGTACTAGAATCACTGTTCATTGAGTTTCTGAATGAATTATTGTGTGGGTTGTGTTTGTAAGCTAAGGGTAAGTGGACTGCTTTCTTTTAATAATCTCCTTTCACTCTAGATGTAAAAATGTTCATTTTCTTTCAGATGCTTCAGGCGTGCTCAGTCCAACATCTACCAGTACCATATGCAGCGTTCCCACCTCTGATTTCTAACGACCCATTCCTTTTGCATCCTCCTCACCTCTCTCCACATCACCCGTCTCACCTGCCACCTCCAGGGCAATTTGTTCCCTTCCAAGCACAGCAGTCACGTTCAGTAAGTAATGCTTCTTATCCCCTTTCCTAAAATATTTGGGGGTTGATCAGCAAATAATGCTCTTGTCCTTCTAATAACATTCTGGTTGAGAGAACAAATGGATCTGATTTAGAGTAAGTAATAGGGTTTTGTAGTAGTGCTACCTGAGCAAGACTTAGTCTGAAGAAAAAAAAAAGAAGTATTGTTTTGAAATTCATTTTGATTCTCTTAAGATTTCCTCAGCTGTTGCCCACTGTTTCCCTGGAGGCCTGTACTCCTGTCAGTCTGACATAAGTTTGCTTCATGTACTGCTTCAGCAGGTGGTGTTCTTCCAGAAAATAAAAGAGAATATAGAGACCTAAGTGTAGTGCAGCAGTGGTCTCAGAGAAAAAACTTTGTAGAGAGACCAGAAAGCACAAAGCATTATTCCTATTGCATGCTTCTACCACATTAATTCACAGTTTATTTAAAGTGACCACTGTATCCCCCCCGAAACACTAATGTGAAAAGTATTACTTAAACCTTCTACAGCCTACTGGAACCTCTTTTCTCCCCTGCTTATGGAAATTATTGACTCTTTTCACTTAAACAAACTTGGCTGAAAAGTTAATGCCTTCATAATAGGGCTTATGCAAACATGAGAGAAGATGCTATTTTGGACACGAGGGAAAAAAATTACATTTTGCAATTTCTACTTACTAATCTTCTGCCAGAGGTTAGTAATTTTCACTTATTAATCTTCTGCCAGGCACCTTTGTGCCTGTTTCTTTGGAGCTCTACCAATACTTCATTAATACAGAAATACAACATAATTTCAGTATTACTAACAAATACTGCTCAGACTGTTTTGAGCAGTAACAAATACTGCTGTTAAATGTCAGGTGTTGGCACTATTGTAATAAATTCATTATAGTCTTGGGGGAACAGTTCTGCATAGTTTTCTCCCGTAATCAGGATGTCTTCCCTCAGAAAATGTTGGGGCTTCTTTCTTAACTTAGATTGCTAATTTAGCTTCAGGAACAGGCTCCCTTGTTAACTGTTAGCTCTGTTCAATAGCTTGATTTTTTGCTGTCAAGTCTTACTAGAAGAATTATTGCCTTAAAAATGATGACTATTTAAAGTTTGTTCAGCAGAATGGGGAAACAATTTTCCTTTTCCTTTGCTTCCACAAGATGACTTTCATATCTGACTGTTTTGAAGCATGTGGAATTCAGTACTGGGTAAAGAAGGGTGAATTAGTGAAATAGTAGAGTTAAGGTTTTCCTGAAAAATGAGACCAAAATGAGCTGAGATTTGAATTGGTCTTTCCCAATAGCAAAACTATAGCTGCAAGATAATGCATCTAGCCTAAACATGGCAATAGATTATTTATAAGTATAAATCATGGTGTTCATAATGAAGATTTTTGCTTCACAGGGAAATGCTGAGTTGTTTTTGCAAGAAACTTCTTAATTCTTCATACATCAGTGTGCCTTCAATTATTCCTTATGGTAGTGAAGTAGAAGTATTTTCTTCAGTTTGAGAACATGTCTCTATTAAGGAAGTCAGTTGCTGCCTTATATATCTAGTCTGATGAAAGGGATCATAGGATCACAGGATCAGAGGATAATGCAGGTTGGAAGACACCTCAGGAGGTCTCTAGTTCAACCTTCTGTTCAAAACAGGATCAGCTATGAGGTCAGGTGAGGGTGTTCAGGGCTTTTTCCAGCTGGGTCTTGAAAACCTCCAAGGATGGAGACTGCACAAACTCTCAGGTTCCACTGCTTGACTGTCCTCATGGTGAAAAAGCTTCTCTTTGTATTTAGCTGGAACCTCTTTTTTTGTGACTTATTCCCATTGTCTCTTGTCCTTCCACCATGCACCACTGTAAAGAGCCTGGTTCCATCTTCCTGATCAAATCTCTGCACGTATTGGAAGGCCGCTGTTAGGTGTCCTTCCTCCCTCCCCCAAGCCTTTTCTTCTCCTGGCAGAAAAAGCCCAGTTCCCTCAAGCTCTTCTAATAGGACAAATGCTCCAGTCCCCTGACCATCTTGGTGGCCCTCCTTTGAGCTTGTTCTACTTTAACAATGTCTTTTTTTTTTTTTATTTGGCTGCCCAAAACTGGATGTAGTATCCTACATGAGGTCTAACAAGCGTTAAGTAGAAGGTGGATAATCACTTCACTCAATCTACTGGCTATGCTACTATTTGTTAATACAGCCCAAGATACTGCTAGCCGCCTTTGCTGTCAGGGCACACTGTTGGCTCATGTTCAGCTTGCTGTCTACCGAGGGCCCCAGGGCCTTTTCAGCAGAGCTGCTTCACAGCCAGTCATTCCCCAGCCTGTATTGTTGCCAGGGGTTCTTCCTTCCCAGGTGCAGGACTTGACATTTGTCCTTGTTGAATATCACAAGGTTCCTGTTGGCCCATTTCTCCAGCCTGTCCATGTCCTGCTGTATGGCAGCCCTACCTTCCAGTGTATGGACTGTTCTCCGCAATTTGATATCAGCTGTAGACTTCATGAGCAAGTACTCTGTCTCTTCCAGGTGATTGATAATGTTGTTAAATAGGATAGGTCCCTGTGGTATACCACTTGTTACCAGCATCTTGGTAGAGTATGACCCATTAACCACTATGATCTAAGCCTGATCATCTAAACATTTTTCTATCCACCTGGTTTTCCACCCATCCAGACTGTAACATCCGAACTTGGTTACAAGAATATTGTGGGAGATAGTGTCAAAAGCCTTGCTAAAGTTGAGGTAAATGACATCCACTGCTCTCCCCTCATCCACAGATCCAGTCACCTTATCATACTAGACAATCTGTTTGATCCAGCATGATTTTCCCTTGGTATAGCCATGCTGACTGTTCCCTCTTCCATGTGCCCAGAAATATGTTCCAAGAGGACTCACTCCGTGATTTTCCCAGGGACTGAAGTAAGGTCGACTGGCCTGCAGTTTCCCAGATTGTCCTTTTGGCCTTTTTTGTTGATGAATGCAATGTTTACCTTTCTCCAGTTGTCAGGGATCTCCCCCTGATCTCCAAAACCTTTTAAAGATGATAGAGAGCAGCCTTGCAAGGACATTGGCCAGTTCTCTCAGCACCTTTGGATGTAGTCCATCTGGTCCCATGGACTTGTATGGGTCAAGGTCTCTCAAGTAATCAATCCCTGACTCAATCCTCATCCACTGCTAGTAGTTCTTCTCCTCCTCCAGATTCCTCTCCCCGCCCAAGCAGCACAAGAGGGAGGAGGGGTGGGGGATTATGGTCAGTATATAGCAGTCATTCTCTGCTGCACCTTCCTTTTCACACCTTTCCTCTGCTCCGGCGTGGGTTCTTCATGGGCTGCAGTCCATCAGGAAAATCTGCTCTAGTGTGGGTTCTTCCATGAGCTGCAGTCCTATCAGGAAAATCTGCTCTGGCATGGATTCTCAATGGGACACAGTTCCTTTGGGAAATATCAATCTGTTCCAGAGTGGGTCCTCCATGGGCTGCAGGGAATATCTGCTCTGGTGCCATGGAGCACCTCCTCCTCATCCTTCTTCTCTGACCATGGTGTTCCCTCTGCTGTTTCTCACTCTTTTTTGTTCCCTCCTACTCTCCATCCAGCTTTTTTTTTGCCCTTTCTTAAATAGTTTTTCACAGAGGCACCACCAACACTGCTGATTGTCTCAGCTTTGGCCTGCGGTGGATCCATTGCCGAACCAGCTGGAACCAGCTGTGCCTGGCACAAGGCAGCCCCTTACCTCTTTCCACAGAGGCTACCCCTGCAGCCCCCCCCCCACTACCAAAACCTTGCCACATATACCCAGTACAACTCCATAAATTTTCCACAACTCCTCAGAACATATAATTGGAGTTGTGGTGTTTTGGTATTAAAAAATAAATTTTAAAAACTGGTTTTCTATTAATACAACAAACCCTGTGTTTCTTTTAGCCACTTCAAAGGATAGAGAATGAAGTAGAACTGCTTGGAGAACATCTTCCTGTAGGAAGCTTTACCTACCCTCCATCAACTCATCCACCAACACTGACTTCCTCAGCTCCTATCCAATTCTTAACCCATGATCCTTTACACCAAGAGGTTTCATTTGGAGTTGTAAGTATTGCTTTTTGTACTACATCCTCATGCATGCTGAGCTCAAGTTCTTGATCTTTGCTCTATGTTATAACCATTTTATTGAAAAATGGCATTTTTGCAATTGAATTTCATTAGTGGCTGCAGCTGTGGAAAGTCAGGGTGGTTGGTTTTTACAGTTAGACTTCATATAGTCTGAGGGCTCAAACTTGGAAGAATGAAAACATGCTAACAAAATCTTTGAGCGATCTTTTTTCATAAAAGTAAATGTCTCAAGGCCTCTGAATATCATTTCAGTAGTGGTGTGTGAATTTTGGTTCTAAAAATCTGCTAACATTTTTTTTTCACTATTGAGTATTTTTAGAAATTCTTTACCTGCTCCCATTTTAGTAGACAGTGCAAGATGTTTTAAACAGTCATACTGAGGACTTATGTAAGTAAACTAAAGAGCTTTGCATGCAAATCGAAACAGGAAAATAGTCTTTTTCTCCTATGGAAAGAATGTGTTGAAGCTGTAAACTTGAATGTCTCTTTAGGCACTATATCTGTATGCAGTTGAAAGGCTACAGCCCCTCCTTCCAAAAGTGAATGCAATTGAGCCCAACTCTGAATGTGATTTCTTTATTTATTAATTTTAAACCTTGCTCTTTATTTAGAGTGGGTTTGCTGTGGAGCATCCTGGCAGTGCCCCCTAATGGATATTTGGCTTATACCAGCGAAAGAACTTCTGTATATATGTTGTTTATATGTCTCACTCCTACCCAACCAGCTGCACAAGCCAGTGCATTGCACCAGGTCGAAAGCCCTCAGCTTTTGGTTTGCAGCATGTTCTCCAATTCAAGTCCTGCCTGTCCAAACTAGCCCGTATATAGGCTAAGCCTTACAAAATGCTTATTAGCTAGCTTGCATGGGTTTCTGGTTAGCATTGTTACTTTTTTTCCTGCAGAATAGTATAATTGCATATTACCGATGAGATTTGTTGGTCAAAACAATTGTTTGAAAAGGCTGGTATTTTTTGGCTTGGACAGGGCTGGATTTTTTTTGATAATGCCTTATTTAAAACGTATTTCAACATTCACTTTTCATTTAATTTCATTATTAAATAAGACAAGAAAATATTGAAGATTTTCTTCCTTTTTACAGCCTTACCCACCTTTTATGCCTCGAAGACTCACAGGGCGCAGTAGATACCGATCACAGCAACCAATACCACCACACTCGTACCATCCCAACCTATTACCATATGTGCTGTAAGTCCAAAGCACATTGTACTTGTAGACTGCTAAATAACTCTGTAAGCTAGTTGATCCCCTCAATGATTTTTTATGTTTGGGCTCTACCACAGGATACAGACAGTTCAGACAATCCCAAGGAATAAGAAAACTTGTAGTTATATTTAAAGTTTCCAGTCTATTTGAACAGCATACATGCCTGAGCCAGGAAAAAACAAGTACAAGTGAACAGTTTGATGATAATGTAGTTTTGGGATCTGCTATGCCTCTTCTTTCTGTTGAAATCTCCTTAAAGATGTTCAATGTAGAATGGTTACACTTGATTCTTGGATAATAGTTATGAGTTATACCCATGGTTACATCCTAAAGCCTACTTATGTAGGATAAAGAACTAACAGTCCTTACAAAAAAAAAACCAACCCAGCCAGGCAAATCAATTTACTCTTAATTAATTACTGAAACATAATGAGGGGAGCCTTCTGGGTATGGGTGTGTTTTTCGGTTTGTGGGGTTTTCTTTCTTCTGAACTGATAATCTGTTACAGCTTTTGAACTTCTGCACCTGATTAACCATTTCTGGAAGAGAAGGGATGGGAGAAGTAACATTAAGGGATTATCAGTAACCTTTTAATGAACATCCTGTCTGCTGTAGTTTAGATGTGCGACATGGAATTTATTGTTCTTTGTAGGTTCCATTTTTGTAATTAATACAAAATGCTTAGAAAACGAGGATTTATTTAAAGGTGTCATTGACAGGGAAATAACCCAACTTTGTCATTTGTTGTTTTGCCACAACATCTATAGTTTCTGACTCCGCAGTTTGACTTGCATCAAAATAGCACCAGGATATATGATTCAGTGAAGTTAAACTTTTCATGGTGCATTCTGACAAAGTCTGCTCTGATGTTGTAGCCGCTTGCCTGTCTACTCAGGGACAGTGTGTCACAATGACTCCTGATTAATTTAATTAGATGACATTTATAGTGCTGTGGATTTTTTTATTTCTGTGGTTGCGCATTAAACTTTGACCCATATTACTATCTTGGGATGGAGATGCTTTTTTAACTTAAAAGAAAAAACAGAAAAATGGCGGGCTCTTGCCTTTATATCTGAAGAGGTTCTTCTCTGGCCAAATCCATGTTATATGGGAACATATAGTTGGGTCTGCTGTCAATGTGGAAGTTGGCCCAATACTATATTGTAGTTGTCTTTGTTATATGTATTATCGAAAAGGAGACTGAGGGGCAACCTCATTGCTCTCTACAGCTTCCTGAGGAGGGGAAGTGGAGAGGGAAGTGCTGATCTCTTCTCCCTGGTATCCTGTGACAGGACATGTGGGAATGGTTCCAAGCTGCGTCAGGGGAGGTTCAGACTTGAATTAGGAAGCATTTCTTTACCGAGAGGGTGGTCAAACACTGGAACAGGTTTCCTAGAGAGGTCGTCGATGCCCCATGCCTGTCAGTGTTTAAGAGGCATTTGGACAATGCCCTTAATAAGATGCTTTAAGTTTTGGTCAGCCCTGAACTGGTCAGGCAGTTGGACTAGATGATTGTTGTAGGTCCCTTCCAACTGAAAAAATAGTCTAGTCTAGTCTAGTCTATTCTATTTGAGTGCTTGAATGCTTTTCTATTGGGGAGCTAAGTGAACTTGGGCTATTTATCTTTGTTGAAATTCTATCTATTTAAATAAGTCAAATTTAAAACCAGAAACTCTGTTCAATATTAATATTAACTCTGTGATGCAGGCTATCAAGAGATTAATTTCTGTAATAACACTGAGCCTTACTGTAAGTATGAGTTGTCATAGCCATATACATGCAATTTAAAAATGCAAAATCAAGAAGTGACGCAATTAGCTTTCCTTTGACTCCTTTACTTTGAATTTTAATTCTTAATTTCTAATTTAACCTTTTTACTGATTCTTAGAATTTGTTGATTTAAGACGGTTCAATAACATAACTCTACCTCTGCCATATGTTAGCATGCTTTCCTTCAGGAAGATGTTGAGTCTTACTGTTGCTTGTTCTTCTGGCAGATCAGTGCTTCCAGTGCCACCTGCAGTTGGACCAGCTTTCAGTTTTGAGTTGGATGTGGAAGATGGAGAGGTGGAAAACTACGAGGTTGGTGTGTAAAGTACAAATTCAGGTCTACCACCATGTTTCCAACAGCCTCAAAGCGCTGCCTAACAAGCCCTTCTAATTCACTGGAGACCTCAAGCTTCTGGGTAGGCTTGTACAGCCACCAGTTAGTTGGGGTGACCATTGAGGCTGCAGTGTAAGCCTGCGGATGAACAGAGCAGGCAGCAGCCCGATAACTGGCAGAGTTTCCTTCCCTTCCCATGTAAACATCCACACAAACTGCCAACACCGGTCCAAACAGATGCCGCGCCCTGTTTGCGCGCCCTGATCATGGTGCTTCTGTTCTCGGCACACCCTAGGGACCAGTTATATGCAGCTTCCTGCCATTTGAACTGGCCGGGAGGACAGCCAGCATTGTCCAACTCTCCCCTGCCCTTCTCATGAGATCTGCTGTCTTCTGGCTGGTCTCTCCCCCACTCACAGCCCAAGGTGTCAGGGGCCCAGAAAACACTTCAGACACCCCCCGGGTACCTCACAAGCCTTGCACTCCTCTCATCATGCAGCAACTGCTGCTACTGATGTCTACTTCCTGCAATTTTATATGTAATAAAGTTAATAATTAAGGTTTTAATAGGAATATAAAGAAAATTAAACAAAAATAAAATACAGGCTCAGGACTTTCTGCTTTATAAAACTGCTGAACAAGCCCTACCATATTTGGGGTGGGAGGAGTGGGATGTTCCTGAATGGGTGGGAAACATGAATAAGTTTGAATGTGTCTGTGGGACTAGGGAGCAAACCTGGGAGGCTAACCAAGAGGCCCGCACACAACCCCCACCCTATGCGAAGAAGAGACCAGTCCTGTGAGTCCAACCAAGAGGTCCCCTGTGGTGGGTTGACCCCATTTGGTAGCTAAGCACCATACAGCTGCTCGCTGACTCCCCCCTGCAGTGGTATGGGAGAGAGAACAGGAAAAGCAAAAGCAAGAAAACTTGTGGGATGAGATAAAGATAGTTTAATAAGCAAAAGAAAGAGGAAGAAGAAAGGGAAAAAAAAAAAAAGTGATGCAAAGGCAATCACTCAACACCTCCCACAAGTAGACCAATGACAAGCCAGCCTCTGAGCAATGGCTACCTACCCAAAACCCCCCTCCTCTCCATTTTTATTGATGAGCATGATGTTATATGGCATGGAATATCCCTTTGGTCAATTTAGGTCAGTTGTCCCACAGCGGTGGGGGAGCTTGCAGCTACCTGCAAGACCATTATCCTTAGGTCAGTTATGGTTTTCTAGCATGTTTTCAAAAGCTCCGTCTGACTGACTGAACAGGTTGCTAATTTGGGGAGATACCCATCATTTCTTTCCCAGCTGGCCACTGGGGAAGAGTTTCCCTTTCCCTTTTCTCTTTCCTTCCTCCCCTGCCCCCAAAAGTTATTTTTACCACTAGTCAATGTATATCATCAGCTACAGACCCTGCAAACAATTATTTGTTTATGTAAGTCTGTATCATAATCCTTTGTGCAACAGGGGAAGCAGCTGATGAGCTGGAGGGCAGGGCTGCTATTTGGAGGGACCTTGACAGGCTAGAGAAATGGCCTGACAGGAACCTCATGAAATCCAGCAAAGGCAAATGAAAGGTGCTGCATATGGCATGGAATAATCCCATTCAACACAACAGGCTAGGGGGCAAGTGGCTACAAAAAAACTTTGCATAAAAGCATCTGGGGTTACCAGTAGAAAACAAGTTGAACGTAAGTCAGCAGTATGCCTCTGCAGTAAAGGCAGCCAACCAAATACTGGGCTGTATTAGCAAGAATGTAGCCAGCAAGGTGAGGGAAGTGATTATTCCCCTCTATTTGGTAATTTTGAGTCTGCATCTGGAGTACTGTGTGAAGTTTGGGGCTCCTCATCACAAGAAAGACATTGAAATTACTGAAATGAATCCAGTGGAGGAACACCAAGATGATCAGGGGGCTGGACCCCACGGCATACAAGAAGAGACTGAGAACTATTTTTTTTTCTCAGCTATTTTTTTTTCTTAAAAACAGAGGGCAAATGGGATGGGTTATCTTATTACTGTCTACAACTATGTAATGGGAGGGTATAGAGAAGAAGGAGTGTCCTGGTTTCGGCTGGGATAGAGTTAATTTTCTTCCTAGTAGCAGGCATAGTGCTGTGTTTTGGATTTGGTAGGAGAAGAATGTTGATAACACACTGATGTTTTAGTTGTTGGTAAGTACTGCTTATGCTAGTCAAGGACTTTGCAGCTTCCCATGCTCTGCCAGGTGCACAAGAAACTGGGAGGGGGCTGTGGTGGTACATCTTCCCCCTGCCCCTGTTTTTTTTTTTCTGTCCTGTTTTTTCCCCTCTACTTCGTCTGCTTTACAATCTCAGGAATTCGCAGGCTGCAGCTTTTGCGTAGAGAGTTGGTCAGTTAAGCGCTCCTTAATTGTACCAGACACTCCTACATGGCTGGAGCAGAGAGCGGCTCTGTTCTTATCAAGATTCATATTATGGCTAACGAGGGGAACGAGAACAAACAGCTACCCCGGACAGCCTTGAAACAGGGTGGTATCATCGCTGCTGGAATTCCAGCAACAAGCCGACCCGAATTGTGGCTCGGATGGAAATTTACTGGTGATTAAAGTCAATCATCTCACAATCCTATAAAACAGCAGTCCTAAGTGAGGCCCTTTGAGCTCTCCTGGACCGCCACGGGCCGCACCAGCATCTCCCTCTGATCGAAATGTCTCTCAGAGTCAGCGAAAACTAGCAGACTCCGAAAGTCTGCTGCCACCAGAACTCCATTGCCGGAGATCAACAACGGAGCCTGGGCTGCTGATATTCTTCACTCCTCGAGACTCTGCTCTCGCCCGTTGAGAAATGCCAAGGCATTAGACGTGAGTATTTCACTAAACTCGAGGGGAATTTTTAACAGGTATACTATTTTCATATATGCATTTATAGTTGTAAGTTGCATGCATGAGTCAATTTAAGTAGTTTGTAGATGTATGATTTAATTTTAAAAGGAGTTTTATATTGCTGTACTATTCTTATAGCATTACTCTTATAAACCGTTGACCAAGTCTGAGACTAGGAGTGGGCCCAGCCGCACCTAGGCTCCTCTCTGAGAAGGAGTCTAGAAAGCAAGGGGGTCCATTCCGAACCTCGTGACTCAACGGGAGGGTTCCCTTTCGCCCCCCCCCCCCCCCCTTTTTACCTTTAGTCCATATATACGCAATGCTTTTATGAATCATCTTAACTTGTTGTGATTTAATTCTCTTTTATGTGCTTCTGTGTAGTAATAGAGCGAACCTTGCCATCTTCGAATCTGTAACTAAGTCACTGATCAATTTTGTCTAATCACTTTATTAATCATTGATGATTGAGTGCTATTAAAAATACTATAACCAAATTCTGCAATTCGCTATAAGTAAACTCTAACTTTTACTAAATCAAACTGTGTAAAGTCACTCATTCATAGTGAATCGACATAATCAGCAGGATTCACAAACCTGCATTCGTGACAATTTGGCGTAGTCGGCAGGATGGCAAGCAGTGTCACTGATTACTTAAAAGTGCATGGAATAAGTCCAAGCCCTAAATTCTCAGACAAATGGGCTCTTGATAACTGGGATAAATGGGAAGAAGTGGAAAAACAGCTAAAGGTGGCCAGAGGGAATATTAAAAATGGTAAAGGAAAAGGAATTATCTGTAAAATGTTAGGCACCTGCCTAGAAGCTGCCTGCAAAGACAAAAAGAGATCTAAGAGAAGGGAGCAGGATTTAAAGGAAGAAATAGAAGGCAGAAAGGCAGCTGAATTAATACTGTCCCAACGAATTGAAGAACTACAGAAACAGCTGCAGAAAGAAAAAGAGGAAAAACAAAAATTGGCAGAAAGGGTCGAGATGATGCTTGTGCAAGCCCCCGACCCCCTCGATATTGCACAAATTAAAAAACTAATTGTATCTCCTGAAGAATGGGATGGAAACATCTGGGGTGACCTTGACATTAATGATACGGGGAAAGATGATTCCTTACCTCCTCCAAATACCCCTACATATGTAGCTAGGCCCATTATTAAAACAGAAGAAACTACTGGGCCTCGGGGTGGAGTAGGAAATCATGCCCGAAAAATAACCCCATTTGATCCAATCCAAATGCCTGACCTACAAGAACACTATGGCTTTAAGCCAGGCGAAACTGAAACTGAATGTTTATGGAGAGTATGTTTAACTGGACAAGACAGAATTTTACTAAATGGTGATGAGGCCAGTGTATATTGGGGCCCTGGTGTCTTCTTAAATGCTGGCTCTGTGCCTCCAAATGATCCCCATTCGATAACCAGTAGACTGGCATACTGGGCTGGTGGAATTGATGTATGGAAGAGAGGAGAACCTCTAGTAATACCTATTAAATCCCTAAATGAACTTTCCGCAGCTATTACAAAAGCTGCCTGTATCCAGGCCATGTATGATTGCGGTATTTTTGACAGTCCCATATCAGCAATCGTGCATCATGAGATGCTAAAGCCATTAATTAAGAGAGTCCCTGCTATGCTCAAATCCTACCTTATTGCAAAACGAGATGAAATAAGGGGGAATGCAGAGTTCAATGCCTTATCGGGCATGAGGGAGGTTGCTGACAGACAAGAAGGAGCCTTAATGTGCAGAGATCTCCCCACCTGGGCAATATTAATGCATGACATTGTAAAGCATGGGCGAGAAGTGGGATGGAGTAATCAATCTGTTGAAACTGAAAATCCTAATCATAACATCAGACAAATTAAACAAACACCCCAAAATAGTTCCCAGAAACTGAAACCCATAAATTGTCGATCTAGGGTTCAGAGGTGGAGAGCAACCAGGAAAACTGGTTATGGTTAATTTACCACAAATCGGAAATGTGCCTATGACTCTGACTAAACCTTGTGGCACACTTGCTTGGAAAGCTATTGATAACCGTGGTACAAAACACAGAATTACTACTAGGTAGATTTATCCTGTATCATAAAAGGGGTAACCCGTTCGGACTCTCCCCGCCGAAACAGTTTTTTTTCTCTTTTCTCTCTCTTTTGCAGCACCCTGCAGGATGGCGTATGGAAATGCCGTGTTCATCTTACTATTCCAAATCCTAACAACATTGCTCCTCTTAGCCTGTGATCAAAGATCTATCACCTACCCCCACTGCAATTGTTGAAGGCTAACTCTGAAACTTAGCTAACATCGTAGCAGGAGCTGGCAAGTAAAAGACACTTAATCATCCTTAATCAGAAGAACAAACATTCAGCACCCTTTAACCAAAACATCCCAGAGAAACTAGACCTTCAAGAATTGCTGAGAAACTGATAAAAGGGAACATCCTACCCCAGCAGGTGCTGGAAAAACTGGACGATTGCTGACAAACAGTAATGGGGAAAGGTAATTCCGGCCAGGGGGATCACGACCACCAACTCAATTTAGGACCAAAAAGATTTGTGTCCCCCCCCATAAGAATCATGCGTGCTAATTTACGTAGCAAGCAAGGCTAATTAGAATATAGTTGACCAATAGCAGATAGCATGGTAATTACTAATCCTGTAAGTTTTGTGTATAAATAAGGCGCAGAGAGAAAAAAAATTTTTGATATCTCGACTGAGTGTGCGGATTGGATTGTTGCACATGGGGTAACGAACTCCTTTGTGAAACAGCAGAATGAATCTCACATTGGTGAGAAAACTGTTGCAGCACAACGACCTGGATCAACTGCTGAAAAGAATTCAGATCAATGGACAAAAGACTCTGATTACTATCCATCATGACACAGAGAGGATACATCGCATCCTAGAACAGGTCAGAAAAGACGGGGAACATCACTGGTGGGATACGGATGGTCACCAACAGCAACAGGGAGTCTGAATCAACAATTACACCCTACTATAATTTTACTTATTTTTACCGTATTATGTTTGCTATTGAATGTAGTCTTATATGTTAAAGTGTGGAAAATAGATAGACAACTAACATTGTTACCAACACCTCCTCGCATATATGAAACTGTTTAATCAAATTTAATAATTTAATAGACCAACCAAAAATTTCCCTCAAAATTCATAATTGGAACATGGCATTGATCTGTTTATAGGCACAGAGGCAAGAGGCGACCACACCGCCACTCTGTGGGTGAGATGGATTGACTTTAGTCACGGGGTGGATTGTGGTGGTACATCTTCCCCCTGCCCCTGTTTTTTTTTTCTGTCCTGTTTTTTCCCCTCTACTTCGTCTGCTTTACAATCTCAGGAATTCGCAGGCTGCAGCTTTTGCGTAGAGAGTTGGTCAGTTAAGCGCTCCTTAATTGTACCAGACACTCCTACATGGCTGGAGCAGAGAGCGGCTCTGTTCTTATCAAGATTCATATTATGGCTAACGAGGGGAACGAGAACAAACAGCTACCCCGGACAGCCTTGAAACAGGGTGGTATCATCGCTGCTGGAATTCCAGCAACAAGCCGACCCGAATTGTGGCTCGGATGGAAATTTACTGGTGATTAAAGTCAATCATCTCACAATCCTATAAAACAGCAGTCCTAAGTGAGGCCCTTTGAGCTCTCCTGGACCGCCACGGGCCGCACCAGCATCTCCCTCTGATCGAAATGTCTCTCAGAGTCAGCGAAAACTAGCAGACTCCGAAAGTCTGCTGCCACCAGAACTCCATTGCCGGAGATCAACAACGGAGCCTGGGCTGCTGATATTCTTCACTCCTCGAGACTCTGCTCTCGCCCGTTGAGAAATGCCAAGGCATTAGACGTGAGTATTTCACTAAACTCGAGGGGAATTTTTAACAGGTATACTATTTTCATATATGCATTTATAGTTGTAAGTTGCATGCATGAGTCAATTTAAGTAGTTTGTAGATGTATGATTTAATTTTAAAAGGAGTTTTATATTGCTGTACTATTCTTATAGCATTACTCTTATAAACCGTTGACCAAGTCTGAGACTAGGAGTGGGCCCAGCCGCACCTAGGCTCCTCTCTGAGAAGGAGTCTAGAAAGCAAGGGGGTCCATTCCGAACCTCGTGACTCAACGGGAGGGTTCCCTTTCGCCCCCCCCCCCCCCCCTTTTTACCTTTAGTCCATATATACGCAATGCTTTTATGAATCATCTTAACTTGTTGTGATTTAATTCTCTTTTATGTGCTTCTGTGTAGTAATAGAGCGAACCTTGCCATCTTCGAATCTGTAACTAAGTCACTGATCAATTTTGTCTAATCACTTTATTAATCATTGATGATTGAGTGCTATTAAAAATACTATAACCAAATTCTGCAATTCGCTATAAGTAAACTCTAACTTTTACTAAATCAAACTGTGTAAAGTCACTCATTCATAGTGAATCGACATAATCAGCAGGATTCACAAACCTGCATTCGTGACAATTTGGCGTAGTCGGCAGGATGGCAAGCAGTGTCACTGATTACTTAAAGGTGCATGGAATAAGTCCAAGCCCTAAATTCTCAGACAAATGGGCTCTTGATAACTGGGATAAATGGGAAGAAGTGGAAAAACAGCTAAAGGTGGCCAGAGGGAATATTAAAAATGGTAAAGGAAAAGGAATTATCTGTAAAATGTTAGGCACCTGCCTAGAAGCTGCCTGCAAAGACAAAAAGAGATCTAAGAGAAGGGAGCAGGATTTAAAGGAAGAAATAGAAGGCAGAAAGGCAGCTGAATTAATACTGTCCCAACGAATTGAAGAACTACAGAAACAGCTGCAGAAAGAAAAAGAGGAAAAACAAAAATTGGCAGAAAGGGTCGAGATGATGCTTGTGCAAGCCCCCGACCCCCTCGATATTGCACAAATTAAAAAACTAATTGTATCTCCTGAAGAATGGGATGGAAACATCTGGGGTGACCTTGACATTAATGATACGGGGAAAGATGATTCCTTACCTCCTCCAAATACCCCTACATATGTAGCTAGGCCCATTATTAAAACAGAAGAAACTACTGGGCCTCGGGGTGGAGTAGGAAATCATGCCCGAAAAATAACCCCATTTGATCCAATCCAAATGCCTGACCTACAAGAACACTATGGCTTTAAGCCAGGCGAAACTGAAACTGAATGTTTATGGAGAGTATGTTTAACTGGACAAGACAGAATTTTACTAAATGGTGATGAGGCCAGTGTATATTGGGGCCCTGGTGTCTTCTTAAATGCTGGCTCTGTGCCTCCAAATGATCCCCATTCGATAACCAGTAGACTGGCATACTGGGCTGGTGGAATTGATGTATGGAAGAGAGGAGAACCTCTAGTAATACCTATTAAATCCCTAAATGAACTTTCCGCAGCTATTACAAAAGCTGCCTGTATCCAGGCCATGTATGATTGCGGTATTTTTGACAGTCCCATATCAGCAATCGTGCATCATGAGATGCTAAAGCCATTAATTAAGAGAGTCCCTGCTATGCTCAAATCCTACCTTATTGCAAAACGAGATGAAATAAGGGGGAATGCAGAGTTCAATGCCTTATAACTCAACTTCTCCAGGCAGCCTCCTACCTCCAGCTGCTGCCCAGTAGAGCAGAGATGGCAGTCATATCTGGAGATGGCCCCAGTTTTCCTGAAGGGTGCCTGGAGTTCCACCACTGGTGCTGCTGGGTCAAGGCCAAGAGATTCCCATGACTTTTATCAAAGTCAAGAAGTGACAGGTGCCACACCTGCCAATACCTGTAGAAGCCCTGCCCCTACTTACGGTCACATGTCCCACTTGCCCTAGTAAGTCCCTTCTCTGTTCCAGTCACAAGGTCAGTTTACCCCACCTCTTTTTGCCCTGGAGGTTGGCATTTTTTAAAATGTCATAACCCATGTGTTCTCAGACTGCCCTGTGATTGGACAGCAGAGCAAGTCACCCCTTCCAGTTTACCTGGAAAAATGGCAGAACCAGCAACCCCTCCCACTACATGTGGAGGAGCTGCCATTTTGTTTCAGCCACCATTTTATGGCAGGGAGCTAACATTTTTGATTCCACCATACCCCATGTGTTCTCAGACTCCCCTGTGATTGGCTGACATTGACAGAGGCAAGGCTGCTGCAGCTCCGTGCCCCACAGGTCTAACCAGTAGCAAAGCTAAGAATGTATTCCCAATAGGCACACACACAAACACGCATATACCCACAAATATATACATATATGCATGGCCAGCCACGCAGATCAACGCAGACAGACGCACTCAGCGCTCACAAAAACACAAACAGCACCAATGACCTTATCCTGGTCCCCTCTCTGGCTGATCAGGGTGAAGGTCTATTAATGGTAAATACACACACACACATACAATGTGGATCCCTCTAGTAGCTGGGCTCAGACACTTGGTCTGCCCAGGAGCTAGCCCCTGGATCCCGGTCTCCCCAGTTGCTGGCACCTGGACATGTGATCCCCTGAGGCCCGCAGCACCACTCCAGTTGCTGGTACAAACTGCTTCACTCACAGGTGTGCATGTACACACACACACAAACCATGCCCTCACCCCCCCACAGCAGTCTGGGATTTCCCTGGTCTCTCTGGTAGCCAATCCCATCCCCTGTGGTCTCGCCCTTAGAGACACACACATGCACACACCTGGCTCAGAGTTCACTTCACCTACTCACTGGGTAGTCTGACTTGCTATTCGCTAGCAATCACACACTTGTTCACATACCCTCACTCTCTCCAGTTGCTGGCACCACGGACTCATGGGCCCCTATGACCACGCAGTATTACTTGGGCTTTGAGCTGTGTTGCAAGATACAAGCAACACTGCCCACTAAAATGGAAAACCAACAACAAAAAGCCAACTTGAGAAGCACGCATACATGGCTTCCTTTCTGCAGGCTTCTGCTATATGTGTTTCCTTATCCTTAGGTCAATGACCCCATAGAGCATTAAAAAAAAATGTCTGCCTAGTTCATTTCTTACATGTGTTAGCACTGTGTTAGAAGACATGTCTATGCCACTGCTTCTGCTAAAAGACATTTAGAATAGAACAGAACAGAATATTTCAGTTGGAAGGGACCTACAACGATCATCTAGTCCAACTGCCTGACCACTTCAGGGCTGACCAAAACTTAAAGCATCTTATTAAGGGCATTGTCCAAATGCCTCTGAAATACTGACAGGCATGGTGGGGCATCAACCACCTCTCTAGGAAGCCTGTTCCAGTGTTTGACCACCCTCTCGGTAAAGAAATGCTTCCTAATGTCAAGTCTGAACGTCCCCTGACGCAGCTTTGAGCCATTCCCACATGTCCTATCACAGGATACCAGGGAGAAGAGATCAGCACCTCCCTCTCCACTTGTGTGAGTTCTGAGTGTGTTGATCTGTGTGGCCGGCCATGTATATATGTGGTGTATACGTGTGCTCGTGCATGTGCCTACTGGGAAGAAATGCTCAGCCTGGCTACTGCTTGGTCATGGGAGTATGGAGCTGCAGCAGCCTCACCTCTGTCAGGCTACTGGATTCGTCCTTCTCTAACATTCACCTCTGGGTGAACAGTATATAGTGAAGAGGTAGCTTTCTGTGACGCATCCATTCTCTTTCAAGTCACACATTGTCATGGCACACTTGCTCTCAGAACCCTGTTAGATGGTGGTTTAATCCAGCTCCATAAGTAATACCACACATAGGGGAGGCTCTGTATTCTGGATCTTCCAGAGGTTACAGTGAAGTTGATAAACAAGAGAAGAGTTAACCTCCACAGGCAATAAGTACTGTGATGTGGACTTCATTTATGTCACAGATTAAGAAAATACATTCCTAGATCTCCAATTCTTAGGCTTGGTTATTTCAGTACTGTGGGTGCACTATTCCTAAATTACCGCCTATGACCCCATAGGGATAAGCTCTTTCCTTATCCCTAAATCTAGCTGTTTTCCTCCAGTAATGTCTTGTCTTTGCTGAGCTGCAACCAGACAACTTTAATTAATTACCTTCTAACAGAAGAAGAAAAAAAGCTCCCAACACTGGGGCATGACAAGAGAAACAGACAGCCTTGCCAAAGCCTGACGGGGAGATAGAAAGCCTCATGGGAGACAATATTCAAGCCTCCTTACAGAACAAAGGAAACAAGAATGGGTCTCTCCTTTTTGACTAGTAGCTACTGTAGCATCCATTGGGGAATTTTTATTGTACCCCTCGAGGTGAATTAAACAAATGTTTGTGCTCAAATATAAAGAGATTTAATGGCCAATGCATTGGACAGAGTCCTACTGCCATAAGCGGTTCTACAAGGAGTCTGCAAAGATGCAGCATGAGCCGATTCCTTATATACACTTGCGCCAGCACCAATCATAGGAGCGTCGGCATCGGGAGCCTTAACCCAGCGTTTGGTTCATCCCCCAGCGCCAGTTCTGCTGACCAAAAGTGTGCTGACAAAAAGTGTCCCCCTGAGCACTCTCTTTCCATGATCCTTACAAGGCAGCATTTCTTATCTTATCAGCAAGGGAATCTATGCTCCCTTGCAAGGAGTCCTTCTGTCTCTGGCATTCCTGCTTCTAGGCAGTTTAACCAGTTCTGCAGTTAGGCCTTCTTGCCCTCCACAACAGATCATTCCTCTGTTACAAATTACCATTGCTGAGCAGTTACAATTTGAATTTCCTCTTCAGCTGAAATGGATCCCCTGGGCCCATGGGCAGAGAGTGTGGGTGGAGGCCCTAGGTGAGGCTGGTCAGGGCCAGTAAGGCCTATTAGTGTGCTCAGGGGCCTGAAAAAGGCAGAAATGTCCTTCTTGTTCCTTGAGTTCATGTACCCAGGTGGCTAAGTCCTTGGTGACTGCACTATCCATGGCTCCGTCATTGGACGGAGACCGCAGCCGCCATGCCTCCCAGTCATCTAGCTCTAAGCTGCTGGTGCCCACACTCCAGCATTGTAATAGGCTAGTAGGTTTTCCTCTACTCATTTAAAATCAGTCTTTAGGTCCCTATTTAAGGGTTGTGTAGTTTCAGTTTCTTACATCATCAGTGTTTTGTGTGACTGTTCTCAGCCCCTCTTCCAGTCTGGCAGAAACCACCTCTTCACATGGATGCCAGGAGAGGAAGTGTTAAGATACGCTGCTCTGCTCGGAGCACAGCTACACAACCTTGACTCCTGTTTCCTCCCACTGCTCTTCAAGGAGTACACAGTGTCTCGGCCCCTCCCCCTTCCAACAAGTACAGTTTCATACCAAGGATATTTTGAACAGCGCAGAAAGGATTTGCTGGACTATAAACTGGGAGTTGCTGAGTGATTACAGAAGACATACCAGGAAGGGGAAAGACCTACATTACATTTGTTACTGTTTTATGCTTGAACATGTTTCAAAATGTTAGTGCTATCTTGTATACGCTATTAACATGCTATACAGAGTAGGAGGTAGTGGTATCTTATATACAGTATTGACACATTATATCAAGTAGAAGTTAGTGTTAACTTATGTATAAGTTAGTGTTATCCTATATGCACCATTAAAACACTACCTTGAGAAGGAGTACTAAGTGTGCTTCCCACCAGACTCCTACCCTGAGCACCCACTCTCAGGTTCTGCAAAATTGCACCCGGGCAAACTAATTTGGCAGCTGTAGGTAGTCTCAGCCTTGCGGACATTCGTTGGACAGTACTACAGCTGTACAATCCTCTTTTCACAGTCCAAAACCTCCTTTGGATCCCATTTATGACACCATTTTTATTAATGTCGTGGTTTAGGTCAGCACAGACTAAATGTAGGTATTAATTACTATGCAATAATTGGATCTGTGTGACGGAGTTTAGATATTGCCTCTGTGAAAGAGTGATTAATAATGCAAAGAACACTACAAAGTTATAGAAAACTGGTTATCTCTACTTCCTCATTCCTTGCTGACAGGACTAGTGGTTGTCAATAGTCAGGGTGCTGAGCATGATGGTTCTAGCCACGCAAGCTTAGTCTCAGGCATCCCTGGAGGTTCTCCAGGGTCAGGCGTCCCTAAAGGTAGAGTTGTGCCACTCCCCTTTGGGCTGAGGTGGATGAGTTTTATGAGGTGGAGAGACTATTCCAGGTTGTTTTATCGTTACTGGTTGGTGGACCACTCTGAGCTGTTGCTTGTTGATTGATGTAGTGAGTCACCAGGCGAACATTCTTGTATAAGTTTAGTTCTGCTATTTCTGCCAATTACACTTTTTTTTTTTTCATAACTCCTGTCTAATTGTGCTTTATCTAACAAAAATTACATCCCTAACAACTACATAGCAACATACTGAAGGTCAAACTGTGGGCCTCTGACATCAGCCTAACTACTTGAGTGATGTCAGCTCTGTAGGCCAGGACACTTGCCCTTGCCTCACTGTGGAGCTAAGCCATTTCGCAGCTTCACGAGCCCCTCTGGACCACAAGTCTCACTTATCTCACAGATACCTCCATAACAGACCCTTAGACTGGCTTTTGTCTAACAGTTATTTCAGAGAAAGTCATCTGATCTGACATGGAAGACATCAAAAAATCCCACCATATCCTTTGAAAGCTTGTTCCAAAAGTGAACATGCTCTGTCTGTTAAAAATGTGGTGCCTCATTCTTCTTTGTGTCATTTGTTTTTGACACTTTCTGGGTCTTTTTCAGCTTTTTTCTACCAAAGTAAAGAGCTCCCTAGTACCCAGTATTTTCTCCAGTGCAGTGAAAGTCTTTGTACATTTATGAAGTCACTTCTCAACCTTCTTTTTCTAAAGCTGAGCAGATCAAGTTCTTGAAGTCTCTCACTGGGAAGAAATTTTCCTCAGATGTTTAGATAGGAACAGAACTGAGGTGTGATCAGAGGCAAAATGAATTCCTTGATAAATTCCATTGGCTCGCTGGGGTCACACAGGAGAGGAATGTGACCTAATTACTCGAGTGATGTCAGCTCTGTAGGCCAGGACGGTCATATTCATGTCCATGGGACCAGATGGGATGCATCTAAGGGTGCTGAGGTAGCTGGCTGCTGTCATTGCAAGGCTGGTCTCTATCATCTTCAAAAAGTCATGGCAATCAGGGAAAGTTCCTGATAGAACATAAAATAAAAATGAAGAAAAGAAAAGAAAAGAAAAGAAAAGAAAAGAAAAGAAAAGAAAAGAAAAGAAAAGAAAAGAAAAGAAAAGAAAAGAAAAGAAAAGAAAAGAAAAGAAAAGAAAAGAAAAGAAAAGAAAAGAAAAGAAAAGAAAAGAAAAGAAAAGAAAAGAAAAGAAAAGAAAAGAAAAAATTTCAGTTGGAAGGGACCTAGTCCAACTGCCTGACCACTTCAGGGCTGACCAAAATTTAAAGCATGTTATTAAGGGCATTGTCCAAATGCCTCTGAAATACTGTCAGGCATGGTGGGGCATCAACCACCTCTCTAGGAAGCCTGTTCCAGTGTTTGACCACCCTCTCGGTAAAGAAATGCTTCCTAATGTCAAGTCTGAACCTCCCCTGGCACAGCTTTGAACCATTCCCACATGTCCTATCACAGGATACCAGGGAGAAGAGATCAGCACCTCCCTCTCCACTTCCCCTCCTCAGGAAGCTGTAGAGAGCAATGAGGTTGCCCCTCAGCCTCCTTCTCTCCAAACTAGACAAACCCAGTGTCCTTATCCGCTCCTCATAGGACATGCCTTCCAGCCCTCTCACCAGCTTTGTTGCCCTCCTCTGGACCCATTCAAGTACCTTAACATCCTTCTTAAATTGTGGGGCCCAGAACTGCACACAATACTCAAGGTGAGGCCGCACCAACGCTAAATACAGGGGGATAATCACCTCTTTTGACTGGCTGGTTATACTGTGTTTAATGCACCCCAGGATGCGGTTTGCCCTCTTGGCTGCCAGGGCACACTGCTGACTCCTGTTGAGCCTACTGTCAACCAGCACCCCCAGATCCCTTTCTGCAGGGCTGCTCTCCAGCCACTCCTCTCCCAGTCTATACTTGCCTCCGGTTTTACTCCATCCTAGGTGCAGAATCTGGCATTTGTTCTTGTTAAATTTCATGCCAATCTATCTAGATCCCTCTGCAAGGCCTCTCATCCCTCAAGAGAGTCAGCAGCACCTCCCAGTTTAGTATGGTCAGCAAACTTGCTAAGGGTGCATTCAACTCCTGCATCCAGATCATTGGTAAAAATATTGGACAGAAATGGCCTTGAACCCTGAGGGACACCGCTGGTGACTGATCACCAGCCAGATGTAGCCCCATTCACTACAACCCTTTGAGCCCTGCCCTTCAGCTAGTTCTTCACCCAGCGCACTGTGTATCTGCTCATCCCACAGCTGGACAACTTGTCCAGAAGGATGCTGCGAGGGACAGTATCAAAAGCCTTACTAAAATCCAGAAAAACTACATCCACCGCCTTCCCTTCATCCACTAGGCGGGTGACCTTATCGTAGAAGGATATCAAATCCGTTAAACAGGACTTTCCCTTTGTGAACCCATGTTGGCTGTGCCTGATGATTGCATTGTCCTTTAAATGCCTTTTGATAGCACCCAGCGTGATCTTCTCCATAATTTTTCCAGGTACTGAGGTTAGACAAACAGGTCTGTAGTTTCCTGAGTCTTCCCTCATGCCCTTCTTGTAAATTGGAATTACGTTGGCTAGCTTCCAGTCAGCAGGGACCTCCCCAGACTCCCAAGACCTTTGGTAGATGATTGAGAGGGCTCCTGCTGTAACATCCGCTAGCTCCTTCAGTACTCTGGGATGAATCTCCTCAGGCCCCATGGACTTGTGAACATTCAGCTGATACAGCTGGTCCCTTACAATTTCAGTGTCCATAAATGGAAAGTCACTGTTCCTGCACTTGCTGTCCTCTGACTCAGGGGAGCAGACAGCCCAAGGTCTATCAGTATTATTAAAGACTGAGGCAAAAAAAAATTGAATGCCTCCGCTTTTCCTTCATCCCTCTTTGTCAGGTGACCATCTTCAACAAGTATCAGTCCAATGTTTTCTTTAGACCTCCTCTTGCTATTAACGTACTTAAAAAAGCCTTTCTTGTTGTCTGACACAACACTGGCCAGTTTTAACTCTAGTTGAGCTTTAGCCTTTCATGTCTTCTCCCTGCATATGCGAGGCACGGCTCTGTAATCTTCCTGCGAAGCCTGACCTCGCTTCCAGAGATCATACGATTTCTTTTTCTGCCTGAGTTCCAAGAGGACTTCCCTGTTCAGCCAAGCTCGTCTTCTGCCCTGCTTGCCTGACTTGCAACACCATGGGATTGCCTGCTCCTGTGCTTCTAAAAGGTGGTTCTTAAAAACAGACCAGCACTCATGGATTCCTAAGCCCTCAAAAGCAGATTCCCAGGGGACACTGCTAAGTAGCTCCCTGAATAGCTTAAAGTTTGCTCTCTTGAAATGCAGGGTAGCAACTCTGCTGTCCTTTTTTCTCATTACACTGAAAATGTTAAACTCGGCCATTTCATGATCACTGTGGCCAAGACAGCTGCCTACCATCACATCTCCCACGAGTCTTTCTCTATTCACAAACAAGTCTAGGAAGGTATCTTTCCTAGTTGGCTCACTGAGTACTTGTGACAAGAAGTTATCTTCCACAAACTTCAGGAATTTCCCAGACTTGCTCGTCACAGCAGTATGGTGTTCCCAGTTGATGTCTGGGAAGTTGAAATCTCCCATAAGGACAAGGCATCCAGAAATCCCTCCTAATTGCCTATAGAATAACTCATCAGTGCTATCATCCTGGCTGGGCAATCCGTAGTAGACACCCACTACAACATCATCTTTGTTTTCCATCCCCCTAATCCTCACCCAGAGGCTCTCAACCACATCACCGCTAAGTGTGAGGGCTGTACAATCAAACCTCTCCCTTACATACAGAGTGCAACACCTCCACCTCGCCTGCCCTGCCTATCCCTCCTGAACAGCCTGTAGCCCTCCATCCCAGCACTCCAGTTGTGGGACTCATTCCACCAAGTCTCACTAATACCAATGATATCATAGTTCTGGGAACTAACGAACACTTCTAGTTCATCCTGTTTGTTTCTAATACTGTGTGTGGGGGTCTACAAGCATTTCAGATATGCTCCTGAGCCCTCCGTGCTCCCAGGAACGGCGTAAATGTTCCCACTAGCATTGCCACCCTCAGGCGATGCCATGCCAACCCTTGGTTTACCTTCAGCTCTCCTGATGGTATCCCCTTCCCCCACTGATTCTAGTTTAAAGCCCTCTCGATCAGTCCCTCCAACTTGCATCCAAAGACGCATTTTCCCCATCAGAACACGAAGCATTTACTATGCTCCTGGGGAGGTGGGAAGCTTGGGAGGTACAAATCACCCTTTTGAAGCCGCTAAAAGGTGAATTGCTGATCAGAACAAAAGCCACGTAGTAACCTGGCTTGCAAACCAGGATGCTTACAGCTTACACAAGGTGGCAAGAAAGCATTTTAAAAGAAACAAGGTGATTGTGGCAGAGGTGGATGCACAATGGCAGGCAGATTTGGTGAATATGCAACAGTTTTCCAAGCACACGGATGGTGTTAAGTACATCTAATAATGATAGACATGTTACCAAAATATGCCTGGGCTTTTGGTCTAAAAGGCAAAGACAGGTTATGAAATAGCTTGGGCTTTTAAAAACATTTTTACCAGGGGGCACGTGCCTTGTAAAATTACAGACTGACTGGGGAAAAGGATTTTTAAACCAGCCTTTAAACAAACTGCTACAGCAGTATAACGTTCAACACTTTGTTACTAATAATAAAGTAAAAGCTTCCATCATACAGCATCATACAGCAACAGGGCGCATGATACGGAGGATTCCCTATCCTCTCACCGCCTGACTGAACACGGTGACTGAAGGGATAGGGGGGAATGGCGACAAGTTTCTGCCCGGCACAGCAGGCACGTGTCCTCCGTGACTACCCCACATTCCCAGGTGACCTTCCATAATAGGTACAAGGCTCTGCAAGTGGAACCGAACAATAACGAGGACGATGGTTCATCTAGCTTGGAGGTGCCGCTGAGGTTAAGTTGGCCTATGCCCTGTGTCAAAACCACTTCCATAAAGAAAAAAAGACAGGTCATTGTCATAGAAGACTCTCTCCTGAGGGGAACAGAAGGCCCAATTTGCCAACTGGACCCACTTCTTAGGGAAGTCTGCTGCCTCCCTGGGGCCCAGGTTAAAGGTGTGAAGAGAAAACTTCCTACCCTGGTATGGCCCTCAGATTATTATCCATTATTGATTTTTCATGTAGGCAGCAATGAAGTTGCAACAAGAAGTCTGAGGGCAATCAAGAGACTTCAGTGCCTTGGGACAACTGGTTAAGGGATCAGGAGCACAAGTAGTGTTCTCCCCTACCCTTCTTCCCCTGGAGGGAATGATGAGGGAAGAAACAGGAAGACCCAGCAGATCAATACCTGGCTCCGAGCCTGGCGTCACTGGCAGAATTTTGGGTTTTTTGATCATGGGTCAGTCTACATGACACGAGGCCTGCTGGTGACAGATGGGGTACACCTGTCTCAAAGGGGGAAAAGGATCCTTGCACGGGAGTTAGCAGGGCTCATTGAAAGAGGGTTAAACTAGATTTGAAGGGGGGAGGCGATAAAACCAGGCTCACTAGAGATAAGCCTGGGGGCGGCACGCCAACATTTGAGGGACAGCGTGCTAGCGAGGTCCTTCGGTCTGCCATGTCAGTGGAGGTAGGGGATGGAGATCCACACGGCAGCAAAGACGCAAGGGTTGCTGATGTGTCAGAAACCACGGAAGCGCCTGACAACAGTCACATAGGAATTAGGGCTTATCCCCCAAAAAAGGTGGCGGGATCAATAGCCCAACTGAAGCACATCTACACCAATGCACACAGCATGGGCAACAAACAAGAGGAGTTGGAAGCCATTGTGCAGCTGGAAAACTATGATTTAGTTGCAGTCACGGAAACATGGTGGGATGACTCACACAACTGGAGTGCTGCAATGGATGGCTATAAAGACTTCAGAAGGGATAGGCAAGGAAGGAGAGGCGGTGGGGTAGCCCTGTATGTTAGGGAGTGTTTTGACCATCTAGGGCTTAATGATGGTGACGACAGGGTTGAGAGTTTATGGGCAAGAGTCAGGGGGAAGGCCAACAAGGCCGATATCATGGTGGGAGTCTGTTATAGACCAACCAAAACCGATGAAGAGGCAGATGAAATATTCTATAAGCAGCTGGGAGAAGTCTCACGATCGCTAGCCCTTGTTCTCATGGGGGACTCCAACTTACCAGATGACTGCTGGAAATACAATACAGCAGAGAGGAAACAGTCTAGGAGGTTCCTGGAGCACGTGGAAGGTAACTTCCTGACACAGCTGGTGAGTGAGCCAATTAGGGAAGGCGCCCCGCTGGACCTGTTGTTTGCGAACAGAGAAGGACTTGTGGGTGATGCAATGGCTGGAAGCCATCTTGGGCACAGCGATCATGAAATGATAGAGTTTTTGATTCTCCGAGAAGTAAGGAGGGGGTTAGCAGCACTGCTACCTTGGACTTCCAGAGGGCAGACTTTGGCCTGTTTAGGGGCCTGGTTGACAGAGTCCCTTGGGAGGCAGTGCTGAAAGGCAAAGGAGTCCAGGAAGGCTGGACATTCTTCAAGAAGGAAATCTTAAAGGCGCAGGAGCTGTCTAGGAGGTTCCTGGAGTGTGTGGAAGCTAACTTCCTGACACAGTTGGTGAGTGAGCCACCTAGGGAAGGTGCCCCGCTGGACCTGTTGTTTGCGAACAGAGAAGGACTTGTGGGTGATGTGACGGTTGGAGGCCATCTTGGGCACAGCGATAAAGAAAGAAATCTTAAAGGTGCAGGAGCAGGCCGTCCCCATGTGCCAAAAGACGAGCCGGCGGGGAAGAAGACCGGCCTCGCTGAACACAGAACTTTGGCTGGAACTCAGGAAAAAAAAAGATAGAGTTTATGACCCTTGGAAGAAGGGGCAGGCAACTCAGGAGGACTACGAGGTTGTCATGAGGTTATGCAGGGAGAAAATTAGAAGGGCCAAAGCCCAACTAGAACTTAATCTGGCTACTGCCGTAAAAGACAATAAAAAATGTTTCTATAAATACATTAAAAACAAAAGGAGGGCTAAGGAGAATCTCCATCCTTTATTGGATGCAGGGGGAAACATAGTGACAAAGGATGAGGAAAAGTCTGGGGTACATAATGCCTTCTTTGCCTCACTCCTTAATAGTAAGACCAGTTGTTCTCGGGGCACGCAGCCCCCTGAGCTGGAAGACACGGACGGGGAGCAGGATGAAGCCCCCATAAGCCAAGGGGAAATGGTTAGCGACCTGCTACACCACTTAGACATACACAAGTCTACGGGGCCGGATGGGATCCACCCAAGGGTACTGAGGGAACTGGCGGAAGTGCTCACCAAGCTGCTTTCAGTAATTTCTCAGCAGTCCTGGCTAACCAAGGAGGTCCCAGTTGACTGGAAGTTAGCAAACGTGATGCCCATCTGCAACAAGGTCTGGAAGGAGGATCCGAGGAACTACAGGCCTGTCAGCCTGACCTCGGTGCCACAGAAGGTTATGGAGCAGATCATCTTGAGTGACGTCACGCGGCACATATGGGACAACCAGGTGATCAGGCCTAGTCAGCATGGGTTTATGAAAGGCAGGTCCTGCTTGACTAACCTGATCTCCTTCTATGACAGGGTGACCTGCTTAGTGGGCGAGGAAAAGGCTGTGGATGTTGTTTACCTGGACTTCAGTAAAGCCTTTGATACCGTTTCCCACAGCATTCTCCTGGAGAAACTGGCTGCTCAGGGCTTGGACGGGTATACCCTTTGATGGGTAAAAAAGTGGATGGATGGCCAGGCCCAAAGCATTGTGGTGAAGGGAGTAAAATCCAGTTGGCGGCTGGTCACAAGTGGTGTTCCCCAGGGCTCGGTATTGGGGCTGGTTCTGTTTAATACCTTTATCAATGATCTGGACAAGGGGATCGAGTGCACCCTCAGTAAGTTTGCAGACGACACCAAATTGGGTGGGAGTGTCGATCTGCTCGAGGGTAGGAAGGCCCTGCAGAGGGACCTGGACAGGCTGGATCGATGGGCCGAGGCCAACTGTATGAGGTTTAACAAGGCCAAGTGCCGGGTCCTGCACTTGGGTCACAACAACCCCATGCAACGCTACAGGCTTGGGGAAGAGTGGCTGGAAAGCTGCCCAGCGAAAAAGGGCCTGGGGGTGGTGGTCAACAGCCAGCTGAATATGAGCCAGCAGTGTGCCCAGGTGGCCAAGGCGGCCAACAGCATCCTGGCCTGTATCAGGAATAGTGTGGCCAGCAGGACTAGGGAAGCGATCGTCCCTTTATACTAGGCACTGGTGAGGCCGCACCTCGAACACTGTGTTCAGATTTGGGCCTCTTACTGCAATAAAGACATTAAGGTGCTGGAGCGCATCCAAAGAAGGGCAACAAAGCTGGTGAAGGTTCTAGAGCACAAGTCTTATGAGGAGTGGCTGAGGGAACTGGGGTTGTTTAGCCTGGAGAAAAGGAGGCTCAGGGGAGACCTTATTGCTCTCTACAACTACCTGAAACGAGGATGTGGCGAGGTGGGTGTCGGTCTCTTCTCCCAAGTAGCAAGTGATAGAAAAGGAAATGGCCTCAAGTTGCACCAGGGGAGGTTTAGATTGGATATTAGGAAAAATTTCTTCACTGAAAGGGTTGTCAAGCATTGGAACAGGCTGCCCAGAGAGGTGGTGGAGTCACCATCCCTCGAGGTATTTAAAAGATGTGTAGATGTGGCGCTTAGGGACATGGTTTAGTGGTGGACTTGGCAGTGTTAGGTTAGCACTTGGACTCGATGATCTTAAGGGTCTTTTCCAACCTAAATGATTCTATGATTCTATAATTCTATGGTTTTAAGAGGACTCTTGAAACCAAGATCTGGAGGTATTTTACAGCATGCAACAACTTTTGTAGCTTCAAAGTGTTATTGCAGTTTATGAAGAGTAATAACTACAGCTTACACAGAACTCTCAGAGCCAGGCCTGTGCACATGCACACTTCAAACTCTGCAAAGGTGTGCAAAACCATATATGGGTATTGGTTTTAAGTTTAAGTGCAGGGAGAGAGAGGGGACCCCAGCCCCCCGCCTACAGCGAGAAAGAGCAGGAAAGGGGGAGCTGCTGACGAGAGGCAGCTCTGACGCAGCGTGGGCGGGGACAGGAGTGACAGCGGCAGTTTAAAACCCAGTGTAACTGCCATTTCAGCGAAGTCACCGAGGCAAAGGGCTTCGGAGCGGAGGCTCGTGCCGGGGCACCCTTCCTAAGGCGGCAAAAGCGCAGGGAGAGAGAGGGCACCCCAGCCGCCGCCTACAGCGGGAAAGAGTGGGAAAGGGCAAGCTGCTGATGAGTGGCAACTCTGACTCAGTGTGGGTGGGGCCAGGAGTGAAGGCAGCCAAACCACCTCACCTATAAAAGCAGCCCCCAGGGAGCGCAAGCAACCAGGAGCGGGGCAAACACGACGGGCAAACAGGGCGTGGCACGTCAGAAGGGCGTGGTGCGGCAGTTCGTGCGGCAGTTCGCGTTGGCAGGGCGTTCGGGGAAGGCCAAGTCCCCCTCTTAGCTTAAGAGGTAGGTTCAGTAAGTTCAACTGGTGAGAGGGTGCCCAGGCATGGCCATGGTATCCACCCGGCGGAAGGCTGTATCCTCTGCACTACCCAGAAAGGCTGTATCCACCCAGACTGAGCTCCCAGGGAAACACACAGCCGTCCAGGTCTCCGGCCGCAGGGAGTGCCACCAGCTTGCTCTGGGAACAGATGGCAGTGGAGGGAACAGCTGTGTACGCTGTGACCAGGTGGACTATCTACTCGGCTTGGTGGCAGAGCTAAGGGAGGAAGTAGACAGGCTGCGGAGCATCAGGGAGTCTGAGCAGGAGATAGACTGGTGGAACCATGCTCTGACCTCCCAGAAACCTGAACAGGGACAGTCACCAGAAAAAGCCCGTGACCAAAGGGATCCAGTATCCTCCCCCCACCAGGATGTAGGCAGGGCCTTAGAGGGAAGCAGCAAGTAGAAACAAGTCCACAATCGGGGCAGCAAGCAAACCCTTTCCTTGCCCACCGTGCCCCCCCAGGTGCCTCTGCACAATAGGTATGAGGCTCTAGATGTGGAGGACCAGTCAGTGGATGATGTGGGTGTCAATCCATCTACACCAGAGGAGTCGCCAAGACCACAAAGACCTACCCCCCCATATTACTACCACCTCCACAAGAAAGAAAAGACGGGTCATAGTCATAGGAGACTCCCTTCTGAGGGGAACAGAGGGTCCAATATGCCAGGTAGACCCTCCTCATAGGGAAGTCTGCTGCCTCCCAGGAGCCCGGGTCAGAGATATCACCAGGAGACTTCCCAGCCTGGTACAGCCCTCGGACTACTACCCCTTACTGCTCTTCCACGTGGGTGGTGACGAAGTTGCAGTGCGTAGCCCAAGGGTGATTAAAAGAGACTTCAGGGCCTTGGGACACTTAGTGAGGGAATCGGGGGCACAGGTTATTTTTTCCTCCCTCCTTCCAGTTGTGGGAGGTGACATTGGAAGGAACAGGCGACCCCATCTCTTAATACATGGCTCCGTGGCTGGTGCCACCGTCACAACTTTGGGTTTTTTGACAATGGGACGGCCTACACGGCACCAGGCTTGCTGGCGTTAAATGGGAGTCACTTTTCTCAAAGGGGAAAGAGGGTCTTTGCACAGGAGCTTGCGGGGCTCATTGACAGGGCTTTAAACTAGATGTGAAGGGGGAGGGGGAACATACCAGGCTTGCCTGTGACAAGCTGTGGGATGGTACGCAATGGTTAGAGGAATGGGGTGCTAGTATGAGCCCTCAACCTGTTGCCCAGAGGCGTGCTGGGGACACCGCAGCACAGTCGAAGTCTTGCGGAGATGAGCTGGGGGCTCCTGAGGTAGTAGGAGCTAACAAAGAAACCTCCGTGAAACACCACAAGGGAAGCAAGGGTGTTCCACTAAGAAGGTGACATCGCCAACAGCCCAGATGAAATGCCTCTACACGAATGCACGCAGCATGGGGAACAAACAGGAGGAGCTGGAAGCTACTGTGCTACTAGAAAGCTACGACCTCATTGCCATAACTGAAACGTGGTGGGACGAATCCCACAACTGGAATGTGGCTATTGATGGCTACAGGCTGTTCAGAAGGGACAGGCGAGGAAGGAGGGGCAGAGGCATTGCCCTCTACATAAAGAAATGGATACAGTGTGAACACCTGTCCCTGAAGAATAGCCACAAGCAGTTCGAAAACTTTTGGGTAAGAATCGGAGACAGAGGCAACAAAGGGAACCTTGTGGTTGGTGTCTACTACAGGCCGCCTGATCAAGGGGAACCTGCTGACGAAGCCTTCTTCCTCCAGCTCCGGGACGCTTTGCTCTTGCAGACTCTCGTCCTGCTGGGGGACTTCAACCACCCCGACATTTGCTGGAAAAGCAACACGGTGAGCTGTAAGCAATCCAGGAGATGCCTGGAATGCATAGACCACAACATCTTAGGCCAGATAATAGACACCCCTACCCGACAGGATGCGATACTGGATCTGATGGTCACCAATGCAAGTGAGCTCATCGGTGATGTCAAAATTGGTCGCAGCCTGGGCTGCAGTGATCACGCATTGGTGGAGTTCACGCTCCTGAGGGACATGGGAAAAGCGAGGAGTACAGTCAGGACCCTAAATTTTAGGAAAGCAAGCTTCCAGCTCTTCAAGGAGTTAGTCAGAAGGACCCCCTGGGAAACGTTCCTCAGGGACAGGGGAACAGAACAGAGCTGGCAGATATTTAAGGACACCTTCCATAGAGGGCAAGAGCTCTCAGTCCCCAGGTGTCCTTGGAATAGTACAGGGAAGCTGCCCAGTTGTGTAGGGAGGGGGTCAGGAAGGCCAAGGCGCAGCTGGAGCTGAATTTGGCAAGGGGTGTAAAGAATAACAAGAAGGGCTTCTAGAGGTACATCAACCAGAAAAGGAAGGTTAAAGAAAGCGTACCCCCCTTGATGAACAAGAATGGCAAACTTGTATCAACAGACAATGAGAAGGCTGAGGTACTCAACAACTTCTTTGCCTCGGTCTTCACTGGCAACTTCTATCCTCACCCCTCCCGAGTTGATGGACCGCAAAATAGGGACCAGGGGGGTAAAGCCCCTCCCACTGTAAGGGAAGATCAGGTTCGAGACCACCTGAGGAACCTCAATGTACACAAGTCTATGGGACCTGATGAGATGCATCCCAGAGTCCTGAGGGAATTGGCTCATGTAGTTGCCAAGCCACTCTCCATGATATTTGAAAAGTCATGGCAGTCAGGTGAAGTCCCTGCTGACTGGAAGAAGGGGAATGTTGTGCCCACTTTTAAAAAGGGAAGAAAGGAGGACCCTGGGAACTACCGACCTGTCAGCCTCACCTCTGTGCCTGGGAAGATCATGGAACAGATCCTCCTAGAAGCTATGCTCAAGCACACGGAGGACAGGGAGGTGATTCGAGACAGCCAGCACGGCTTCACCAAGGGCAAGTCCTGCCTGACCAACCTAGTGGCTTTCTATGAAGGAGTGACTGCATCAGTGGACAAGGGACAAGTAATGGATGTCATCTACTTGGACTTCTGTAAAGCCTTCGACACAGTCCCCCACAACATCCTTCTCTCTAAATTGGAGAGATATGGGTTTGATGGGTGGACTGTTCGATGGATAAGGAATTGGCTGGATGGTCGCATCCAGAGGGTCATGGTCAATGGCTCGATGCCCAGACGGAGACCAGCGACAAGTGGAGTCCCTCAGGGGTCCGTACTGGGACGAGTGCTGGTTAACATCTTCATCAACGACATAGACAGTGGGATTGAGTGCACCCTCAGCAAGTTTGCAGACGACACCAAGGTGAGTGGTGCCGTTGACACACAAGGAGGACGAGATGTTATCCAGAGGGACCTGGACAAGCTGGAGAGGTGGGCCTGTGTGAACCTCATGATGTTCAAGGAGGCCAAGTGCAAGGTCCTGCACCTGGAATGGGGCAACCCCCGATATCAATACAGGCTGGGGGATGAAGGGATTGAGAGCAGCCCTGCAGAGGAGGACTTGGGGGTACTGGACATGAGCCGGCAATGTGCGCTTGCAGCACAGAAAGCCAACCGTATCCTGGGCTGCATCAAAAAAGCGTGGCCAGCAGGTCGAGGGAGGTGATTCTGCCCCTCTACTCTGCTCTCGTGAGACCCCACCTGGAGTACTGCATCCAGCTCTGGAGTCCTCAGCACAAGAAGGACACGGACCTGCTGAAGCGGGTCCAGAGGAGGGCTACCAAAATGATCCAAGGGCTGGAGCACCTCTCCTATGAGGCCAGGCTGAGAGAGTTGGGGTTGTTCAGCCTGGAGAAGAGAAGGCTGCGAGGAGACCTTATTGTGACCTTCCAGTACTTAAAGGGGGCCTATAGGAAGGATGGGGAGAATCTTTTTAGCAAGGCCTGTTGTGACAGGACAAGGAATAATGGATTTAAACTAAAGAAGAATAGATTTAGACTAGACATAAGGAAGAAATTTTTTACCATGAGGGTGGTGAAGCATTGGAACAGGTTGCCCAGAGAGGTGGTAGAGGCCCCATCCCTAGAAACATTCAAGGTAAGATTGGACAGGGCTCTGAGCAACCTGATCTAGTTAAAGCTGTCCCTGCTCACTGCAGGGGGGTTGGGCTAGATGACCTCTAAAGGTCCCTTCCAACCCAAAGCATTCTATGATTCTATGACACTCCCTTTGAACATCCAGCCCAGCAACGGCAGTCGTGTTATCAGCATTCTTATACTAAATCCAAAACACAGCACTATGCCAGCTACTAGGAAGAAAATTAACTCTATCACAGCCGAAACCAGGACAGTAACCAGCTATGAAAAAGTCCAGAGGTGTAGGCTCCATGATAGCTAAAAGTGGGGTCACTTCAACAAATCCAACTCAGATCTGATACATTCTTCTTAGGAGCTGTGAATGAAAGGTATCCCTGTCAAAATATAGCTCCTTGTCCTGGCATTGTGCATCACTTGCTTTGTATATTATTATTATTATTATTATCATTATTATATTTTTATTATTATCATTACTGTTTTACTTTATTTCAATTATTAAACTGTTCTTATCTCAACCCAGGAGTGTTTCTCACTCTTACTCCTCTGATTCTCTCCCCCATCCCATCGGGGTAGGGGGAGTGAGCGAGCGGCTACGTGGTGCTTAGTTGCTGGCTGGGGCTAAACCACGACACTCCTTTTCCTAGCAGTAGAATGGGCCCCCATTCTTTTTGTTTTCCATTTCTTTTGCACTGTTCACCCTGTCCTGTTCTTTTTCTTCTTCCTGTTCTAGTCAGACTGCTGCCTGGCACCACCCAGCCTTTTTCTTTTAAGGGGCTGGGGTCAGCCTTCCCTCTGGGGGCATGAAGCAGCTCTCTTTCTTTTAAAGCTCTTTCTTTGTATATAATCAAGCCTCAAGACCTCCTGCTTTGCCAGTGGTTCTGGCTTGTCCAGGAGGTTCTTGGAAATGCATCCAAACATATTTGTTGCAGTGTCTTGTATGATGCTTTTAACATGTGGCTTAAATAATTTCCAAACCCCATTTCAAAAGCAGAATGGCCTTTCTAAACAGGCTATGGAATATACCTCCAGTGTCCACCCCATACATCACAGGAACGCCTTGAAAACCAGGAAGACCATTGTCAGCCTGTGCTCTGTATTAATTCATGTACAAGGCCAGTTCCTCATAGTTCTTTACCACTGCCTACTTGGCATGTTTTCTAAAATTTCAGAGACTTCTGGGTCCACAGATGCAGCTTCACAATCACCTTCACAAAGCAAAATGAGACATGCTTGTTCTGGTCAGTCTTTATTTCAGTGCTGGTTGTGTTGATGTGCTGGTGGTTTACTGGCACAGTGCAGCTTATCATATGACACTGTAACAGTCTCATCATTACTGCTGGTTAGAATATAGCATGATAATGGAAACAAAAAGTCCCTGTGGTGGGTTAACCCTGGCTGGACGCCAGCTGCTCACCAAAGCTGCTCTATCATTCCCCTCCTCATCTGGACAGGGGAAAAAAAATATAATGAAAGGCTCGTGGGTCGAGATAAGGGAGGGAGAGATCATTCACCAATTACCGTCATGGGCAAAACAAACTTGACTTGGGGATATTAGAATCATAGAATCACAGAATGCTTTGGGTTGGAAGGGACCTTTAGAGGTCATCTAGCCCAACCCCCCTGCAGTGAGCAGGGACAGCTTTAACTAGATCAGGTTGCTCAGAGCCCCATCCAACCTGACCTTGAATGTTGCCAGGGATTGGGGCCTCTACCACCTCTCTGGGCAACCTGTTCCAGTGCTTCACCACCCTCACTGTGAAAAATTTCTTCCTTATATCCAGCCTAAATCTACCCTCCTTTAGTTTAAAAACATTACTCCTTGTTGTGTCACAACAGGCCTTGCTAAAAAGATTCTCCCCATCCTTCCTATAGGCCCCCTTTAAGTACTGAAAGGCCACAATAAGGTTTCCTCGCAGCCTTCTCTTCTCCAGGCTGAACAACCCCAACTCTCTCAGCCTGGCCTCATAGGAGAGGTGCTCCAGCCCTTGGATCATTTTGGTGGCCCTCTTCTGGACCCGCTCCAACAGGTCCATGTCCTTCTTGTGCTGAGGACTCCAGAGCTGGACGCATGTCCTGGTTTCGGCTGGGATAGAGTTAATTTTCTTCCTAGTAGCAGGCATAGTGCTGTGTTTTGGATTTAGTAGGAGAAGAATGTTGATAACACACTGATGTTTTTAGTTGTTGCTAAGTACTGCTTATGCTAGTCAAGGACTTTTCAGCTTCCCATGCTCTGCCAGGTGCACAAGAAGCTGGGAGGGGGCACAGCCAGAATAGTTGATCCAAACTGACCAAAGGGCTATTCCATACCATATGACATCATGCTCAGTATATAAGCTGCAGGGAGTTGGCCGGGGAGCAGCGATCGCTGCTCGGGATCTGGCTGGGTATCAGTCGGTGGGTGGTGAGTAATTGCATTGTGCATCACTTGCTTTGTATATTATTATTATTATTATATTGTTATTATTATCGTTACTATTTTATTTTATTTCAATTATTAAACTGTTCTTATCTCAACCCAGGAGTGTTTCTCATTCTTACTCCTCCGATTCTCTCCCCCATCCCACTGGGGCAGGGGGAGTGAGCAAGCGGCTGTGTGGTGCTTAGTTGCTGGCTGGGGTTAAACGACAGCACTGGGAATGGAAGAGATAACACAGATATGAACAATACTCTGCTCTACCTTTGCTGCAAGTTCTTAAAAGATGTTGGGTCCAACTTTGGTGCTGGTGAGGTGAGGCCATGGGTTTGGCAAATTACCCATTGGCCTCTATTTTCAGCCAGCTGGACATTATGCCACAGGACCAACTAATAAGCCAGAGCAACAACTGCTGTCCCTATCGTGCCTTCATTGACTTGCTTCTGCGTTACAGACATGACACGTTTTCCATGCATTTCTCCATGAGGCTTTTCTACAAAGGCACAGCCAGGCAGCAGGAAGCAGCCACACTAGATATTGTCAGTAATCAGGGGTTTAGAGAGTGCTAGGCTCTGACAGCCCAAGTTATCACCATAATCTCATTACTGTATGATCTGCAGGCCTCCCTCAGAATTTTCACAGCTTGCTGGCAGTAGTAACACAGTTCTTTTTGAAAGTCAGAAATCTTTTCTTGATTAGCTGTATGCCATGCCAAGAATTTCGTTTTCTCCTCAAGCATCATGCTGTGCACCCCATAATATTCCAGTTGTGGAAGAGGGCCCACATAACATTGATTTTCAGCAGTATTGAAAAAATGGGAGAAATAACCTTTTCAGCCCTCAATACCCAGCACATGGGGAAGGCTGTTTAGTTATATGGATAAAAAATGTGAAGAGTCTATGAAACATATACTCAGCAGGGGAATGTCTATGCACATGAGCTTACCACCTCTGCTGCGCATCCAGTCTTTCCTTCAGAAGCTGACTAAAAACAAAGTAGGCTTCATAGCCTTTGGCGTTATACGCTAGGAAAGTGTAGGCCCGAAACTTTGTGTCCATAAACAACCAAAGTCGACAAGGCATGTGTCCCCTTTAAACTCCCATTCTCCTTCACTTTTCCTTTCTGCCCTGTGGTGGGTTGACCTTGGCTGGCCACCAGGTGCCCACCAAACTGGTCTCTCACTCTACCTCCTCAACAGGACAGGGGAAGAAAACACGATCAAAAAGCTCATGGGCTGATATAAGGACAGGGAGGTCACTCACCAATTACTGTCACGGGAAAAACAGACTCGACTTGGGGAAGATTAATTTAATTTATTGCCAACTGCTAACAGAGTAGGATAGTGAGGAATAAAACCTAAATCTTAAAAAACCTCCCCCCCACCCCCTCCCTTCTTCCCAGGCTCAACTTCACTGCCGACTCTTTTACCTCCTTCCCCCTGAGCAGCGCAGGGGGATGTGGAATGGGGGTTGTGGTCTGTTCATAACACTTCATCTCTGCTGCTCCTTCCTCCTCACACTGTTCCACTGCTCCAGCATGTGGTCCCTCCCACAGGATACAGTCCTTCACAAACTTCTCCAATGTGGGTCCTTCCCACGGGCTGTGATTCTTCATGAACTGCTCCAGTATGTGTCCTTTCCACCAGGTACAGTCCTTCAGGAGCAGACTGCTCCAGCGTGGGTCCCCCACAGGGTCACAGGTCCTGCCAGAAAACCTGCTCCTGTGTGGGCTCCGTTCCACGGGCCACAGTTCTTGCCAGGAGCCTGCTCCTGAGTGGCCTCCTCTCCACAGGCTGCAGCTTTCTTCAGGGCATGTCCACCTGCTCCAGCGTGAGGTCCTCCACGGGCTGCAGGGTGGATATCTGCTCCACTGTGGACCTCCACGGGCTGAAGGGGGACAACCTGTGTCACCATGGTCTTCACCACGGGCTGCAGGGGAATCTCTGCTCTGGTGCCTGGAGCACCTCCTCCCCCTCTTTCTTCCCTGACCTTGGTGTCTGCAGGGTTGTTTCTCTCACATTTTTCTCACTCCTCTCTCTCACAGCTGTTGTGCAGCATTTTTTACCCTTTCTTAAATATGTTATCACAGAGGTGTCACCAGCATCACTCATTGGTTCAGCTTTGGTCTGTCTTGGAGCTGGCTGGAACTGGCTCTGTCCAACATAGGGGCAGCTCCTGATCTGTTCTCACAGAAGCCACCTTTGTAGCCCCCCTGCTGCCAAAACCTTGCCACATAAACCCAATACAGACCCCTTCTTCTTCATCCCAAGGGGCTTCCAGTGCTCACCTCATGGCAAAAATGTAGTTTGGGATGTCCTTGTTTCCTGCATACATTTGATTTCATAGAAAATATAGCCCTGCCCTGCTTCTGGGTTCATGGGCATGAAGCACCGGTGCTGGTTTACATGATAGATCTGTTCATAACACATTCTGCACTTCCAGCCGTTAGATTGGTGAGGCCTTTTCCATGTAGGCCTTCCACTTCTCACAGAAAATCATAGCCAAACAATCAATTAGTTTTTTTTAAAACTCATATAATCATAGAATGATAGAATGCTTTGGGTTGGAAGGGACCTTTAGAGGTCATCTAGCCCAACCCCCCTGCAGTGAGCACGGACAGCTTTAACAAGATCAGGTTGCTCAGAGCCCTGTCCAACCTGACCTTGAATGTTTCTAGGGATGGGGCCTCTACCACCTCTCTGGGCAACCTGTTCCAATGCTTCACCACCCTCATGGTAAAAAATTTCTTCCTTATGTCTAGTCTAAATCTATTCTTCTTTAGTTTAAATCCATTATTCCTTGTCCTGTCACAACAGGCCTTGCTAAAAAGATTCTCCCCATCCTTCCTATAGGCCCCCTTTAAGTATTGAAAGGCTGCAATAAGGTCTCCTCACAGCCTTCTCTTCTCCAGGCTGAACAACCCCAACTCTCTCAGCCTGGCCTCATAGGAGAGGTGCTCCAGCCCTCGGATCATTTTGGTGGCCCTCCTCTGGACCCGCTTCAGCAGGTCCGTGTCCTTCTTGTGCTGAGGACTCCAGAGCTGGATGCAGTACTCCAGGTGGGGTCTCACGAGAGCAGAGTAGAGGGGCAGAATCACCTCCCTCGACCTGCTGGCCACGCTTCTTTTGATGCAGCCCAGGATACGGTTGACTTTCTGGGCTGCAAGCGCACATTGCCGGCTCATGTCCAGCTTTTCATCTACCAGTACCCCCAAGTCCTTCTCCGCAGGGCTGCTCTCAATCTCTTTATCCCCCAACCTGTATTGATATCGGGGGTTGCCCCATTCCAGGTGCAGGACCTTGCACTTGGCCTCCTTGAACCTCATGAGGTTCACACAGGCCCACCTCTCCAGCTTGTCCAGGTCCCTCTGGATAACATCTCATCCTCCTGGTGTGTCAACGGCACCACTCACCTTGGTGTCATCTGCAAACTTGCTGAGGGTGCACTCAATCCCACTGTCTATGTCATTGATGAAGATGTTAAATAGCACCGGTCCCAGTACAGACCCCTGAGGGACTCCACTTGTCACCGGTCTCCATGTGGACATCGAGCCATTGACCATGACCCTCTGGATGCGACCATCCAGCCAATTCCCTATCTATCAAACAGTCCACCCATCAAACCCATATCTCTCCAATTTAGAGAGAAGGATGCTGTGGGGGACTGTGTCGAACGCTTTACAGGAATCCAAGTAGATGACATCCATTGCTTTTCCCTTGTCCACTGATGCAGCCACTCCTTCATAGAAAGCCACTAGGTTGGTCAGGCAGGACTTGCCCTTGGTGAAGCCGTGCTGGCTGTCTCAAATCACCTCCCTGTCCTCCATGTGCTTGAGCATAGCTTCTTGGAGGATCTGTTCCATGATCTTCCCAGGCACAGAGGTGAGGCTGACAGGTCGGTAGTTCCCAGGGTCCTCCTTTCTTCCCTTTTTAAAAGTGGGCACAACATTCCCCTTCTTCCAGTCAGCAGGGACTTCACCTGACTGCCATGACTTTTCAAATATCATGGAGAGTGGCTTGGCAACTACATCAGCCAATTCCCTCAGGACTCTGGGGTGCATCTCATCAGGTCCCATAGACTTGTGTACATTGAGGTTCCTCAGGTGGTCTCGAACCTGATCTTCCCTTACAGTGGGAGGGGCTTTACCCCCCTGGTCCCTATTTTGCGGTCCATCAACTCGGGAGGGGTGAGGATAGAAGTTGCCAGTGAAGACCGAGGCAAAGAAGTTGTTGAGTACCTCAGCCTTCTCATTGTCTGTTGATACAAGTTTGCCATTCTTGTTCATCAAGGGGGGTACGCTTTCTTTAACCTTCCTTTTCAGGTTGATATACCTGTAGAAACCCTTCTTGTTCTTCTTTATGTCCCTTGCCAAATTCAGCTCCAGCTGCGCCTTGGCCTTCCTGACCCCCTCCCTACACAACCAGGCCGTTTCCCTTTATTCCCCCCAGGACACCTGTCCCTGCTTCCAAGTCAGGGCCTTGTGCCTCTGTAAACATTCCTGAGACCTGCACAGCAGTTTGCAGCTAGGGCAATGTATTCTCATGCCAGTGTTAAGTGCACAGTCTCACAACAGGCAGAGCTGACAATAATATTTACAGCTGTGGCCATGATTATATAACGTATGACAAAGCTGAAAGAAGTTTCTTGCCCCAAATACCTTCCTGACATCCTTAACACCATAATAATGCTCATTGTGCAAAAGCAGGAAACAGATCTTGGGATACATAAGACTATTGTTTGGATTAAAAATCCCCCAACATTTTTTCCCCTCAAATAGGAGGCTGACACATATATTAACATGTAGCAGAGTCTCAAACAAGAGGATGTCACTCAGCATGACCTTCCTGTACACAGATCACCCCAGTGTTAAGAGATGTTATAAGTAGCCACTGCATCCAGCAGCTACAGGGCCTGGTGATTCCTCCTGACTGGCTGCTGGATCCCAGCCAGAAGACTTGAGGTTCACCGTCCCAGGCTGATGGATGCAGCTGCTGCTTTCACATTTTCAGGTTCAAGCAGTGAGGCTGAGAGTGTATCCCAGACACACACACACACACAGAGGACACCGACACAGCTGGCTACACACTACTGCTACAGACAAGAATCTGCCTTTAACAGCACCTACATATAACACTACCAGGACTCACATAAAACATAAGTATAGACAGCCAAGTCCCCTTCCTCCTCTCTGGTTGGTAAAGACTGAAGTTCACAAGTGAGAGCACACACTCCCTCACTCTAGATTCACAAGCACATGCACTTTTGCAGATCCCTTGCACATTGGCACAGACCTTCTGTTTGTTCAATACCCCTGCCTGGATCCTGAGCCCTCTTACCCACTCCACACTTCTCCTACTTGCCACCTAGTCCAGCTTGATGCTTGCTAGCAGATGTATATGCTCACAGACACACACCCGTCTCACGGGCACTCCAGACTCGCTGGTCGTCCCGAAGACCCTCTGCCTATCTGATATCCCTGTGCAGACTCTGGACCTCCTACTCACCAGCTAGTCCAGCTTGAAGTTTGCTAGTGAATTACACACACAGTCCCCCATGCATGCCAGGTTTGGGGAAGATACAAATACTGTGGGCACTGCTCCAGCAGCTGACACCCAAACACATGGGCCTGTGACCCGTGGTCTTACTCCAGTCACTGGTGCTGCGACCCTCACTCACCCCGGCCTCCCCAGGAGCTGTGCCCAGGACACATACCAGTCTCATCTAAGTGAAGCCAAGACCCTCAGTCCAGTGACTGGCACTGAGACACCCCTACTCACTTCAGTTGCTGACGCCAGAGGCCAGGGGGCACCTACACCCCCGGTCTGACTCCAGTTGCTGGCACCAAATCCACTCATGTTGGTCTCCCCAGTAGCTGGCACCTAGTCCTTACAGCACTCATGCACATAGGGTAGAGAGTGAGATTACACAGAGAGATAGTTAAGAAAGGACTTACTAAGAAGGTAGGACAGACTGCAGCGATCAGGCACAGGGCTTAATCAGACAAGCGTACTGAACGGATCCATTTTATATGACTGGCCCCTTTTATACCCGTTTCTGTCTATTCCCCACTTTGTTCCTCCCCAGTCCCCTTCCCCTAAAAGTTCCCTAATAGATTTTGGAACAAGCCCCCCTCGAATATCCCAAATCCTCATGTGCCTCTTGTTTCCCTCTTATCAGTTACAAAGTCCATGTGGCCCTCTCCAAAGCTATGCCTGTAGTTTCTTGATGGCCCATCAATTAGTGACCAGAGACTTTTGGTCCTTGGCATTGTCTCTGTTATCCCTTGTCTACCAGGCTTGTGTCTCTGTGTGTTCTTGTTAATCGCTTCCCCCCCCCCCCCCTTACTTATCTCCTTTTGCATTGAAAAGGCCCTTGATCAGATAACCTTAATGAAGCAGATGGACTCCCCTTCCACATACCTTTACACTCAGTTTGTCCTATAGCTCTTTTGCACCGATTAACAGTTCTGCATCTGTTAGATCCCTCAGTGCTGTAAGCACTGACTCCCAGCAAAACAGAGATTATTGTCGTTGTTATTTAGATCAATTAAATAGCAGCGGGTTTTATCTATTTTAGCATGGGGGATAGACTGTAGGGTTCTGTGCATCCCATCCCCAATGCCTTTTACAATAATGATAGCCAGGCAGACAGTCTGATCAAAACACAGCTCTCTTACTTTGTAGGAGAGTGCTGACCCAATCTTAAAAAAAATTCTTGCATTCATGTTGCTCAAATTAATAGTAGGAGAATATAAAGTCATGCATGCTGGCAGCTTCAAGACAGAGCTGACCAAAATTGCCAGTTTCAAACAGCTGGAGTAGATGAACAAAAATTTGCTCTACACCCTGAACAAATGTTTCATAAGTTTCATGTAGTGATACCTGATATAAATTAACAATACTGTATTCTTCTACATTACCTAGCCCCAAACCTCTGGATCAACAATTTCCACTGCCGTACATGCTCTATGGAAGCCACAAGTTGGACTGCCTCCACCTCCCCTGCTGCATTTGAGGGCAGGGGTAAAGCTGAGCTTTCAAACGCCCCCTGAGGGGCTTGGGAATGTTGCTGGTGGTCTCTCCAGGGAGACATCCTCATTGTGAACTTGTGGGGGCATAGCCTCTTGCTTTGCAGGGAGCTGCAGAAACCAGTAAGTCACTTCCAGGGGGTCATCTTCTGCCCTAGTAGGACACATTCACTGGCCCATCAGGTTCAGGAAAGCAGTTTACATTTTATGGCCCTTGAGGTCCCTGTAAACCCCTTGCCAACAAGACACTTGAAGTGATGTAAAATTTAGTTTTCCTAATTAGTAGTCTTCCTTGTAACAGTATTTTCAGTTTTGCTAGCCTGTGAACCAAGGCCCTAGAATTATCAGCACCAGCAGCCCTTTTATGCCCTCCTTCTTGCCTGCCACTCCTCTGTACCTGATAATAATCACGGTCTTTCATCTCTGCAACATCCCATTGGCTCTTACTGCTCCCCTTGCTCCTTCTGCAGTAGCTGTAGTCTCGAAGAGATAATCCTTCCAAACAGTAAGATGTACAAAGTTATAGGGAAAATTTCCAAGGAAAGTGACAAAGCATGAAGGACCTATCATCATCAAACAAAACACTAGAAAATATTAAGATGTGTTAGTGTAAGCATATGCAACATTGAACCACTGCAGCTAAAACAACATAACTTTGATTCTAGAACCTTAAGGTGAGGAAAAGGCAAATCTGGGCATTTTACACATTCTGTATATTTCATGCTAAGTATTTTACTTCACTACTCTGTATCATATAAATGTTTAATTTAAGGGAAGAATCTATCCCTTATTTAGTGCCTTATCTGGCAGCTCTTAGGGCCAGCACTGCTCCTATGGTGCTTTATTTTTTACATTACTATTGGGTGGTCAGTTTGGTTTTATTTGCATAGGAACCAAGGAAATAGATAGCTGGATGAGGTCTCTGAAAGACACATTCCAAAAGTAGTTACAAGTTGCATCTTTGTAAGTTTATTTACAAATAAGAATAGTGAGAAATTAAATGAGCAGGCAATCAGTTAACTGATTGTCCAGTCTTGCCCAAGACTGGGAGAAGGTCTAACCATGTACGATGTAGAAATACTTAGACCATAAGGACCCAGTGATTTCAGAAGTTTCAAATTTGCATTTTCTGTAAGTAAATATAGCATGACAAGCATGACAAGCTGCATTATGCAGTACTTTCCACTGTGAAACACAAAATCTTAGAAAAAAAAGTAGCCTCCAATCAGATTGTTCTTGTGCTAATCTAAAGACAGCTGGCAATCAGAGAGGTATTGTAGACTACATGTTTCTTTTCAACTAGTGGAAGCATCTTTTTGTGGAATTATACCAGTGTCGAAATAAAAAGCTAACGGAGGAAAAATGTTTAAAGAAAATAAACTGAATATGGTTGAAAGGTACTGAAAAATACTATATCTCTCTATTTACCTTTAATGAGAAGCCATTGTTGGAGTTTAAAGCAAAGCAATATTTTAAGCAATAGCATTTTCTCCATTTTTGTCATTTCTTTAAGAATAACAATTCCAGCCTCACTTTATATTATTATTCTATTAATTTAAAAACTATTGGTATTAAATATAGAAGGCATGTTACACTTCAAAGAAAAAATCAAAGAAATTACAGGTGTAAAAAAGGGTCCATCTGATTCATGCATTGATACTTGAAAGTTTCCACCTCCAAAACAGCAATTTAAGACTTGTTTATAATCATTTTACACCACCATGTACAATGGAAAACTGTATTGTGTATATATGTGAAATACTACATCTTTTTAAGGGATAAGTTGCAAAATGTTGCCTTTTGATGCTGTGAGGTTAAGCAGGTTCTTTGTATTACCAAACAATTTTTAATGCCGTGAGGCCACACATGAAGAAATACTAGTCCAGTTTCCTACTGATCTCACTGAACATGAATTCAAGATTCTTGTGTGCTGAGTCAACAAAATGAAGTAATTGGTGTGGAAATCCTTATTTACATAGACACACATGGAATATTGGGAGAAAGGGGTAGGAGATTGCTATTATACCCTACTATTGCAACCTACTGCTTTTAGAAAGCAGTATTATAGCTCAAGTTTGGTAGAATTGTGAACATTCTTGAGGAGAAACAATCGTTTTACTGGGGGAATCACCAGATTCTCCTATAAAGTGCAAGACAGTTTCACATATTCTCATAGAATAATCAAAGATAAAACTGACATTTGGGGACAAAAGCACATCTATCTCTGCAATGCTTCCAAAATGCATTCTTCCTGTGTTTTGGACTAGTTTTACTTTTATCAGCTTTTACAACTTGGTGTTCTAATTTGATACAGAATCAAAACCAATAAGAAAGGTGGATTCCCCTGCCCCCCTCCTGCTTTCCAACAAACATGAAAACCAAAAAAGTTCTAGTCCTTTTGTTCTATCAATATGGAAACAGATCATATGCCACACAACTCAAAAAAAGTTATGTAGTCTTCTGTAACTTAAACCTGCTGTTTTTTCCACCAACCTCCCAAAATTTTGTGACATGGCAAAAATGGAATTCTCAACTGAAATAAAAACATTTTTTAAATTGAACATACATTATTATCTTCCCTGCATTTTCATCTTCACCATAATGGCAGTGTTGTCTGAAAAGCAGATTCGTTGCCCAGTGTGCAATAAGCCAATTTCCACACACACAGGTGAGATATTGCTTTTAGCACTCATATAGCACCCATCTCTGCACAGAAATGAAATAAAGCTTTATTTAAAAAATGAAATAAAAAAAATATGGGATCTACAATACCTCCTTGTTCCCCTCTGTGTTGTATATTTAGACCAGCCGGGTTAGCTCAGTTGGTTAGAGCATGGTGCTAATAACGCCAAGTTCACAGGTTCAATCCCTGCTTACTGCAGGGGGGTTGGGCTCGATGATCTCTCAAGGTCCCTTCCAACCCAAAGCGTTCTATGATTCTTCAGGATTTGTACATACATGTTAATATTGAAGCATTGGGACAAATTTGGAGGAGATCCCCTCACTAAAGGAAAAATGATTGAATATTGTAATCATTGGTGGCCAAAGTATAAATTGGAGAGTGAGGAAAAATGGCCAGAGAATGGAACTTTGAATTATAATACTATTTTGCAGTTGATTTTATTCTGTAGAAGATTAGATAAGTGGGATGAAGCACCTTATGTGGATTTATTCTTTGCTTTAAGAAATGACCATGAGACCCGGAAAAAATGTAAATTGTTGACTTCAGATATTCTAATGTGATGATGATGATGATGAATGATATGAAAAAGCCTTTGTGATGTTGTTCTGCCTGTAGTATAGGGAAGAGGTGTTTGAAATTAGAAGAAGATGAGGATGTTCAAATGATGGTAGCACCAGATGGAGAAAGAGTTACAAGTGGGGTAGGAGGAGGAGAGAGGGGCAGTGAAAATTTTAGTCCAGTAGCTGGGAGAACTCGGGCACAGACTCACCCTGTGATGCAAGCCCCTCTCCGTCAGGCGGTAGGACCAGATGGTTCTCCCGTATATGTGAAAGTACCATTTACTACCTCAGATTTAATGAACTGGAAGAAATCTGCAGGATCTTACAGAGAGAATCCCGACAAGACGTATAGGTCTTTTAGAATGATTGTTGAAAACCATAATCCTGATTGGCAAGATATATATACAAGTGCTATTAAACAATCTGTTTACACCAGAAGAGAAAAGAATGGTTATGGAAAAAGCAAGGGAATGATAAATATTCTATAGCCATAGTTGGTGCAACAGGAAAGTAGGAGGTTAGACCCTTTTTCCAACCAATTAAATGTAAAATTGGTAACAGGATGCTTGAACATGAATTTTTATAGATGCCAGAATTCCCGATACCTCTAATGGGAAGGGACTTGTTAAATAAATTGGGGGCGCAGATAACCTTCGATGAAAATAAAATAAGAATCCATATTCTGCAAAATAATGCCTGGGAAGCGCAAATACATGTATTACAGGAATTACTTGAGACAGCAGAAGACAAGGAGAAGGAGGGACCAAGCAACCCCTTTTCGGAGATAGAAGATGCTGTAACTCCTTTTGTATGGGCAACCGAGCATCCTGGAAGAGCCAAATCAACTGAACTGAATTAAAGCTGGAAGGCAGACCAGTAAGATGGAGACAATATCCTATGAAATTGGAGGCTTGTGTTGGGCTGGAACCCATCATAAATAATTTTCTCAAGTATGGACTACTCAGAATATAATACCCCCATCTTACCTGTTAAGAAGCCACACTCACAGGAATATAGACTGGTACAGGACTTAAGAGCAATTAATCAGATAGTAGTGGATGTTCACCCAGTGGTACCCAATCCTTACACCTTGTTAATTACCATAAGTGTACCAATGTTTATTTTACAGTACTGGATTTGAAAGATGCTTTCTTCTGCATCACCATAGAGGAACGAAGTCAGAAGCTGTTTGCCTTTGAATGGGAAAGTCCTATGACAGGACAAAAAATGCAGTTGTGCTGGACGGTAATTCCCCAAGGATTCAAGAACAGCCCCACGATTTTCGGTAACATACTTGCGAAAGAACTGGAACAATGGCAAGGTAAAAGAACTAACATTACCTTGTTGCAGTACATGGATGATGTACTGTTGGGGGCGGATACAGCTGAGGAATGCAAGGAAGCAACCATAAGTTTCCGAAGGACGTGGCAGTGATACATTGCAGAGCACACCAATCAGGACAGATGGATATAATTAAAGGAAATCGAAAGGCGGATGAGACTGCAAGACAAGCTGCTCTATTTACAGGGATAGCAGCCTTAGACCCTGAAAGAACTTTTGACATTAATGTTCCTGAATATACAGAAAAAGAAAATAAATTGGTTGTTTCTAAATTGCATTAAGACCTCTGAAGGATGGTGGAAACCCCCAGATAGACAATGTAAAGTTACTCCTCAAATAATGAGAGAAATTATGAAAAAGACACACAGTGCCACTCATATTGGAGCTGAGGCTTTAGTAGAAATGACAAAAACATATGCAATAGGCATTAATATGCTAAACATTGCCAAAGGTATTACAAAGGGATGTGAGACTTGTTTAAGGAATAATCCCAAAATTCAAAAGTGACCCTTACCAGGAGAGGTGAAAAGAGGCTCTGTACCTGGGAGTTATTGGCAAATTGATTTTTCAAAATTACCAAAGTGTAAAGGATATAGATATTTATTCGTAACTGTCAATACCTTTTCGGGCTGGCCAGAGGCTTTTCCTTAGATTTGGAGTCCCTGAGGGATTTACATCAGACAGAAGACCCCATTTTGTAGCAGAAATGAAATAAAGCAATATCTCACCTGTGTGTGTGGAAATTGGCTTATTGCACACTGGGCAACGAATCTGCTTTTTAGACAATAGCAGAAAGGGAGGAATGTTAAAAAAGAAGGAAGTTCCAATATGGAAGTTGGTATATTAGTGTAGCTCTGAAAGGAATTTACCACTGCTTGCTCCTCTCCCCCAAGAAACCACTTGGAATATAGCTCACAAGGAACAAAAGAAATTTATGAATATGCAACATGTAAAAGGATCTAAAGAATCTTCATTTTGCTGCTTTCTACAAACATTACTACCAACAGATGTATTGGCAATGTGGCAAAACCTGTGGAATTTAAACTTACACTACTGTCGTGGTTGAACCCTAGCCAGCAACTAAGCACCACACAGCCGCTTGCTCACTCCCCACCCCAGTGGGATGGAGGAGAGAATTGGAAGTGTAAAAGTGAGAAAACTCATGGGTTGAGATAAGAACAGTTTAAAAACTGAAATAAAATAAAGTAAAATAGTAGTAGTAGTAGTAAAAATAATAATAAGAATACACAAAGCAAGTGATGCACCCCCCACAGACCCATGCCCAGCCAGTCCCCGAGCAGCAGTCACTCCCCTCCGGCCAACTACCCCCAGTTTCTATACTGAGCATGACGTCATATGGTATGGAATAGCCCTTTGGTCAGTTTGGATCAACTATTCTGGCTGTGCCCCCTCCCAGTTTCTTGTGCACCTGGCAGAGCATGGGAAGCTGAAAAGTCCTTGACTAGCATAAGCACTACCTAGCAACAGCTAAAACATCAGTGTGTTATCAACATTCTTCTCATCCTAAATCCAAAACACAGCACTATGCCACTACCAGGAAGAAAATTAACTCTATCCCAGCCGAAACCAGGACAACTACAATTATAATTAATGCAGCTGGGTATAAAGCCTGTGCCTATGTACATACTCAGCCCGCTTAGTCATTGATAGAGCACTTCCAGGAACCCCCCAGATAGTTTCTGCCTAGATGAGATAATTGACCAATTGGTAAAGGACCCCCGCTTCCTAGGCAGTCCTGGCTTCATGTTGATAAGATAATCAATACATTGACAGGAACTCCAGAGGCAATTCCTGCTTTGCACAGATAAAGTAACTGACCAATTGATAGATGCTATTTGTATGTTTAGATATGTTTATTCCTGGATAGGACTGTCGTGGTTTAGCCCCAGCCAGCAACTAAGAACCACGCAGCCGCTCGCTCACTCCCCCTACCCCGATGGGATGGGGGACAGAATCGGAGGAGTAAGAGTGAGAAACACTCCTGGGTTGAGATAAGAACAGTTTAATAATTGAAATAAAGTAAAATAGTAATGCTAATAGTAACAGTATAATAATAATAATAATAATAATAATAATAATAATAATAATAATGATATACAAAACAAGTGATGCACAATGCAATTGCTCACTACCCGCTGACCGATACCCAGACAGTTCCCGAACAGCGATCGCTGCTCCCTGGCCAACCCCCCACAGTTTCTATACTGAGCATGACGTCACATGGTATGGAATAGCCCTTTGGTCAGTTTGGATCAACTATTCTGGCTGTGCCCCCTCCCAGTTTCTTGTGCACCTGGCAGAGCATGGGAAGCTGAAAAGTCCTTGACTAGCATAAGCAGTACTCAGCAACAACTAAAAACATCAGCGTGTTATCAACATTCTTCTCCTACTAAATCCAAAACACAGCACTATGCCTGCTGCTAGGAAGAAAATTAACTCTATCCCAGCCGAAACCAGGACAAGGACAATAGTTAAAATGTACATAGTAAAGATAGTTTCACTACTCAATAGAAAATGATCATGCATATGCTAGAGTGGTATTGTAAGACCAGGAGACAGCTAGATTATGAGAACTTACAGAACAACAGTTTAGGGAGTCTCATCTGATCCAGCTGAAGATGCCATTATAAGGACCCTTGCAATACCCAATTGCAATATGAGAGTACTCTTCGCTGGGTAAAAAACTGGCTGGATGGCCAGGCCCAAAGAGTTGTGCTGAATGGAGTTAAATCCAGTTGGCAGCCAATCACAAGTGGTGTTCCCCAGGGCTCAGTATTGGGGCCGGTTGTGTTTAATATCTTTATCAATGATCGAGGAAAAAGGGACCGAGTGCACCCTCAGTAAGTTTACAGATGACACCAAATTGGGTGGGAGTGTTGGTCTGCTTAAGGGTAGAAAGGCTCTACAGAGGGATCTGGCCAAGGCCAACTGTATGAGGTTCAAAAAGGCCAAGTGTCAGGTCCTGCACTTGGGTCACAAAAACCCCATGCAATGCTACAGGCTTGGGGAAGAGTGGCTGGAAAGCTGCCTGGCGGAAAAGGACCTGGGGGTGGTGGTCAACAGCCAGCTGAACAGGAGCCAGCAGTGTGCCCAGGTGGCCAAGGCGGCCAACAGCATCCTGGCTTGTATCAGGAATAGTGTGGCCAGCAGGACTAGGGAAGCAATTGTCCCCCTGTACTCGTCACTGGTGAGGCCGCACCTGGAATATTGTGTCCAGTTTTGGGCCCCTCACTGCAAGAAAGACATTGAGGTGCTGGAGCACATCCAAAGAAGGGTAACGAAGCTGGTGAAGGGTCTAGAGCACAAGTCTTATGAGGAGTGGCTGAGGGAACTGGGGTTGTTTAGTCTGGAGAAAAGGAGGCTCAGGGGAGACCTTATTGCTCTCTACAACTACCTGAAATGAGGATGTGGCGAGGTGGGTGTCGGTCTCTTTGTTGTCCAAAACTGATGCTGCTATAGATGTCCATTGTAAGGCCCTACCCTAACTATGCTTTTGTTTAGTGAACAGATTGCGAGCAGAAGTCTAGGTAACCCTAAGTTATACGTTATTCTTTTGTTTAGTGAACAAATTGTCCACGAGCAGAAGTCTAGGTGATGTATTACTGACTTGATCAGTAAACCATGAGAAGTTGCTTAAGATCTGCCAAGAAGGAAATTAGGAGAAAGGTAATTCCAGCAGGGGGAGATCACGACCACCAAGTCATGAGCCCCCTACCACAATTACACCCCAGACTCAAATTGAAGGACAACTGAGCATGCCCACTAATTTAAATACTAGACAAAGAGATTTTAACCAATCATAGAACTGCATATGTATTAGGGAATTGAATATGGTAATGAATGTGTATAAATAGATGCTGACTTGATGATTCGGTGTGCTAGCTTTGTGGAATTACCACCTAGCACCCATCTCTGCCCAGAAATGAAATAAAACAATATCTCGTCCCAGTGTGTGAAGATTGGCTTATTGCACACCAGGTAAATGAGCCCTATTTGGGACAACATCTTCTCCCATGTAGCAAGTGATAGGATGAGAGGAAATGGGCTCAAGTTGCACCAGGGGAGGTTTAGATTGGATATTAGGAAAAATATCTTCACTGAAAGGGTTGTCAAGCATTGGAACAGGCTGCCCAGGGAAATGGTTGAGTCACCATCCCTCAAGGTATTTAAAAGATGTGTAGATGTGGCGCTTAGGGACATGGTTTAGTGGTGGACTTGGCAGTGCTAGGTTAACGGTTGTACTTGATGTTCCTGGAGGATTCGCAGTTCTGCCTTCTGATGGCCAAAGGTCATGCGGAGTTCATTTGAGGAAGGGGCTCATGACCACCCGAAAGACCCCGCGCAACCACCACCCCCCCACACAGTGGTGCCTATGCAGAAGATGAAGAACATTCTGGAACAAGCCTCAAGGGGGGTGAGACTAGAGGCGGGGACTAGCCTATAAAAGACACAACTTTGAGAAGTCACAGTCGTGCCCCCACCACCGGAGGACTCCACACTGCTGCTGCTCCGGACCTGCCTTCCCCCACCTGGTGCTGGCGCTGCTGGAGTCCCTGTGCTCCAAGAGCAGCGCGCTCACCACCAGAGGACTGCCACGTTTACCATCGACATCGCAGGATCCAAGGGTGGTGATATCTTTCTCTCTCTCTCCTCTTTCTTCCTTTTCCTTTCCTCTTATAAGTATTTGAATTGGAACCCACATTGCCTATCGGTGCGCTTTCCTGGTTTGGGTTGCCCACCGTCATGCTTTCCAAGTTCAGGTTGCTGTTTACCATCAATAAAGTGTTTAATTGATCGTTTGATGTCATTTCACCTTAATTTAGCCCAAGGGAATCACAGAACCTCCACGATCCTCTCTGGACAGCCCAGTTTGGGTCGCGACACTTGGAAACACTATAAGGGAAAGTAACTGTCTTTACCATAGTGTATGACTGCCAGGGCCCAGAGTTTACCAACAGACTCCGCAACTTCTTCTCCCCTCCCCACCAACAGTTTGTCTGCCTGCACTCAAGGCTAGCTCTGACACAGCACAGTTGTGTAACTTGGGATCAGACTGCTGAGAAAGAGCTGGGAAAAGCCTTAGTGCACAGGCTACCCCTTTCACTCAGGATCTTGGTCCTTGCCTTAGCTATGCTGTAGGTATGCTGTGTATGCTTGTACCTGGCCATGTACCTTGTTGATCCTGTCCTTGCCTTGCTGACTTGATCATAGAATCATAGAATCGTCTAGGTTGGAAAAGACCTTTAAGATCATCCAGTCCAACCATTAACCTACACTACCAAGTCCACTCTAAACCAATCAAGGGTAGACTAGACTAAACCATGTCCTGAAGTGCCACATCTAGCCATTTTTTGAACACTTCCAGGGATGGTGACTCCACCACCTCTCTGGGCAGCCTGTTCTAATGCTTGACTACCCTTTCCGTGAAGAAATTTTTCCTAATTTCCAGCCTAAACCTCCCCTGGCGCAGCTTGAGCTCATTTCCTCTCGTCCTATCGCTAACTACATGGGAGAAGAGACCAACCCCCACCTCACTACAACCTCCTTTCAGGTAGTTGTAGAGAGTGATAAGGTCTCCCCTCAGCCTCCTCTTTAAGCTAAACAACCCCAGTTCCCTCAGCCGCTCCTCATAAGGCCTGTGCTCTAGACCCTTCACCAGCCTTGTTGCCCTTCTCTGAACACGCTCCAGCACCTCAATGTCTTTCTTGTATTGAGGGGCCCAAAACTGGACACAGTATTCCAGGTGCGGCTTCACCAGCGCCGAGTATTTCCTGGCTTGTCCTTGGACCTGCCTTATTACTATGGCCTTGCTTATCACTGGATTGTAACTGACCCTGACGCTGTCACCAGACCTGCTCTGCTCTCCTTGTTCAGGTGCTATGAGACTGCACCCCTTGTTGTTGAGGCCATTGCCTCTGTCTGCCTTGCTGTCACTCTCAGCTCCCAGGTCGCCTGTTCTTGTGGAGCAGCCACTCTTGCTGCTCCCTGACAATGACCACCAAATCAACTGGAACGTTTTAATATATTTTTTTTACCAAGTTGTAACTAGCATGTTTGTCCAATATTTAAAAGATAACTAGACTCCAAATATGGACATCCTTCCAAATTATGAAAAAAATGCAGAGTCATTCTGAAAAGAAACTTTGTTTTGGAATGAGCTGTAAATGCTATAAACAAACTGAGTCTTAAGTTGGTTTAATTGGTTTAGTGTGGACTTGGTAGTGTAGGTTAATGGTTGGACTGGATGATCTTAAAGGTCTTTTCCAACCTAAACGATTCTATGATTCTATGAAGTTATTCCACCAATTCAAAACACAAGGATTTGTGCGGTTATCAGAGCACTGACAGGCAGCTAGCATTTCAACTTCCAAGAAAGATTAATTAAATTTGACTAATACATTGCCCTTTCTCAGGCTTATCAAGGCAGCAAGAAAGCTTATTATACAGTGTCAAACTTGAAAATAATGTAACACACTGCATATTGGACTAAGGTTAATCAATTTTTGTTATTAAGGAGAGGAACTGTTAAGGAAAAAACACAAACAAGAACAGAAACATGAAAGCAAGTCTTGACAGTAATTCAACCTGAAAACTTTTCCCTTCTGTATTCCACACATATATTACTGATATATCGTATATTACTGATATATCACGTAGCCCACATATACATTACTACTCATATATCACTGAACACAACAATTCCAATGCACATCTCTACATACTGAAAGCAATCCAGTGTGTGAGCATGATCCTTTGCTAAAAGATTAGGAAAACACTTGGATGGTGCTAGATAGGGTGATATTTTAAAGCTACAGTAATGAATAATAGGTTCCTGTCTGTAAAACCTGGAGTTGCCATCTCCAAATACAGAAAAGAAAGCCATTGCAAAAAAACTCTCAGCATTGTTAACTAGCTCAAACCTCAGAACACACAAGTGATAGGAGTAAGACACGTTACTGTGCCTAACATATTAACAGTGACATTCCCTGCTCATTGCAGGGCGGGGGTTGGACTAGATGACCTTTAAAGGTCCCTTTCAACCCAAACTATTCTATGATTCTATGACATTACCACTCTTTATTACCTGTGAGGGTCAGTATGGTAAACCACAAATATTTAGAATAGCAAGGGAATGAAAGCAAGAAGAAAAATATGCTACAAGACAAATATCTCTTTAATCAACTAAAAAGATTGTCTTGAGTGAAGTACATATACTTAAAAAGCCAGAGAGATTTCAAAGTGTAACACTGAAAGTTAGCTACTGGGCCTGGAAAACAAAACTATTAGTACAGTAAAATCAATGTGATACATAAAAAAATGCACCTTGTAAATGGAACATTTATGCAAACCTCACCTTGTCACTTTCATTGCTGCAAATGTGATCTTGATGGATTGACTGGCATTGAAACGAAGTGCCAATGCTACCTACAAGAGAAGCGGGGCAGGGGAAGGAAAAAAATTCATTAAAATGAAAACCCGATTCCTATGAACACTAAAAATAGACAACTGTACCAGCCAGAAACTATTTTTACATGGCAGAGAGATTTACTTGCCAAACATCTGTATCACACAGCTCTTATATTCAAGACAATATGCAGCAGAGAGACATTTTTCAGTGTGCCAGCAATAACTTCACCCAGATTATTTTTTTTTGGCTAACGTGCAAATGAATACATGTACAGAGCCTGTATGCTGTGGGAAAAAAGTCTCCCTCTTCCCATTGAGCAAAGACACTTTTAAAAAAAAAGTAGAAAAAACAGTCTCATTTATAAAGCTGCATTATTACATGGTTTCCTTGTGAAAGATGTACCTAAAGCTTTTCCCTAATAATTTCTCACTGGTTTTGAAGTTTTGAAATGTGGATAGTTTTATTTTGTAATTTCACATACAACATTTTTATATATCTTTGTGGTGCACATTGCTTTGGACCATAAGAGGACTGATCTAAGATCTTTTAAGAATGCTTGACAAAATACAGACCAGGCACAGGCAGAAGTCATTGCCAGTGCAAGGTCTCCTTCCCCCCACCCCCCTTCTTCCCACACTCAACTTCACTCCTGACTCTTCTACCTCCTCCCCCCACCGTGAGCAGTGCAGAGGGACAGGGAATGGGGGTTGCGAGCAGTTCATAACAATTCATCTCTGCCACTCCTTCCTCCTCACACATTCCGTGCTCCACTGTGGGGTCCCTCACACAGGAGACAGTTCTTCACAACCTTCTCCCATGTTGGTCCTTCCCACAGGCTGCAGTTCTTCAAGAACTGCTCCAGTGCGTGTCCCCCGCAGGGTCACAGGTCCTGCCAGAAAACCTGCTCTGGCGTGAGCTCTCCATGGGCTGCAGCTTCCTCCAGGACATACCCACCTGCTGCGGCATGGGGTCCTCCACGGGCTGCAGGTGGATATCTGCTGCACCGTGGACCTCCATGGGCTGCAGGGGGACAATCTGCTTCACCATGGTCTTCACCATGGGCTGCAGGGGAATCTCTGCTCCGGTGCCTGGAGCACCTCCTCCCCCTCCTTCTTCACTGACCTTGGTGTCTGCAGGGTTGTTTCTCTCACATATTCTCGCTCCTCTCTCCCAGCTGTTGCTGCACAACATTTTTTACCCTTTCTTAAATATGTTTTCACAGAGGCACCACCAGCGTCATTCATTGGTTCAACTTTGGCCAGCAGTGGGTCCATCTTGGAGCTGGCTGTAACTGGCTCTGTCCAACATGGGGGCAGCTCCTGATCTCCTCTCACAGAAGCCCCCCCTGCAGCCCTCCACCTTCCGCTATCAAAACCTTGCCACATAAACCCAATACAATTTCACAGGGGTTTTTATTGCTATTATTTTGGTCTATGGGGTAAGGATGAAATAAGAATAGTTTTATTTAGGACAACACATTTTTTCATGTAAATGTGGTTTTAATCTTGAAAGCTTCACTGTTAATTCAAACATCAGTCATTATTTAGCTTCATATTCTTTTTGGTATTATTTACATGGGAGCATGTGCTCGGGGTACTAGAAATGGCAGAACGGTTTTTCACCTTTGGGTACAGTAATTTCTGTCAAGACTAGGTTGACAGACACCCAAATAATTATGTCATGTGTGGCCAGTAGAAAATGAAAGCGGTAGCTTCCATTTAATTCTTAGAGGAGATGCATGCTCATTGCAAAATCCACTAAAACAACCCACTGCCACCTATGGTAAATTCTATGGAATTTAATTTATAATTGTTATATAAGGGGGAATTATAGTTATTATTGTGGTGTAGCTGGGTATCAGGGCTGTGCTTGTGTGTATACCCAGTGGGCCTAGCCATCAGTTCCCTGGGTAGTCCAGGAGCTCCCCAGCTAGTCTCTGCTACATGAGACAATGGACTGACTTGAGACAAGGTGATTGACAACTCCTGACCCCTTCACAGCAAAGCATTTGACTAATTGTTACAGGACCTCTCCCAGCGGGAAGTTCAGGCAGTCCAAGAGATTCCCACAGGCAGCCCCTGCTGTGCATAGGCCAATTGATAGGCACTACTTATATGCTTCAATATGTTGATTAAGATCCTCGGTGGAGAATCTGGCAGTCCAAGTGACTCCCCTAAGCAGTTCCTGCTGTAGAATTGACCTAACTGTACATAGATAAAATACTTGTAAATAGTCAGTAGAAACTGTTCCTGCAGATGCAGAAATGGTCATGTAGGACAGTCTTTTGTACATAGTTAAGAGGAGATAATCAATAGCAACAGCTCATGCATGCATTGGAGTGGTCACGTAGGAGGAGCCATCTGGGTTATAAAAATTCACTAGAAAAATAGTTCAGGGAGTCTCAACTGATCCAACTGAAGACATCTTTACAAGGAGCCTTACAATGGAGGATCTTGTTGCCATCCAGACAGCAACCGATCAACCTGTTAGAGAGATTTGATTTATGTGGTGGGTTAACCTTGGCCAGCAGCCAGGTGCCCACCCAGCCACTCTCTCACTCCTCCTCCACAACAAGACAGGGGATGAGAAACCTCATGGGTCGAGGTAAAGACAAGGAGATTGCTTACCAATTACTGTCATAATGTCAAAATTAAAATAACACCTCACCCCCCTCTTTTCCCAAGCTCAACTTCATTCCTTCATTCCAGGCTCTTCTACCCACCCACCCCCACCCCGCCCCAGCAGCACTGGGGGATGGGGGGGTTACAGTCAGTACATAACAGTTCGTCTCTGCTGCTCCTTCCTCCTCGCACTTTTCCCCTGTTCCAGCGTGGGTCCTCTCTATGGGCTGCAGTCCTTCAGGAAAAAAATTGCTCCAGCATGGGTTCTCCACAGGCCACAATTCCTATCAGGAGAATCTGTTCCAGTGTGGGCTTTTCTACAGGCTGCAGTTCCTTCAGGAAATATCCAGCTGCTCTGGTGCAGGGTACTCCATGGGCTGCAGTGAATATCTGCTCCAGCATGGTCTCTTCCACGGCCTGCAGGGGAATATCTGCTCTAGTGCCTGGAATGCTTCCTCCCCCTCCTTCTTCTCTGACCTTGGTGTTCCCTCTGCTGTTTCTCACTCTTTTTTCTCTCCTCCTCTGCCTGTCTGGTGTTTTTGCCCTTTCTTAAATATGTTTTCACAGAAATGTCACCAACTTTGCTGATTCTCTCAGCTTTGTCCTGCAGTGGGTCCATTGTGCAGCTGGCTGGAACTGGCTGTGTCTGGCACAAGGCAGCCTTTGACCTGTTCTCACAGAGGCCACCCCTGCAGCCCCGCCCCGGCCAAAAACCTTGCCACATACACCCAATACAATTCGCCACGTGAACATTTTCCTATGCAAAATATCACAATAAATTAGCTGTTTTTTTTAAACAAACACTCTGTCCATAAGTGTTTGTGCAACACATCTTTATTGTCAAAAATTATTAGCGTGAATCACAGCAGAAAGAGGCAGCCAACAGATGCAGCAGTTTGTGCAGCAGTTTCTGGGCTCTGCTTCTCTGAGGTCTTCTTGAGATCTTGAATTTCTGGGCACTTTGTCTGGGATCTGGAAACTCCTGGAAACCCTCAGAGAAATTTGAGGATGCCTGCTGCTGTCCATTCAGGTTAAGGATAAGGTAAGGACAGCTCTAGCAGCCTCGAACAGTCAGCTGTCCTCATCAAAGGATGCCTACAGCCTTTGTTCTAGCTGACCCTTGATTACAGAAGGTCAAGACCCCTTTTAGCTGGTGCTAAGGAGAGGACTATATAAAAGCCAAATCACAGTTCCCAGACTGTAGTGAAGAAAGACAGCAACCAAGTGTGGTAGTTTGCATAGCAGGACACCTAAAAGCACACAACTAGTTGAGAAAAAGTAAAAAGCATATCTTATTAGGAGACACCAATTCTTAGAAGAGGAGAAAACAATAAATAACTAAGAAATTGAGAAATATCAGATGTAATGTAGCTTAAAACAGTAGTTCTCCTTATACCAGTGAGAATATAATATTGCCATCTAAAAAAACCCTTACGACCAGTAGAAAAATCACTCTGCAAGTTGCTTTCTATTATTTATTTGAAAATCATAAATATTTATTCATTTTACCATGTGTGCTGGTTTTGGCAGGAATAGACTTAATTTTCTTCATAGTAGCTAGTATGGGGCTATGTTTTGGATTTTTGCTGAAAACAGTGTTGATAATACAAGGATCTTTTAGTTATTGCTGAGCAGTGCTTACACAGAGTCAAGGCCTTTTCTGCTTCTCACACTGCCCCGCCAGCAAGTAGGCTGGGGGTGCACAAGAAGTTGAGAGGGGACACAGCTGGGACAGCTGACCCCAACTGACCAAAGGGATATTCCATACCATATGACATTGTGCTCAGCAATATAAAGTTGGGGGAAGACAGAGGAAGGAGTGATGGTGTTTGTCTTCCTAAGTAACTGTTACATGTGATGGAGCCCTGATTTCCTGGAGATGGCTGAACACCTGTCTGCCGATAGGAAGTAGTGAATGAGTTCCTTGTTTTGCTTTGCTTGTGTGCGCAGCTTTTGCTTTACCTATTAAACTGTCTTTATCTCAACCCATGAGTTTTCTCACTTTTACCCTTCCAGTTGTCTCCCCTATCCCACTGCGTTGGAGGACTGAGCAAGCGACTGTGTGGTGCTTAGTTGCTGGCTGGGGTTAAACCACGACACCATGAATATATAATCTCACTTGAGCAGAGGTCTTCAAAATCTACCTTCCAAGGCAACTAACTCATGAAAGGCTAAACTTTTCTGCAGCTTCAAAAAACTGTCATAAATAGTAACATATAAATATAAATTTGCCAGAGGTGTCCTGTTTCAAACCCCACACTGTGTCAATTCCATTCCTTATGACCATTTAAATATAAGCAAAAAACATGGTGTCCCAGAGCAGATAACAGGTCTATGCTCAATTTTTTGGGGGACCTATCTGCAATAGAAATGGGTGCCATAAACCACCAGAAATCTCCATCTTCCCTTTAATATGAATGTACTTGTAGCTCTGTGACATTTTGAGTCACCTAATGATCGGGAACCTTTGAATAAGCAGCAACAAAGACGCAAGGGTTGCTGATGTGTCAGAAACCACGGAAGCGCCTGACAACAGTCACATAGGAATTAGGGCTTATCCCCCAAAAAAGGTGGCGGGATCAATAGCCCAACTGAAGCACATCTACACCAATGCACACAGCATGGGCAACAAACAAGAGGAGTTGGAAGCCATTGTGCAGCTGGAAAACTATGATTTAGTTGCAGTCACGGAAACATGGTGGGATGACTCACACAACTGGAGTGCTGCAATGGATGGCTATAAAGACTTCAGAAGGGATAGGCAAGGAAGGAGAGGCGGTGGGGTAGCCCTGTATGTTAGGGAGTGTTTTGACCATCTAGGGCTTAATGATGGTGACGACAGGGTTGAGAGTTTATGGGCAAGAGTCAGGGGGAAGGCCAACAAGGCCGATATCATGGTGGGAGTCTGTTATAGACCAACCAAAACCGATGAAGAGGCAGATGAAATATTCTATAAGCAGCTGGGAGAAGTCTCACGATCGCTAGCCCTTGTTCTCATGGGGGACTCCAACTTACCAGATGACTGCTGGAAATACAATACAGCAGAGAGGAAACAGTCTAGGAGGTTCCTGGAGCACGTGGAAGGTAACTTCCTGACACAGCTGGTGAGTGAGCCAATTAGGGAAGGCGCCCCGCTGGACCTGTTGTTTGCGAACAGAGAAGGACTTGTGGGTGATGCAATGGCTGGAAGCCATCTTGGGCACAGCGATCATGAAATGATAGAGTTTTTGATTCTCCGAGAAGTAAGGAGGGGGTTAGCAGCACTGCTACCTTGGACTTCCAGAGGGCAGACTTTGGCCTGTTTAGGGGCCTGGTTGACAGAGTCCCTTGGGAGGCAGTGCTGAAAGGCAAAGGAGTCCAGGAAGGCTGGACATTCTTCAAGAAGGAAATCTTAAAGGCGCAGGAGCTGTCTAGGAGGTTCCTGGAGTGTGTGGAAGCTAACTTCCTGACACAGTTGGTGAGTGAGCCACCTAGGGAAGGTGCCCCGCTGGACCTGTTGTTTGCGAACAGAGAAGGACTTGTGGGTGATGTGACGGTTGGAGGCCATCTTGGGCACAGCGATAAAGAAAGAAATCTTAAAGGTGCAGGAGCAGGCCGTCCCCATGTGCCAAAAGACGAGCCGGCGGGGAAGAAGACCGGCCTCGCTGAACACAGAACTTTGGCTGGAACTCAGGAAAAAAAAAGATAGAGTTTATGACCCTTGGAAGAAGGGGCAGGCAACTCAGGAGGACTACGAGGTTGTCATGAGGTTATGCAGGGAGAAAATTAGAAGGGCCAAAGCCCAACTAGAACTTAATCTGGCTACTGCCGTAAAAGACAATAAAAAATGTTTCTATAAATACATTAAAAACAAAAGGAGGGCTAAGGAGAATCTCCATCCTTTATTGGATGCAGGGGGAAACATAGTGACAAAGGATGAGGAAAAGTCTGGGGTACATAATGCCTTCTTTGCCTCACTCCTTAATAGTAAGACCAGTTGTTCTCGGGGCACGCAGCCCCCTGAGCTGGAAGACACGGACGGGGAGCAGGATGAAGCCCCCATAAGCCAAGGGGAAATGGTTAGCGACCTGCTACACCACTTAGACATACACAAGTCTACGGGGCCGGATGGGATCCACCCAAGGGTACTGAGGGAACTGGCAGAAGTGCTCACCAAGCTGCTTTCAGTAATTTCTCAGCAGTCCTGGCTAACCAAGGAGGTCCCAGTTGACTGGAAGTTAGCAAACGTGACGCCCATCTACAAGAAGAGCTGGAAGGAAGATCCGAGGAACTACAGGCCTGTCAGCCTGACCTCGGTGCCACAGAAGGTTATGGAGCAGATCATCTTGAGTGCCGTCACACAGCACATATGGGACAACCAGGTGATCAGGCCTAGTCAGCATGGGTTTATGAAAGGCAGGTCCTGCTTGACTAACCTGATCTCCTTCTATGACAGGGTGACCTGCTTAGTGGGCGAGGAAAAGGCTGTGGATGTTGTTTACCTGGACTTCAGTAAAGCCTTTGATACCATCCAAAGAAGGGCAACGAAGCTGGTGAAGGGTCTGGAGCACAAGTCTTATGAGGAGTGGCTGAGGGAACTGGGGTTGTTTAGCCTGGAGAAAAGGAGGCTCAGGGGAGACCTTATTGCTCTCTACAACTACCTGAAACGAGGATGTGGCGAGGTGGGTGTCGGTCTCTTCTCCCAAGTAGCAAGTGATAGAAAAGGAAATGGCCTCAAGTTGCACCAGGGGAGGTTTAGATTGGATATTAGGAAAAATTTCTTCACTGAAAGGGTTGTCAAGCATTGGAACAGGCTGCCCAGAGAGGTGGTGGAGTCACCATCCCTCGAGGTATTTAAAAGATGTGTAGATGTGGCACTTAGGGACATGGTTTAGTGGTGGACTTGGCAGTGTTAGGTTAGCACTTGGACTCGATGATCTTAAGGGTCTTTTCCAACCTAAATTATTCTATGATTCTATGAACTGATGGATATTACTTTAACTCTTGTGATATTTTGGGTTTCCCTTAAATATCCCACTTCTGTAGTACTGTTGCTGCATGAAAGATATTAGAACATTATCTGGTTTTATATTAAGTTTGTTCTGCACCCAAGGGTGGGGCTGGTGACAGAAGTAGAATGTGCAGAGTTTTTTCTGGATCTCAGTAAGGGATTTTGCCAGTTGTGTGCAAACAGCTTCTGATCAGTGCACTTGCCTGGCCGTGCCCTGAACCTGATCAGCACTGTGTCCTGTCTTCTCATTAAACTCCATTTCTAACTCTTTTTCTGGGTGAGGGACTCTCTGTCTTCTGTGCAATTTTATTTATGGATATCTAAATGCCAGCAACTGGAGTGGGACCGTTGGTCAGAGGGCCTGTGTGTCTGTGGTGCAAGCAACTGGAGCGAGTGTGAGTGTGTGATTGCTAGTGAAAATCAATCCAGAGTAGCTGGAGAGTAGGTGAAGTGGCCTGGGAGCCAGGGGAGTGTGTGTGTGTCTCTAAGAGCAAGTCTACATGGGGAGTTGGCTACCAGAGGGATCAGGGGAGTACTGGCCAACTGCTGGGGAGCTCTGTGTGTGTGTTTCTTTAAGTGATGAGGTCTGTACTAGCAACTGGAGTGGGGCTGCGGCCTAGGGGGCTCTTATGTCCAGGATCCAGGGACAGTTACTGGGCAGACTGAGTGAGCCCAGCTCCTGGAAGGATCCACATTGTACATATGTGTATATATACATTTCCCACTAATGGACCTTCATCCTGATTAGCCAGAGAGGGGAACAGGATGAAGTTGTTGGTGCTGTTTGTGTGAGTACTGAGTGTTTCTGTCTGTGTTGAGCTGTGTGGCCAGCAATGTGTGTGTGTATATATATATGTATATACATGTTGTATATGTGTGTGTGTGCATGCGTGCGCGCCTCCTGGGAATACATTCTCAGTGTTGCTATTGGTTGGACCTGGCAATATACAGCTGTAGCAGACTCACCTCTGTCGGGCTATTGGATTCGGCTCTCCCTAATGTTGCTGGAAGGTAATTATGGACTTCATTTAAGGAACAGATAGCAGGAGTAGATGAACTACTGAGAAACAGTCTGTTTTCAAACAAGTGTCCTTAGTTATAAAAGAATCCTGAAAATTAGGAGACTTGACTGAGACTTGACATTAGGAAGCATTTCTTTACCGAGAGGGTGGTCAAACACTGGAACAGGCTTCCTAGAGAGGTGGTTGATGCCCCACCATGCCTGTCAGTATTTCAGAGGCATTTGGACAATGCCCTTAATAACATGCTTTAACTTTTGGTCAGCCCTGAAGTGGTCAGGCAGTTGGACTAGAGGATCATTTTAGGTCCCTTCCCACTGAACTATTCTATTCTATTCTATTCTATTCTGTTCTGTTCTATTCTATTCTATTCTATTCTATTCTATTCTATTCTATTCCAGAAAATGTGATATACAAGAAGAATTTTCTCCAAAGTTCCATTACTTATGACTTACAGATCTGCCCAGATATAGCACACTCTGACAGAAGAGACTCCACTCAAAATAGTTTATAGTCTCTGTTAAAACATGAGACTTGCAAAAAACCTTAGGTGAAGAGAATAGCATAAGGACAATACTTTAGTTAACTAGTTATTCAATTTTAGTCTCATTCTAAGTATATGAAACTGCTGTTCGTAAACAATATGAATAAGCAGGTTTTGAAAAATGTGGCTCAGCAGCACTAGAAGAGATGGGCTTGCAATTAAATTTTTAAACATCCCAAGCTCACACTCACAGGTTTTTCTTTTATACTTGTGGTGGACTCACCGCAGCCAGCAGTCAAGCACCCACAGAGCCACTTGCTCACTTCCCCGCCCCAACCCAGTACATTACTAAAAATTTAAGATGTGATTGCCTTGTTTCCCTATCTCTATGAACCACTGCAGAACTTTCAGGATGACTGAGATTCTGCAAGTGAAATATGACTGAGATGGGAACTGATTTTTATTCAGAATTGTTCGGTTTAAAATATATATTGTATATGAGCACACATACATCCCTACCTCAATCCCCTAGCAAGTCCAAGTAAAACCCAAAATAACACCTGACAGCTACACAGTCATTAAAAATACCACACATTGGGCCTTTTGTTTTTTTAAAACTTATCTGTAGGTCACAAAGCAGCAAAGCCAAGAATGCATTTTGAGAAGGCACAGGTCACCCTAAGGTTGCAAAGAAAGTTTAAGAAATAATGCATAGCTGAGAGAAAGAGACCATGAACTGTCTCTGGAGAAGAAAAAAATCAACACCACATAGCCAGAGGAATGTCTATGACTGTAATACAACCCACTAGATGCAAGAAACTCATAATTAAGATAAACATGACAATTCCCTTTGTTGTCTTCAATGAAAGAAAAAAAATCTTGACCCTGACACCAAAAGTTTTTGTTAAAACAATGGTCATATTTTTCAGATTTCTTCATCAGTTTGCAGTCCAAAATGCAACCAAGAGTTTTGTCTTCAAATTACACAACCAGTGCCTTTACGATCTGCTGTTTATGTTTGTATCCATGTTCACATAAACAGAATCACAGAATAACTGAGATTGGAAGGGACCTTTGGAAGTCTCTGGTCCAACCCCTTATTCAAAGCAGGGCCAACTTAAAGCAAGTTGTCAGGGCCTTGTCCAGGCATAGTTTAAACATCTCTAAGGATGGAGATCCCACAGCCTCTCCATGCCCCTGTTCTACCATTTGACCACACTCATGGTAATAAATAAATAGATAAATAAATCCTAAAATGTAATCAGTATTTCCCTTGTTGCAACTTGAGTCCATTGCCTCTCATCCAAAGACTGCACCTACAACAGTAGTTTTGCTCCATCTTCTCTGTATCCTCTGATCAGGTAGTTGTAGACAGCGATAAGGTCTCCCCTTAGCCTTCTCTTCTTAAGGCTGAACAAGCTCAATTCTCTCAGCCGCCTAATCATCTTGGTAGCCTCTGATGGACTCAGTCCAGCATGCCAATACCTTTCTTATACTGGAGAGCCCAGAACTGGACACAGTACTGCAGATGGGATCTCACAAGTGCCAAATACAGGGGAGTAGTTGCTTCCCTCATTCTGCAGGCTAATACAGCCTAGTATGTGGATGGCCTTCTTTGCTACAAGGACATGCTGCTGACTCATGATGAACTTGACTACCAGTTCTGCAGAAATACTTTCTAGCCAGGACTCCAGAGCTGGACGCAGTACTCCAGATGAGGTCTTACCAGAGCAGAGTAGAGAGGCAGAATCACCTCCCTCGACCTGCTGGCCACGCTTCTTTTGATGCAGCCCAGGATACGGTTGGCTTTCTGGGCTGCAAGCGCACATTGCCGGCTCATGTCCAGCTTTTCATCTACCAGTACCCCCAAGTCCTTCTCTGCAGGGCTGCTCTCAATCTCTTCATCCCCCAACCTGTATTGATATCGGGGGCTGCCCTGACCCAGGTGCAGGACCTTGCATTTGGCCTTGTTGAACCTCATGAGGTTCACACAGTCCCCGAGGGACTCCACTTGTCACCGGTCTCCATGTGGACATCGAGCCATTGACCACGACCATCCAGCCAATTCCCTATCCATCGAACAGTCCACCCATCAAACCCATATCTCTCCAATTTAGAGAGAAGGATGCTGTGGGGGACTGTGTCGAACGCTTTACAGGAATCCAAGTAGATGACATCCATTGCTTTTCCCTTGTCCACTGATGCAGTCACTCCTTCATAGAAAGCCACTAGGTTGGTCAGGCAGGACTTGCCCTTGGTGAAGCCATGCTGGCTGTCTCAAATCACCTCCCTGTCCTCCATGTGCTTGAGCATAGCTTCTAGGAGGATCTGTTCCATGATCTTCCCAGGCACAGAGGTGAGGCTGACAGGTCGGTAGTTCCCAGGGTCCTCCTTTCTCCCCTTTTTAAAAATGGTCACAACATTCCCCTTCTTCCAGTCAGCAGGGACTTCACCTGACTGCCATGACTTTTCAAATATCATGGAGAGTGGCTTGGCAACTACATCAGCCAATTCCCTCAGGACTCTGGGGTGCATCTCATCAGGTCCCATAGACTTGTGTACATTGAGGTCCTTCAGGTGGTCTCGAACCTGATCTTCCCTTACAGTGGGAGGGGCTTTACCCCCCTGGTCCCCATCTTGTGGTCCATCGATTTGGGAGGGGTGAGGAGAGAAGTTGCCGGTGCAGACTGAGGCAAAGAAGTTGTTGAGTACCTCAGCCTTCTCGTCTGTTGATACACGTTCGCCTTTCTTGTTCATCAAGGGGGGTACGCTTTCTTTAACCTTCCTTTTCTGGTTGACATAGCTGTAGAAGCCCTTCTTGTTCTTCTTTATGTCCCTTGCCAAATTCAGCTCCATCCACGCCTTGGCCTTCCTGATCCCTTCCCTACACAACCGGGCCGTTTCCCTGTACTCCTCCCAGGACACCTGTCCCTGCTTCCACTGCCTGTGCAGTTCCCTCTTACTCTTTAGTTTGACCAGCAGGTCTCGACTCAGCCATGCTGGTCTCTTCCCTTCCTTGCCTGATTTTTTACACTTGGGGACTGAGAGCTCTTGTGCTCTATGGAAGGTGTCCTTAAAGATCTGCCAGCTCTGTTCCGTTCCCCTGTCCCTGAGGACCGTCTCCCAGGGGGTCCTTCTGACTAACTCCTTGAAGAGCTGGAAGTTTGCTTTCCTAAAATTTAGGGTCCTGACTGTACTCCTCGCTTTTCCCATGTCCCTCAGGAGCGTGAACTCCACCAACGCGTGATCACTGCAGCCCAGGCTGCCTCCAGTCTTGACATCACCGATGAGCTCACTTGCATTGGTGACCATCAGATCCAGTATCGCATCCCGTCGGGTAGGGGTGTCTATTACCTGGCTTAGGAAGTTGTCGTCTATGCATTCCAGGAATCTCCTGGATTGCTTACAGCTCACCATGTTGCTTTTCCAGCAAATGTCGGGGTGGTTGAAGTCCCCCAGCAGGACGAGAGTCTGCAAGAGCAAAGCCTCCCGGAGCTGGAGGAAGAAGGCTTCGTCAGCAGGCTCCCCTTGATCAGGCAGCCTGTAGTAGACACCAACCACAAGGTTCCCTTTGTTGCCTCTGTCTCTGACTCTTACCCATAAGCTTTCGACCTGCTCGTGGCTATTCTTCGGGGACAGCTCTTCACACTGTATTGATTTCTTTATGTAGAGGGCAACGCCTCCGCCCCTCCTTCCTCGCCTGTCCCTTCTGAACAGCCTGTAGCCATCAATAGCCACATTCCAGTCGTGGGATTTGTCCCACCAGGTTTCAGTTATGGCAATGAGGTCGTAGCTGTCTAGTAGCACAGTAGCTTCCAGCTCCTCCTGTTTGTTCCCCATGCTGCGTGCGTTCGTGTAGAGGCTTTTCATCTGGGCTGTTGGCCGTGTCACCTTCTTAGTGGAACATCCCTTGTTTCCCTTGGGGTGTTTCCCGAAGGTTTCTTTGTTAGCTCCTACTACCTCAGGAGCCCCCTGCTCATCTCTGCAAGACTTGTATCTGCAGCTTGTCACAGGCAAGCCTGGTATGTTCCCCCTCCCCCTTCACATCTAGTTTAAAGCCCTGTCAATGAGCCCCGCAAGCTCCTGTGCAAAGACCCTCTTTCCCCTTTGAGAAAAGTGACTCCCATTTAACGCCAGCAAGCCTGGTGCCGTGTAGGCCGTCCCATTGTCAAAAAACCCAAAGTTGTGACGGTGGCACCAGCCACGGAGCCATGTATTAAGAGATGGGGTCGCCTGTTCCTTCCAATGTCACCTCCCACAACTGGAAGGAGGGAGGAAAAAATAACCTGTGCCCCCGATTCCCTCACTAAGTGTCCCAAGGCCCTGAAGTCTCTTTTAATCACCCTTGGGCTACGCACTGCAACTTCGTCACCACCCACGTGGAAGAGCAGTAAGGGGTAGTAGTCCGAGGGCTGTACCAGGCTGGGAAGTCTCCTGGTGATATCTCTGACCCGGGCTCCTGGGAGGCAGCAGACTTCCCTATGAGGAGGGTCTACCTGGCATATTGGACCCTCTGTTCCCCTCAGAAGGGAGTCTCCTATGACTATGACCCGTCTTTTCTTTCTTGTGGAGGTGGTAGTAATATGGGGGGGTAGGTCTTTGTGGTCTTGGCGACTCCTCTGGTGTAGATGGATTGACACCCACATCATCCACTGACTGGTCCTCCACATCTAGAGCCTCATACCTATTGTGCAGAGGCACCTGGGGGGGCACGGTGGGCAAGGAAAGGGTTTGCTTGCTGCCCCGATTGTGGACTTGTTTCTACTTGCTGCTTCCCTCTAAGGCCCTGCCTACATCCTGGTGGGGGGAGGATACTGGATCCCTTTGGTCACGGGCTTTTTCTGGTGACTGTCCCTGTTCAGGTTTCTGGGAGGTCAGAGCATGGTTCCACCAGTCTATCTCCTGCTCAGACTCCCTGATGCTCCGCAGCCTGTCTACTTCCTCCCTTAGCTCTGCCACCAAGCCGAGTAGATAGTCCACCTGGTCACAGCGTACACAGCTGTTCCCTCCACTGCCATCTGTTCCCAGAGCAAGCTGGTGGCACTCCCTGCGGCCGGAGACCTGGACGGCTGTGTGTTTCCCTGGGAGCTCAGTCTGGGTGGATACAGCCTTTCTGGGTAGTGCAGAGGATACAGCCTTCCGCCGGGTGGATACCATGGCCATGCCTGGGCACCCTCTCACCAGTTGAACTTACTGAACCTACCTCTTAAGCTAAGAGGGGGACTTGGCCTTCCCCGAACGCCCTGCCAACGCGAACTGCCGCACGAACTGCCGCACCACGCCCTTCTGACGTGCCACGCCCTGTTTGCCCGTCGTGTTTGCCCCGCTCCTGGTTGCTTGCGCTCCCTGGGGGCTGCTTTTATAGGTGAGGTGGTTTGGCTGCCTTCACTCCTGGCCCCACCCACACTGAGTCAGAGTTGCCACTCATCAGCAGCTTGCCCTTTCCCACTCTTTCCCGCTGTAGGCGGCGGCTGGGGTGCCCTCTCTCTCCCTGCGCTTTTGCCGCCTTAGGAAGGGTGCCCCGGCACGAGCCTCCGCTCCGAAGCCCTTTGCCTCGGTGACTTCGCTGAAATGGCAGTTACACTGGGTTTTAAACTGCCGCTGTCACTCCTGTCCCCGCCCACGCTGCGTCAGAGCTGCCTCTCGTCAGCAGCTCCCCCTTTCCTGCTCTTTCTCGCTGTAGGCGGGGGGCTGGGGTCCCCTCTCTCTCCCTGCACTTAAACTTAAAACCAATACCCATATATGGTTTTGCACACCTTTGCAGAGTTTGAAGTGTGCATGTGCACAGGCCTGGCTCTGAGAGTTCTGTGTAAGCTGTAGTTATTACTCTTCATAAACTGCAATAACACTTTGAAGCTACAAAAGTTGTTGCATGCTGTAAAATACCTCCAGATCTTGGTTTCAAGAGTCCTCTTAAAACCATAGAATTATAGAATCATAGAATCATTTAGGTTGGAAAAGACCCTTAAGATCATCGAGTCCAAGTGCTAACCTAACACTGCCAAGTCCACCACTAAACCATGTCCCTAAGCGCCACATCTACACATCTTTTAAATACCTCGAGGGATGGTGACTCCACCACCTCTCTGGGCAGCCTGTTCCAATGCTTGACAACCCTTTCAGTGAAGAAATTTTTCCTAATATCCAATCTAAACCTCCCCTGGTGCAACTTGAGGCCATTTCCTTTTCTATCACTTGCTACTTGGGAGAAGAGACCGACACCCACCTCGCCACATCCTCGTTTCAGGTAGTTGTAGAGAGCAATAAGGTCTCCCCTGAGCCTCCTTTTCTCCAGGCTAAACAACCCCAGTTCCCTCAGCCACTCCTCATAAGACTTGTGCTCTAGAACCTTCACCAGCTTTGTTGCCCTTCTTTGGATGCGCTCCAGCACCTTAATGTCTTTATTGCAGTAAGAGGCCCAAATCTGAACACAGTGTTCGAGGTGCGGCCTCACCAGTGCCTAGTATAAAGGGACGATCGCTTCCCTAGTCCTGCTGGCCACACTATTCCTGATACAGGCCAGGATGCTGTTGGCCGCCTTGGCCACCTGGGCACACTGCTGGCTCATATTCAGCTGGCTGTTGACCACCACCCCCAGGCCCTTTTTCGCTGGGCAGCTTTCCAGCCACTCTTCCCCAAGCCTGTAGCGTTGCATGGGGTTGTTGTGACCCAAGTGCAGGACCCGGCACTTGGCCTTGTTAAACCTCATACAGTTGGCCTCGGCCCATCGATCCAGCCTGTCCAGGTCCCTCTGCAGGGCCTTCCTACCCTCGAGCAGATCGACACTCCCACCCAATTTGGTGTCGTCTGCAAACTTACTGAGGGTGCACTCGATCCCCTTGTCCAGATCATTGATAAAGGTATTAAACAGAACCAGCCCCAATACCGAGCCCTGGGGAACACCACTTGTGACCAGCCGCCAACTGGATTTTACTCCCTTCACCACAATGCTTTGGGCCTGGCCATCCATCCACTTTTTTACCCATCAAAGGGTATACCCGTCCAAGCCCTGAGCAGCCAGTTTCTCCAGGAGAATGCTGTGGGAAACGGTATCAAAGGCTTTACTGAAGTCCAGGTAAACAACATCCACAGCCTTTTCCTCGCCCACTAAGCAGGTCACCCTGTCATAGAAGGAGATCAGGTTAGTCAAGCAGGACCTGCCTTTCATAAACCCATGCTGACTAGGCCTGATCACCTGGTTGTCCCATATGTGCCGCGTGACGTCACTCAAGATGATCTGCTCCATAACCTTCTGTGGCACCGAGGTCAGGCTGACAGGCCTGTAGTTCCTCGGATCCTCCTTCCAGACCTTGTTGCAGATGGGCATCACGTTTGCTAACTTCCAGTCAACTGGGACCTCCTTGGTTAGCCAGGACTGCTGAGAAATTACTGAAAGCAGCTTGGTGAGCACTTCCGCCAGTTCCCTCAGTACCCTTGGGTGGATCCCATCCGGCCCCGTAGACTTGTGTATGTCTAAGTGGTGTAGCAGGTCGCTAACCATTTCCCCTTGGCTTATGGGGGCTTCATCCTGCTCCCCGTCCGTGTCTTCCAGCTCAGGGGGCTGCGTGCCCCGAGAACAACTGGTCTTACTATTAAGGAGTGAGGCAAAGAAGGCATTATGTACCCCAGACTTTTCCTCATCCTTTGTCACTATGTTTCCCCCTGCATCCAATAAAGGATGGAGATTCTCCTTAGCCCTCCTTTTGTTTTTAATGTATTTATAGAAACATTTTTTATTGTCTTTTACGGCAGTAGCCAGATTAAGTTCTAGTTGGGCTTTGGCCCTTCTAATTTTCTCCCTGCATAACCTCATGACAACCTCGTAGTCCTCCTGAGTTGCCTGCCCCTTCTTCCAAGGGTCATAAACTCTATCTTTTTTTTTCCTGAGTTCCAGCCAAAGTTCTGTGTTCAGCGAGGCCGGTCTTCTTCCCCGCCGGCTCGTCTTTTGGCACATGGGGACGGCCTGCTCCTGCACCTTTAAGATTTCTTTCTTTATCGCTGTGCCCAAGATGGCCTCCAACCGTCACATCACCCACAAGTCCTTCTCTGTTCGCAAACAACAGGTCCAGCGGGGCACCTTCCCTAGGTGGCTCACTCACCAACTGTGTCAGGAAGTTAGCTTCCACACACTCCAGGAACCTCCTAGACAGCTCCTGCGCCTTTAAGATTTCCTTCTTGAAGAATGTCCAGCCTTCCTGGACTCCTTTGCCTTTCAGCACTGCCTCCCAAGGGACTCTGTCAACCAGGCCCCTAAACAGGCCAAAGTCTGCCCTCTGGAAGTCCAAGGTAGCAGTGCTGCTAACCCCCTCCTTACTTCTCGGAGAATCAAAAACTCTATCATTTCATGATCGCTGTGCCCAAGATGGCTTCCAGCCATTGCATCACCCACAAGTCCTTCTCTGTTCGCAAACAACAGGTCCAGCGGGGCGCCTTCCCTAATTGGCTCACTCACCAGCTGTGTCAGGAAGTTACCTTCCACGTGCTCCAGGAACCTCCTAGACTGTTTCCTCTCTGCTGTATTGTATTTCCAGCAGTCATCTGGTAAGTTGGAGTCCCCCATGAGAACAAGGGCTAGCGATCGTGAGACTTCTCCCAGCTGCTTATAGAATATTTCATCTGCCTCTTCATCGGTTTTGGTTGGTCTATAACAGACTCCCACCATGATATCGGCCTTGTTGGCCTTCCCCCTGACTCTTGCCCATAAACTCTCAACCCTGTCGTCACCATCATTAAGCCCTAGATGGTCAAAACACTCCCTAACATACAGGGCTACCCCACCGCCTCTCCTTCCTTGCCTATCCCTTCTGAAGTCTTTATAGCCATCCATTGCAGCACTCCAGTTGTGTGAGTCATCCCACCATGTTTCCGTGACTGCAACTAAATCATAGTTTTCCAGCTGCACAATGGCTTCCAACTCCTCTTGTTTGTTGCCCATGCTGTGTGCATTGGTGTAGATGTGCTTCAGTTGGGCTATTGATCCCGCCACCTTTTTTGGGGGATAAGCCCTAATTCCTATGTGACTGTTGTCAGGCGCTTCCGTGGTTTCTGACACATCAGCAACCCTTGCGTCTTTGCTGCCGTGTGGATCTCCATCCCCTACCTCCACTGACATGGCAGACCGAAGGACCTCGCTAGCACGCTGTCCCTCAAATGTTGGCGTGCCGCCCCCAGGCTTATCTCTAGTGAGCCTGGTTTTATCGCCTCCCCCCTTCAAATCTAGTTTAACCCTCTTTCAATGAGCCCTGCTAACTCCCGTGCAAGGATCCTTTTCCCCCTTTGAGACAGGTGTACCCCATCTGTCACCAGCAGGCCTCGTGTCATGTAGACTGACCCATGATCAAAAAACCCAAAATTCTGCCAGTGACGCCAGGCTCGGAGCCAGGTATTGATCTGCTGGGTCTTCCTGTTTCTTCCCTCATCATTCCCTCCAGGGGAAGAAGGGTAGGGGAGAACACTACTTGTGCTCCTGATCCCTTAACCAGTTGTCCCAAGGCACTGAAGTCTCTTGATTGCCCTCAGACTTCTTGTTGCAACTTCATTGCTGCCTACATGAAAAATCAATAATGGATAATAATCTGAGGGCCATACCAGGGTAGGAAGTTTTCTCTTCACACCTTTAACCTGGGCCCCAGGGAGGCAGCAGACTTCCCTAAGAAGTGGGTCCAGTTGGCAAATTGGGCCTTCTGTTCCCCTCAGGAGAGAGTCTTCTATGACAATGACCTGTCTTTTTTTCTTTATGGAAGTGGTTTTGACACAGGGCATAGGCCAACTTAACCTCAGCGGCACCTCCAAGCTAGATGAACCATCGTCCTCGTTATTGTTCGGTTCCACTTGCAGAGCCTTGTACCTATTATGGAAGGTCACCTGGGAATGTGGGGTAGTCACGGAGGACACGTGCCTGCTGTGCCGGGCAGAAACTTGTCGCCATTCCCCCCTATCCCTTCAGTCACCGTGTTCAGTCAGGCGGTGAGAGGATAGGGAATCCTCCGTATCATGCGCCCTGTTGCTGTATGATGCTGTATGATGGAAGCTTTTACTTTATTATTAGTAACAAAGTGTTGAACGTTATACTGCTGTAGCAGTTTGTTTAAAGGCTGGTTTAAAAATCCTTTTCCCCAGTCAGTCTGTAATTTTACAAGGCACGTGCCCCCTGGTAAAAATGTTTTTAAAAGCCCAAGCTATTTCATAACCTGTCTTTGCCTTTTAGACCAAAAGCCCAGGCATATTTTGGTAACATGTCTATCATTATTAGATGTACTTAACACCATCCGTGTGCTTGGAAAACTGTTGCATATTCACCAAATCTGCCTGCCATTGTGCATCCACCTCTGCCACAATCACCTTGTTTCTTTTAAAATGCTTTCTTGCCACCTTGTGTAAGCTGTAAGCATCCTGGTTTGCAAGCCAGGTTACTACGTGGCTTTTGTTCTGATCAGCAATTCACCTTTTAGCGGCTTCAAAAGGGTGATTTGTACCTCCCAAGCTTCCCACCTCCCCAGGAGCATAGTAAATGCTTCGTGTTCTGATGGGGAAAATGCGTCTTTGGATGCAAGTTGGAGGGACTGATCGAGAGGGCTTTAAACTAGAATCAGTGGGGGAAGGGGATACCATCAGGAGAGCTGAAGGTAAACCAAGGGTTGGCATGGCATCGCCTGAGGGTGGCAATGCTAGTGGGAACATTTACGCCGTTCCTGGGAGCACGGAGGGCTCAGGAGCATATCTGAAATGCTTGTAGACCCACACACACAGTATTAGAAACAAACAGGATGAACTAGAAGTGTTCGTTAGTTCCCAGAACTATGATATCATTGGTATTAGTGAGACTTGGTGGAATGAGTCCCACAACTGGAGTGCTGGGATGGAGGGCTACAGGCTGTTCAGGAGGGATAGGCAGGGCAGGCGAGGTGGAGGTGTTGCACTCTGTATGTAAGGGAGAGGTTTGATTGTACAGCCCTCACACTTAGCGGTGATGTGGTTGAGAGCCTCTGGGTGAGGATTAGGGGGATGGAAAACAAAGATGATGTTGTAGTGGGTGTCTACTACGGATTGCCCAGCCAGGATGATAGCACTGATGAGTTATTCTATAGGCAATTAGGAGGGATTTCTGGATGCCTTGTCCTTATGGGAGATTTCAACTTCCCAGACATCAACTGGGAACACCATACTGCTGTGACGAGCAAGTCTGGGAAATTCCTGAAGTTTGTGGAAGATAACTTCTTGTCACAAGTACTCAGTGAGCCAACTAGGAAAGATACCTTCCTAGACTTGTTTGTGAATAGAGAAGGACTCGTGGGAGATGTGATGGTAGGCAGCTGTCTTGGCCACAGTGATCATGAAATGGCCGAGTTTAACATTTTCAGTGTAATGAGAAAAAAGGACAGCAGAGTTGCTACCCTGCATTTCAAGAGAGCAAACTTTAAGCTATTCAGGGAGCTACTTAGCAGTGTCCCCTGGGAATCTGCTTTTGAGGGCTTAGGAATCCATGAGTGCTGGTCTGTTTTTAAGAACCACCTTTTAGAAGCACAGGAGCAGGCAATCCCATGGTGTTGCAAGTCAGGCAAGCAGGGCAGAAGACGAGCTTGGCTGAACAGGGAAGTCCTCTTGGAACTCAGGCAGAAAAAGAAATCGTATGATCTCTGGAAGCGAGGTCAGGCTTCGCAGGAAGATTACAGAGCCGTGCCTCGCATATGCAGGGAGAAGACATGAAAGGCTAAAGCTCAACTAGAGTTAAAACTGGCCAGTGTTGTGTCAGACAACAAGAAAGGCTTTTTTAAGTACGTTAATAGCAAGAGGAGGTCTAAAGAAAACATTGGACTGATACTTGTTGAAGATGGTCACCTGACAAAGAGGGATGAAGGAAAAGCGGAGGCATTCAATTTTTTTTTGCCTCAGTCTTTAATAATACTGATAGACCTTGGGCTGTCTGCTCCCCTGAGTCAGAGGACAGCAAGTGCAGGAACAGTGACTTTCCATTTATGGACACTGAAATTGTAAGGGACCAGCTGTATCAGCTGAATGTTCACAAGTCCATGGGGCCTGAGGAGATTCATCCCAGAGTACTGAAGGAGCTAGCGGATGTTACAGCAGGAGCCCTCTCAATCATCTACCAAAGGTCTTGGGAGTCTGGGGAGGTCCCTGCTGACTGGAAGCTAGCCAACGTAATTCCAATTTACAAGAAGGGCATGAGGGAAGACTCAGGAAACTACAGACCTGTTTGTCTAACCTCAGTACCTGGAAAAATTATGGAGAAGATCACGCTGGGTGCTATCAAAAGGCATTTAAAGGACAATGCAATCATCAGGCACAGCCAACATGGGTTCACAAAGGGAAAGTCCTGTTTAACGGATTTGATATCCTTCTACGATAAGGTCACCCGCCTAGTGGATGAAGGGAAGGCGGTGGATGTAGTTTTTCTGGATTTTAGTAAGGCTTTTGATACTGTCCCTCGCAGCATCCTTCTGGACAAGTTGTCCAGCTGTGGGATGAGCAGATACACAGTGCGCTGGGTGAAGAACTAGCTGAAGGGCAGGGCTCAAAGGGTTGTAGTGAATGGGGCTACATCTGGCTGGTGATCAGTCACCAGCGGTGTCCCTCAGGGTTCAAGGCCATTTCTGTCCAATATTTTTACCAATGATCTGGATGCAGGAGTTGAATGCACCCTTAGCAAGTTTGCTGACCATACTAAACTGGGAGGTGCTGCTGACTCTCTTGAGGGATGAGAGGCCTTGCAGAGGGATCTAGATAGATTGGCATGAAATTTAACAAGAACAAATGCCAGATTCTGCACCTAGGATGGAGTAAAACCGGAGGCAAGTATAGACTGGGAGAGGAGTGGCTGGAGAGCAGCCCTGCAGAAAGGGATCTGGGGGTGCTGGTTGACAGTAGGCTCAACAGGAGTCAGCAGTGTGCCCTGGCAGCCAAGAGGGCAAACCGCATCCTGGGGTGCATTAAACACAGTATAACCAGCCAGTCAAAAGAGGTGATTATCCCCCTGTATTTAGCGTTGGTGCGGCCTCACCTTGAGTATTGTGTGCAGTTCTGGGCCCCACAATTTAAGAAGGATGTTAAGGTACTTGAATGGGTCCAGAGGAGGGCAACAAAGCTGGTGAGAGGGCTGGAAGGCATGTCCTATGAGGAGCGGATAAGGACACTGGGTTTGTCTAGTTTGGAGAGAAGGAGGCTGAGGGGCAACCTCATTGCTCTCTACAGCTTCCTGAGGAGGGGAAGTGGAGAGGGAGGTGCTGATCTCTTCTCCCTGGTATCCTGTGATAGGACATGTGGGAATGGTTCAAAGCTGTGCCAGGGGAGGTTCAGACTTGACATTAGGAAGCATTTCTTTACCGAGAGGGTGGTCAAACACTGGAACAGGCTTCCTAGAGAGGTGGTTGATGCCCCACCATGCCTGACAGTATTTCAGAGGCATTTGGACAATGCCCTTAATAACATGCTTTAAATTTTGGTCAGCCCTGAAGTGGTCAGGCAGTTGGACTAGGTCCCTTCCAACTGAAATTTTTTCTTTTCTTTTCTTTTCTTTTCTTTTCTTTTCTTTTCTTTTCTTTTCTTTTCTTTTCTTTTCTTTTCTTTTCTTTTCTTTTCTTTTCTTTTCTTTTCTTTTCTTTTCTTTTCTTTTCTTTTCTTTTCTTTTCTTTTCTTCATTTTTATTTTATGTTCTATCAGGAACTTTCCCTGATTGCCATGACTTTTTGAAGATGATAGAGACCAGCCTTGCAATGACAGCAGCCAGCTACCTCAGCACCCTTAGATGCATCCCATCTGGTCCCATGGACATGAATATGACCGTCCTGGCCTACAGAGCTGACATCACTCGAGTAATTAGGTCACATTCCTCTCCTGTGTGACCCCAGCGAGCCAATGGAATTTATCAAGGAATTCATTTTGCCTCTGATCACACCTCAGTTCTGTTCCTATCTAAACATCTGAGGAAAATTTCTTCCCAGTGAGAGACTTCAAGAACTTGATCTGCTCAGCTTTAGAAAAAGAAGGTTGAGAAGTGACTTCATAAATGTACAAAGACTTTCACTGCACTGGAGAAAATACTGGGTACTAGGGAGCTCTTTACTTTGGTAGAAAAAAGCTGAAAAAGACCCAGAAAGTGTCAAAAACAAATGACACAAAGAAGAATGAGGCACCACATTTTTAACAGACAGAGCATGTTCACTTTTGGAACAAGCTTTCAAAGGATATGGTGGGATTTTTTGATGTCTTCCATGTCAGATCAGATGACTTTCTCTGAAATAACTGTTAGACAAAAGCCAGTCTAAGGGTCTGTTACGGAGGTATCTGTGAGATAAGTGAGACTTGTGGTCCAGAGGGGCTCGTGAAGCTGCGAAATGGCTTAGCTCCACAGTGAGGCAAGGGCAAGTGTCCTGGCCTACAGAGCTGACATCACTCAAGTAGTTAGGCTGATGTCAGAGGCCCACAGTTTGACCTTCAGTATGTTGCTATGTAGTTGTTAGGGATGTAATTTTTGTTAGATAAAGCACAATTAGACAGGAGTTATGAAAAAAAAAAAAGTGTAATTGGCAGAAATAGCAGAACTAAACTTATACAAGAATGTTCGCCTGGTGACTCACTACATCAATCAACAAGCAACAGCTCAGAGTGGTCCACCAACCAGTAACGATAAAACAACCTGGAATAGTCTCTCCACCTCATAAAACTCATCCACCTCAGCCCAAAGGGGAGTGGCACAACTCTACCTTTAGGGACGCCTGACCCTGGAGAACCTCCAGGGATGCCTGAGACTAAGCTTGCGTGGCTAGAACCATCATGCTCAGCACCCTGACTATTGACAACCACTAGTCCTGTCAGCAAGGAATGAGGAAGTAGAGATAACCAGTTTTCTATAACTTTGTAGTGTTCTTTGCATTATTAATCACTCTTTCACAGAGGCAATATCTAAACTCCGTCACACAGATCCAATTATTGCATAGTAATTAATACCTACATTTAGTCTGTGCTGACCTAAACCACGACATTAATAAAAATGGTGTCATAAATGGGATCCAAAGGAGGTTTTGGACTGTGAAAAGAGGATTGTACAGCTGTAGTACTGTCCAACGAATGTCCGCAAGGCTGAGACTACCTACAGCTGCCAAATTAGTTTGCCCGGGTGCAATTTTGCAGAACCTGAGAGTGGGTGCTCAGGGTAGGAGTCTGGTGGGAAGCACACTTAGTACTCCTTCTCAAGGTAGTGTTTTAATGGTGCATATAGGATAACACTAACTTATACATAAGTTAACACTAACTTCTACTTGATATAATGTGTCAATACTGTATATAAGATACCACTACCTCCTACTCTGTATAGCATGTTAATAGCGTATACAAGATAGCACTAACATTTTGAAACATGTTCAAGCATAAAACAGTAACAAATGTAATGTAGGTCTTTCCCCTTCCTGGTATGTCTTCTGTAATCACTCAGCAACTCCCAGTTTATAGTCCAGCAAATCCTTTCTGCGCTGTTCAAAATATCCTTGGTATGAAACTGTACTTGTTGGAAGGGGGAGGGGCCGAGACACTGTGTACTCCTTGAAGAGCAGTGGGAGGAAACAGGAGTCAAGGTTGTGTAGCTGTGCTCCGAGCAGAGCAGCGTATCTTAACACTTCCTCTCCTGGCATCCATGTGAAGAGGTGGTTTCTGCCAGACTGGAAGAGGGGCTGAGAACAGTCACACAAAACACTGATGATGTAAGAAACTGAAACTACACAACCCTTAAATAGGGACCTAAAGACTGATTTTAAATGAGTAGAGGAAAACCTACTAGCCTATTACAATGCTGGAGTGTGGGCACCAGCAGCTTAGAGCTAGATGACTGGGAGGCATGGCGGCTGCGGTCTCCGTCCAATGACGGAGCCATGGATAGTGCAGTCACCAAGGACTTAGCCACCTGGGTACATGAACTCAAGGAACAAGAAGGACATTTCTGCCTTTTTCAGGCCCCTGAGCACACTAATAGGCCTTACTGGCCCTGACCAGCCTCACCTAGGGCCTCCACCCACACTCTCTGCCCATGGGCCCAGGGGATCCATTTCAGCTGAAGAGGAAATTCAAATTGTAACTGCTCAGCAATGGTAATTTGTAACAGAGGAATGATCTGTTGTGGAGGGCAAGAAGGCCTAACTGCAGAACTGGTTAAACTGCCTAGAAGCAGGAATGCCAGAGACAGAAGGACTCCTTGCAAGGGAGCATAGATTCCCTTGCTGATAAGATAAGAAATGCTGCCTTGTAAGGATCATGGAAAGAGAGTGCTCAGGGGGACACTTTTTGTCAGCACACTTTTGGTCAGCAGAACTGGCGCTGGGGGATGAACCAAACGCTGGGTTAAGGCTCCCGATGCCGACGCTCCTATGATTGGTGCTGGCGCAAGTGTATATAAGGAATCGGCTCATGCTGCATCTTTGCAGACTCCTTGTAGAACCGCTTATGGCAGTAGGACTCTGTCCAATGCATTGGCCATTAAATCTCTTTATATTTGAGCACAAACATTTGTTTAATTCACCTCGAGGGGTACAATAAAAATTCCCCAATGGATGCTACAGTAGCTACTAGTCAAAAAGGAGAGACCCATTCTTGTTTCCTTTGTTCTGTAAGGAGGCTTGAATATTGTCTCCCATGAGGCTTTCTATCTCCCCGTCAGGCTTTGGCAAGGCTGTCTGTTTCTCTTGTCATGCCCCAGTGTTGGGAGCTTTTTTTCTTCTTCTGTTAGAAGGTAATTAATTAAAGTTGTCTGGTTGCAGCTCAGCAAAGACAAGACATTACTGGAGGAAAACAGCTAGATTTAGGGATAAGGAAAGAGCTTATCCCTATGGGGTCATAGGCGGTAATTTAGGAATAGTGCACCCACAGTACTGAAATAACCAAGCCTAAGAATTGGAGATCTAGGAATGTATTTTCTTAATCTGTGACATAAATGAAGTCCACATCACAGTACTTATTGCCTGTGGAGGTTAACTCTTCTCTTGTTTATCAACTTCACTGTAACCTCTGGAAGATCCAGAATACAGAGCCTCCCCTATGTGTGGTATTACTTATGGAGCTGGATTAAACCACCATCTAACAGGGTTCTGAGAGCAAGTGTGCCATGACAATGTGTGACTTGAAAGAGAATGGATGCGTCACAGAAAGCTACCTCTTCACTATATACTGTTCACCCAGAGGTGAATGTTAGAGAAGGACGAATCCAGTAGCCTGACAGAGGTGAGGCTGCTGCAGCTCCATACTCCCATGACCAAGCAGTAGCCAGGCTGAGCATTTCTTCCCAGTAGGCACATGCACGAGCACACGTATACACCACATATATACATGGCCGGCCACACAGATCAACACACTCAGAACTCACACAAGTGGAGAGGGAGGTGCTGATCTCTTCTCCCTGGTATCCTGTGATAGGACATGTGGGAATGGCTCAAAGCTGCGTCAGGGGACGTTCAGACTTGACATTAGGAAGCATTTCTTTACCGAGAGGGTGGTCAAACACTGGAACAGGCTTCCTAGAGAGGTGGTTGATGCCCCACCATGCCTGTCAGTATTTCAGAGGCATTTGGACAATGCCCTTAATAAGATGCTTTAAGTTTTGGTCAGCCCTGAAGTGGTCAGGCAGTTGGACTAGATGATCGTTGTAGGTCCCTTCCAACTGAAATATTCTGTTCTGTTCTATTCTAAATGTCTTTTAGCAGAAGCAGTGGCATAGACATGTCTTCTAACACAGTGCTAACACATGTAAGAAATGAACTAGGCAGACATTTTTTTTTAATGCTCTATGGGGTCATTGACCTAAGGATAAGGAAACACATATAGCAGAAGCCTGCAGAAAGGAAGCCATGTATGCGTGCTTCTCAAGTTGGCTTTTTGTTGTTGGTTTTCCATTTTAGTGGGCAGTGTTGCTTGTATCTTGCAACACAGCTCAAAGCCCAAGTAATACTGCGTGGTCATAGGGGCCCATGAGTCCGTGGTGCCAGCAACTGGAGAGAGTGAGGGTATGTGAACAAGTGTGTGATTGCTAGCGAATAGCAAGTCAGACTACCCAGTGAGTAGGTGAAGTGAACTCTGAGCCAGGTGTGTGCATGTGTGTGTCTCTAAGGGCGAGACCACAGGGGATGGGATTGGCTACCAGAGAGACCAGGGAAATCCCAGACTGCTGTGGGGGGGTGAGGGCATGGTTTGTGTGTGTGTGTACATGCACACCTGTGAGTGAAGCAGTTTGTACCAGCAACTGGAGTGGTGCTGCGGGCCTCAGGGGATCACATGTCCAGGTGCCAGCAACTGGGGAGACCGGGATCCAGGGGCTAGCTCCTGGGCAGACCAAGTGTCTGAGCCCAGCTACTAGAGGGATCCACATTGTATGTGTGTGTGTGTATTTACCATTAATAGACCTTCACCCTGATCAGCCAGAGAGGGGACCAGGATAAGGTCATTGGTGCTGTTTGTGTTTTTGTGAGCGCTGAGTGCGTCTGTCTGCGTTGATCTGCGTGGCTGGCCATGCATATATGTATATATTTGTGGGTATATGCGTGTTTGTGTGTGTGCCTATTGGGAATACATTCTTAGCTTTGCTACTGGTTAGACCTGTGGGGCACGGAGCTGCAGCAGCCTTGCCTCTGTCAATGTCAGCCAATCACAGGGGAGTCTGAGAACACATGGGGTATGGTGGAATCAAAAATGTTAGCTCCCTGCCATAAAATGGTGGCTGAAACAAAATGGCAGCTCCTCCACATGTAGTGGGAGGGGTTGCTGGTTCTGCCATTTTTCCAGGTAAACTGGAAGGGGTGACTTGCTCTGCTGTCCAATCACAGGGCAGTCTGAGAACACATGGGTTATGACATTTTAAAAAATGCCAACCTCCAGGGCAAAAAGAGGTGGGGTAAACTGACCTTGTGACTGGAACAGAGAAGGGACTTACTAGGGCAAGTGGGACATGTGACCGTAAGTAGGGGCAGGGCTTCTACAGGTATTGGCAGGTGTGGCACCTGTCACTTCTTGACTTTGATAAAAGTCATGGGAATCTCTTGGCCTTGACCCAGCAGCACCAGTGGTGGAACTCCAGGCACCCTTCAGGAAAACTGGGGCCATCTCCAGATATGACTGCCATCTCTGCTCTACTGGGCAGCAGCTGGAGGTAGGAGGCTGCCTGGAGAAGTTGAGTTATGTGACTAGGTTTGCTAGTTCAGTCATGAGTACTCAGTAATGCTGAGGTGGTACAAAGGAGCTGTAATCCAATTGTGACTTGGTAAGGAAGCAGGTTCCCAAATATCAGAGAACTCTTTCTTGATCAATAAGGATGATTGTTGCACTAGTCAGCTCTGGCCTTCCCTCCCTGTGTGTGAGGTATCCGGAGGGTCTAATCCTTTCATCAGAGGCACAGGGATCTGTAGGCTTGACGTGGGGACCTGAGTTCAAGTCCTAGAGATACTGTCTGTAGAGTATGGCACACTGAAGGACCTTGCTAGCACACCATCCCTCAAACATCTATCTAGCGAGCCTGGTTTTATCGCCTTCCCCCCTTCAAACCTATTTTAAAGCTTTTTCAGTGATCCCTGCTAACTCCTGTGAAAAGATCCTTTTCCCCCTTTGAGACAGGTGTACCCCGTCTGTTGCCAGCAGGCCTCGTGTCATGTAGACTGACCCATGAAATAGTTTCAGAAGTGTCAGTTAAAGCCAAAGTATAACAACTTAATGGCCTCGGTAAATCTTTTTGTTTTATTTTACTGGGTGATACTTTGAAGAACAGCAACTTGAAAAGAAACAACCAAACCCATTGATAAAATTGGTAATTTCAATAAAATTCTTTTAAACAAATATGTAACTAACAGAAGAAAATTAAGAGGGGGTATCAAGAAAGTAAAAAGTTTAAAACAGAAGGGAAACCAGCTAAGTGTTACTTTGGCCTGGTTTCAGCTGGGATAGAGTTAAATTTTCTTCCTAGTAGCTGGCATAGTGCTGTGTTTTGGATTTAGTATGAGAATATTGATAACACACTGATTTTTTAGTTGTTGCTAAGTACTGCTTATGCTAGTCAAGGACTTTTCAGCTTCCCATGCTCTGCCAGGTGCACAAGAAGCTGGGAGGGGGCACAGCCAGGACAGCTGATCCAAACTGACCAAAGGGCTATTCCATACAATATGATGTCATGCACGGTATATAAGCTGGGGGGAGTTGGCTGGGGGGCAGTGATCGCTGCTTGGGAACTGTCTGGGTACCGGTCGGTGGGTGGTGAGCAATTGCATTGTGCATCACTTGCTTTGTATATTATTATTATATTGTTATTATTACTACTACTATTTTACTTTATTTTATTTCAATTATTAAAGTGTTCTTATATCAACCCAGGAGTGTTTCTCACTCTTACTCCTCCGATTCTCTCCCCCATCCCATCAGGGTAGGGGGAGTGAGCGAGCGGCTGCGTGGTGCTTAGTTGCTGGCTGGGGCTAAACCACGACATACTTGTACTTAAGTGGTTAAAAGTTGAGAGAATTGAAGGTTAAGCAAGCATATATGCAAGTTTAAAAAGTGATAGTGAATAGTAAGATATGATTAAAACAGAATAGAAATGGATATACACAAGAACCCTGCATTGTGCCTGACTTGTATAAATAGCAGAACTCAATATATTTGTACCCTTATGTCTTTTAGAGAAAAACAATTTGTAACCACTAATTGGGGCGGGAGTCTTTGTGTTATCTGTAGCTCTACCAGTAGAGTGGGAAGATGGAACTTGTTCATTTCCACCCATGCAAGAACGTAAAACCAACACTACTGTGACTATAACTGGTAATTGCACTTATCATGCCTCAGTATTCACACAGGAGGATGTGAAAAACTTGTCTAAAGAAAGTATTCAATGGACAGTACCTGGCTCTGAGGTTGGGGGATACCTAAATAGCATCCTCCAAAGCTAAGCAGAATTAGAGACACAAATCACAAAGCTGTTAAGAGACCTAGATACACACTAAGCAGTAGAGATCCAAGTATTACATCAGCATGGGTGTGACCAGTACCCTCTGCTCCTGACCCCTGGTAATATGGTTAGCATAACCAATGACATTTTCTCAGGCAAACAGCCATAATATGTAAGCGTGATGATCACGTATCACGCCCCCTTGTCTCCCCCTTTTTCAATATTGTGATAAGACCATTTGCCCACCAGTGTTGTCACCAGGATGTGGTGACCCCCATTACAGAACAGGCAAAACTACTGTCAGCATTGCGATAAGAGCGTTTACCCACCAACACTGTTGCCAGGATATGTTGACACCCATTACAGAACAGGGAAACGTAACAGCACATGAGATATTGCCTATAAAATCAAGCAGCTACAAGTGGGACTTAGACTGGATAGCAAAACCCATGATCCCCTGGTGGTCAGAGACACCTCGATTGTTGTCTTCTTCCTCCGATGACTGAGTGAATGACTCATGTTCTTTTAGGTAAAGTCTAAGTCTAGATTATAATTATTGTATCGCGCAATGATTATTAAGAATTTGACCCAATTTGCAGAGGGTCCAGGTGACTAAAAACTCTATGTAACTAAAAATTCTACATAATAAGAAAGCTATGCTAATTACTAGAAAGTCTGTTTAACTGTAAGCTATGCTAATTGCTAAAAATTCCGTGTAACCATAAGCTACGCTAACTGCTAGAAATTGTAGATAACAATAAGCTGTACTGATTGTTAAAATTTCTATGTAATAATAAAGCTCTAATTGTAACCACAACCCTGTGGCCAGTCCTTATTCTACCAAGGCTCCCTAAAGAACCTGCCTGTCTCCATAGCATTGGGTAACAATGGGAATATATTTAAGACTGCTCACAGTGTAGTCACTGCAGATGAAGCACATTGGTATAATACAATCTCTGGTTGGAGCCCAAATGCTAATGCCCTGTTCCACCTCCTCACTCACCCTATTGTCGTATTGTTGGGGGCACTTATAATCTTTACCATTGTTGTTATAGTCTTATATGTAAAGATCTGGAGACTGTCACAGGAGGTGTTATTTATTATGCAAGTAACCTCCCACTGCATATAATTAGATGAGAGAAAGTTATAGAGGTTTAGAGCAATGGGTGGAATCTACCCTGGCCTACAGAGCTGACATCACTCAAGTAGTTAGGCTGATGTCAGAGGCCCACAGTTTGACCTTCAGTATGTTGCTATGTAGTTGTTAGGGATGTAACTTTTGTTAGATAAAGCACAATTAAGCATGTGTTATGAAAAAAAAAGTGTAATTGGCAGAAATAGCAGAACTAAACTTATACAACAATATTTGCTTGGTGACTTGCTACACCAATCAACAATTAACAGTTCAGAATGATCCACCAACCAATAAAGATCAAACAACCTGGAAGATGCTCTCCACCTCATAAAACTCATCCATCTCAGCCCAAAGGGGAACCACATATCTCTACCTTTAGGGACACATGATCGTGGAGGACCTCAGGGATGCCTGGAACCATCACACTCAACACCCTACTCCTGACTACTGACAACTGCCACTCCTGTCAGCAAGGAAAAGACAAGTAGAGATAACCAGTTTTCTGTAATTTTGTAGTGTTCCTCACATCATTAATCACTCTTTTACAGAGGCAATAAATATCCAAACTCCTTCACATGGATACAATTACTGTGCTGTAATTAAAGTGTGCATTTAGTCTATCCTGACTTAAACCATGACAATGTCCAATCGGCTTAAGTGTTCTTTAACTTGATCTTCCTCTACTCCGGGTAATACTTCACTCTTCAAGATTCTGCCACTAGGCTCAGGGACCTGAGGGACCTGAGAGACCTGAGGGCAGAGCTTACCAGTGAAAAAAGAGACAAAAAAGGCATTGAGTACCTCAGCCTTTTCCATGTCCTTGATCACTAGGTCCCCTGCCCCATTGAACTGTGGGACCACATTTTCCTTATCTTCCTTTTTGCTGCCCACATACCTGAAGAAGCCCTTATTGTTGCCCTTCACATCCCTCACTAGTTCCAATTCCAGTTGAGCTTTGGCTTTCCAAATTCCATCCCTGCACACTTTGGCAACGTCCCTATATTCTTCCTGGGTAGCCCATCCCCACTTCCATCTTCCCTGTACTTCCCTTTTTGTGTTTGAGCTCATTCAGGAGTTACCTGTCCATCCACGTTGGCCTTCTACCACACTTGTGCAACTTTATGCTCATCAGAATGGACTGTTTTGGTGCTTTGAGGAAGTTGTCCCTGAAGATCAGCCAGCTTTCCTGGGCCCCGATGTCCTTCAGGGCAGTCCCCATTGGATCCTGCCAAGCTGATCCCTGACTGAGTACTTTAAAGGTGGGATTTCCTTACCAGTTTTCCAGGTTTAGTTTAGAGGGAAGATTTACAATTTGCAACAAAATGTACATTTTGGGAGGATTATTTATTTGAAAATTCATTCCCCCAAACAACTGAGTTCCACAAAATGAACTTTTTCCTGACTCATCACATCAAAAAGGCAATGCTTGAGTGCAGAAGTTAGTAAGTCTGTAGTGGCTTAACAGGTCATAACAGTTCTAACTGAGCATGCCAGTCTATCACACACACACACACTTGTCCAAGAACTTTGTACTTCTGCATTTGCATTCCCCTTCCCCTTTCTAACTCTGCCCTGCAAAAAATAAAAGTTTCAAGATACCCCATAACCCCTGCCCATGGCCCCAGAAGCTCCATTTAAACTCAGGCCTGGGCCTTTACTTCCTGCTTAATCTACATTGAGGGACTACCTGTTTCCACTCTTATTATAGCTGCGCCTGTCTATGAACCTCGACCTACAGACTGATTTCCCAGCTTGACTTTGGACTTCGCTCATCACCACAAACTTGTCTGGTGATATGGACTCTCGATTGATCCCAGCTCCCATCCCCAGGCTTGCCTTTCTTGGGTATTGTGGGACGGGGCCCTAGCTATAGAGGCCCCTGCCCTCCCAGCCTTGTCATCATGCTTGGATCCCTGTTCCTTAGGGCAGTGGTCTCCAAGCTTTTTTGATCAAATGCCCCTATCAATAAAAAATTTCTGATCATGCACCCCCAATATATGTACATGTATTCATTTATAATTTATATACATGTACTACTGTACTGATATATTATGTACGTTATAAAACATGCACAAAAAAAAAGAAATTAAAAAAAGATGAGATAAAGATGAAAAGAACAATATCTTTCTGCTCTCACTAAAAAAATTAATGTTTTTCAGTGAGAGCAATGCAATTGAATATACTTCATTATCTTTTAAAATCTTGGTTTATCACTGTGATACAGCGATTCAAAGGTCTAGTTCTAAGCTCAGTTTATTTTGATACTTGGTTTTAATGGTTGTCATAGCTGAAAAAGCTACCTCAGAAAGAGATGTAGATCCAAATGGAAGAAATGTATCATTGGCTGCACTTACTAAATTATGATATTCATTTTTCAATCCCATCCGCCAATTATGCAAAAGTTTTTCTTGAAATTGTGAAAGGCAAGATGCTAACTGCAGTATGACTTGCTTAGAAGAATGAACACTCCCTGAGGCTGTGAGCTTTTACCTCGGGGTCGATGTGACCTGAAGACCCAACCTAAGCCAGCTGAGAACGCCCCATACAGACAATAAAATAATAGAAGATTTACCTTTCAAAAAAAACAGGCATATAACCATGGCCAGAACAGCAATCAACCAAGAATCCAGTATAACCCCACACACACCTGCATGGGACATTGTTTTAGAACAATGAAGATTAACACACCACTGACCATACGTCCACACCACCTGCACAGGACAAGCATGTACTGATCCTGCATGGGACAATCACATACTGATTACGTGAGCAATAGTAACTGATTAGCCCACCCCTTAACGTGAATAATGTGATTGGTCTACACAACTGTATTGTAACATATATAAACCCTGCTTTCCTCTGTATTGGGGTCCTCCATGCATTAGGCTGGGGCACCGCTATGCACATAGGTAAAATAGCTAAAATAAGAGAATAAATTCCCTTGGTAATTCTATGCTAAGTGTCCTTGCCTCCCTCCTTGGCCAGCGAAGAACTGACTTTTACAAAATTTGGCTGGTAAATTTTCATCTTCCCTGATGATGTCAATCAGTTGTTTTTGCAAACTAATTGGAAGGTGTTGCATTTTTATATTTTTGACAAATGGGTTCAAAACCCACTGACACTCTTCATTGGGAAGATTTTTGAACAGGCTACAAAATTCTGTTTCCAAGTTTTGCAAGTGTACAGATACAAGAGTTTTTACAGGTGACACACATTGTTTTCAGCATCAGTCACATAATTTCCGAACAGCTGTTTTCCAAATGCTCTCTCCATAGCATGAGTTTCTTTTGAAAAGCAGTTACTTTCTCACTCTTTGTTAAAATGTCACCTTCACCTTGAAGGGACACATAAAGTCTGTTTATTTTTTTGAAAATATCTGCTAGATAGCATACTACTGGCAGCCACTTGTCATCACAGAAAAGGTCAGCAAACCTGGAACACGTCTTTTTGTAAAAGAAAAACGCGTAACTCATTTTTAAGTTTGACAGCTCTTTTAAGCACTTTGCCATGAGATAACCAGTGAACCTCTGTGTGGTACAGAAGATTTCCATTGTCACTCCCCATCTCATTACAAAGTATTGTAAAGATTCTACTATTTACAGGTCTTGTTTTTATAAAATTAACCATACCGATGACATCGTGTAGCACTTTGTGCAGTTCTGGTTCCAAAATCTTTGCTGCAATATCTTGCCTATGAATGAGGCAGTGGATGAGTTTCATGTGTGGTGCTATCTCTGTAACCTTACTCTGGAATCCTTTTTCTTTTAATTCCAGTCAAAGCAGCTGTTCCATCAGTGGTTACAGTTTTCCCATAAAGCATTGTTTTTTATTAAAGTAGTCATTTACTGTTGAGAATATATCTTCTCTGGTGCATCTTTCCTTTAGTGGCTCACAAAAAAAGTAGTTCTTCATGTATTTCATTCTTGAAACAGAATCTAGCAAATACCGTAACCTGAGACATGTTAGACACATCTGTACTTTCATCCAACTGCATAGCAAACCTCCCACACGGCGTAATTGGTTCTAATACTTGTTTCTTCAAATCTTCAGCAATGTTTCCTATGCATCTTCCAATGGCATTTCCTGACAAAGGCATGCATTTTAGTTTGCCGCCATATTGTTTTCCATGCATTATTTCAGACATATTTACCATGGCAGGAAGAACAAGTGTTTCCCCAATGGCACATGGCTTTTTGTCTTTCGCTCTTGAGTAAGAAACCTCAATAGAGGCTTCTAAACATTTAGCATTATGTTTAGTGAAATTTTGTAAAGTACTGGACTGAGTATTGCATGACTTGAAACATTGTTGAAAAAACTGTAGAGGTTTTGTTGTCCCAAAGATGGGTTCTTTTACCTGGTGTGCAAGAATCAATTCACTCACTGAGTCAAAATATTTGTTTTATTTCATTTCTGTGCAGAGATGGGTGCTAGGTGGTAATTCCACAAAGCTAGCACACCCCGTTATCCTCGCATCACATATTTATACAATTAAACAAAGTCACTACGCCTACTGTTAACACCTACTTGTTAGTCATTGGTTATTTCTACTTTTGCTTCAACACCTACTTGTTAGTCATTGGTTATTTCTACTTTTGCTTCGATAGACATAGCTCCCTTTAAAATCACTGCGCATGCTCAGTGGGTAGGGGTCTCCCTTTGGAGGTGGGTAGCACTTCCAACAGAGGTGTGGTTTTCGTATTATAATTAGCTGGTTCACTTAGGGGACACCAATTAGTGGATATTGCTGACTAGTAAAAGAGTAGAGGGGAGTTTTGACACTCAAGGATATATGTTTGTTGTTTTAGAGATCTCTTGGCCTTCTGCTCCTCATTATAGAAATCCTGGTGCCTATTATCGTTAGTACATTCCTTCCTAAGGTAAACAATGTCACCATAACCTCAAACAATCAGTCATCAGTTTGTCTTCATGTTCTGGATGCTTAGTTTTTAAATGTCTTGCTAATTGTGATGGCTTCATACTATCATTAGCTAATATCTCAAGGCTCAGTATACTCTTAGAGCAAGGTTCAACATTGATTATAGTGGATGTAAATCCATATTTCAAATAGTCTTCTTGATAATTTCCATTTTTTTTGTCTGACTTCTTGTCAGATCTGATTAGATCATCATTGTTTTTACCTCATAATGTGACTGATGAAGAGTACTCCTACTAGGAGTAGAAATGTCAGCTCTACCATTTTATTGTTGTTCGCTTGTGCTCACATTATTAGCATTATGTTTAATCTGTGGTTTCTTTGCAGGAATCTTTTTAAGCCACTTGTCCATTCTGTGAGGGTTAGTTTAGTTAAAGCTATATAATATAATCCATAAAGCCACTTAACCCGGCACACATAAACTGCAGTACCTTGCAATATGCTGAAAGCAAGAGAATGAGTGAGGGCACCACTGTCAACCTCTTCACGTTGTGGAACACCCACTCTTCCCTCAGGATACCTCGCCTACCATATGTGACACATGACTGACATACGGACCGAGTGAGGGCACCAGTGTCAATCCACATATTAAATATTACTAAAGCTTAATTTCTCTTTTTTTTTTTTAGATAAAAAATAAATATAAATAGAAGTTCCAATATTTTCTTCCCACACCCCAACAGATAATCTTGTGCACCCCCTGGGGTGCGCATACCCCACATTGGAGACCACTGGTCTAAAGGACTCATCTACTTTCTCTCCTTGATCCAGCAGTCTGCAGCAGATGCCCACCACGATGTCACCCATGTTGGTCTGTCCTCTGACCCTTACCCATAAGCTTTCAACTGGCTTGTCACTTGTTCCAAGGCAAAGCTCCATGCATTCAAACCACTCCTTTGAATAGAGCACAACCCCTCCTTCCTTGCCTTCCTGGTCTGTCCTCTCTAAAGAGCCTGTAACCATCCATTGCAGCACTCTAGTCATGTGAGCTATGCCATCACATCTTTGTAATCCCAGTGAGATCACAGCTCTGCAACTGCAGTCAGACTTGGAATTCCTCCTGTTTCCCATACTGCATGTTGTTAGGGGAAAATATATCCCGACTGATCATAGAATCATAGATTCATAGAACCTATGAGGGGCATAGAACCTACGGAGGAGGGGACCTTTAAAGGTCATCTAGCACAACCCCCCCCCGCAATGGCTGCCGCAGCTCCATGCCACCAGGTCCAACCAGTAGCAAGGCTGAAAATGTAGGCACGTGCATACAGAGCACATGCATACACAGCATATATATACACATATATACATTATACATGGCCAGACACACAGATCACAGACACACAGAGCACTCATGCGAACACAGACAGCACCAACGGCCTCATCCCACTCCCCTCTCTGGCTGAGCAGGATGGAGGTCCACTAGTGAGAATATATATATATGTTATGTACAATGGGGATCCCTCCAGCAGCTGAGCTCAGATGCTCAGTCTGCCCAGTAGCTGGCCCTCAGATCCTAGTCCCCCCAGTTGCTGGCACCTGGACATAGAATCATAGAATCATAGAATCATAGAATCATCTAGGTTGGAAAAGACCTTTAAGATCATCCAGTCCAACCATTAACCTACACTACCAAGCCCACTCTACACTAATCAAGGGTAGACCAGACTAAACCATATCCCGAAGTGCCACATCTACCCGTTTTTTAAACGCCTCCAGGGATGGTGACTCCACCACCTCTCTGGGCAGCCTGTTCCAATGCCTGACCACCCTTTCCGTAAAGAAATTTTTCCTAATTTCCAGTCTAAACCTCCCCTGGCGCAGCTTAAGCCCATTTCCTCTTGTCCTATCGCTAGCTACTTGGGAGAAGAGACCAACACCCACCTCACTACAACCTCCTTTCAGGTAGTTGTAGAGAGCGATAAGGTCTCCCCTCAGCCTCCTCTTTTCCAGGCTAAACAACCCCAGTTCCCTCAGCCGCTCCTCATAAGACTTGTTCTCCAGACCCTTCACCAGCTTCGTTGCCCGCCTCTGAACACGCTCCAGCACCTCAATGTCTTTCTTGTAGTGAGGGGCCCAAAACTGGACACAGTATTCCAGGTGCGGCCTCACCAGCGCCGAGTACAGGGGGACAATCACCTCCCTGCTCCTGCTGGCCACACTATTCCTGATACAAGCCAGGATGCTGTTGGCCTTCTTGGCCACCTGGGCACACTGCTGGCTCATGTTCAGCCGGCTATCTACTAACACCCCCAGGTCCTTTTCGGCCAGGCAGCCCTCCAGCCACTCCTCCCCAAGCCTGTAGCGTTGCATGGGGTTGTTGTGACCGAAGTGCAGGACCCAGCACTTGGCCTTGTTGAACCTCATACAGTTGGCCACGGCCCATCGATCCAGCCTGTCCAGGTCCCTCTGCAGGGCCATCCTACCCTCGAGCAGATCGACACTCCCACCCAATTTGGTGTCGTCTGCAAACTTACTGAGGGTGCACTCGATCCCCTCATCCAGATCATTGATAAAGATATTGAACAAGACTGGCCCTAAAACAGAGCCCTGGGGAACACCGCTCGTGACCGGCCGCCAACTGGACTTAACACCATTTATCACTACTCTCTGGGCTTGGCCACCCAACCAGTTCTTTACCCAGCGAAGAGTATGCCTGTCTAAGCCGTGAGCTGCCAGCTTCCCGAGGAGGATATTATGCGAGACGGTGTCAAAAGCTTTGCTAAAGTCGAGGTAGATGACATCCACAGCCTTTCCATCATCTACCAGGCGGGTCACCAGGTCATAGAAGGAGATCAGGTTGGTCAAGCAGGACCTGCCTTTTGTGAACCCATGCTGGCTGGGCCTGATCCCCTGGTTGACCTGTACTTGCCTGTGGAGTTCGCTCAAGATGAACCTCTCCATAATCTTCCCCGGCACCGAGGTCAGGCTGACAGGCCTGTAGTTCCCCGGGTCCTCCTTCCGGCCCTTCTTGTAGATGGGCGTCACATTGGCAAGCCTCCAGTCATCAGGGACCTCCCCTGTTAACCAGGACTGTTGATAGATGATGGAAAGTGGCTTGGCAAGCTCCTCTGCCAGCTCCCTCAGTACTCTTGGGTGGATCCCATCCGGCCCCATAGACTTGTGAGCGTCCAGGTGGCGTAGCAGGTCATTAACTGCTTCCTCCTGGACTATGAGGGCTCCATTCTGGTCCCTATCCCTATCCTCTTGCTCAAGGGCCTGAGTACCCTGGGGATGACCAGTCTGGCTGTTGAACACAGAGGCAAAGAAGGCGTTAAGTACTTCAGCCTTTTCCTTGTCCTCGGTGACAATGTTCCCCCCCACATCCAGCAAAGAATGGAGATCCTCCTTGGCTCTCCTTTTATTGCTGATGTACTTATAAAAGCATTTTTTATTGTCTTTTACAGCACTGGCCAGATTGAGTTCTAGCTGGGCTTTTGCCTTTCTAATTTCCTCCCTGCAGGACCTAACAAGATCCCTGTACTCCTCCTGAGCTGCCCGCCCCTTCTGCCAAAGGCGGTAGACTCTCCTTTTTTCCCTGAGTCCCCGCAAAAGCTCCCTATTCAGCCAGGCCGGTCGATTTCCCCTCCGGTTGGTCTTACGACACACGGGGACAGCCCGCTCCTGCGCCCTTAAGACTTCCTTCTTGAAGAGGGCCCAGCCTTCCTGGACCCCTTTGCCCTTCAGGACCGCCTCCCAAGGGACTTTCCCAACCAGGGTCCTGAAGAGGGCAAAGTCTGCCCTCTGGAAGTCCATGGTAATAGTTTTGGTGCCCCTCCGCTCAGCATCACCCAAAATTGAGAACTTTATCATGTCGTGGTCGCTAAGCCCGAGACGGCCTCCGACCTCGACATTTCCCACAAGCCCTTCTCTGTTGGTAAACAGCAGGTCAAGCGGGGCACCTCCCCTGGTAGGCTCGCTTACCAGCTGCATTAGAAAGTTATCCCCCACATGCTCTAGGAACTTCCAAGACTGCTGCCTCTCTGCTGTGTGGTATTTCCAGCGGATGTCTGGCAAGTTGAAGTCCCCCATGAGAACAAGGGCTAGCGATTGCGACACTTCTGCCAGCCGCTTATAGAATGCCTCATCTACCTCTACATCCTGGTTGGGTGGTCTATAGCAGACTCCCAACAGGACATCCGCCTTTCCAGCCTTCCCCCTCATCCTTACCCATAAGCATTCCACCTTGTCATCACCACTGTCAAGCTCTATGCAGTCGAAACACTCCCTAACATACAGAGCCACCCCACCGCCTTTCCTACCCTGCCTATCCCTTCTGAAGAGCTTATAGCCCTCCAGTGCAGCACTCCAGTCATGAGAGTCGTCCCACCACGTTTCCGTGATGGCGACTATGTCATAGCCATCCTGCTGCACAAGGGCCTCCAGCTCCTCCTGTTTGTTGCCCATGCTACGTGCATTGCTGTACATGCACTTAAGCTGGGCTGTCGATTTTGCCCCCAATGTTGCCATGCCGCCCCTGGGCTCCTTAGACACACACACATACACATGGGTCTCACCCCTAGAGACACCCAGGCCCTATGGTCTCTTTGGCAGCTGGCTGGGATTCTCCTGGTCCCCAGTAGCCAACCCCCTCCAGAGAGGTCACCCTTAGAGACACACCTGGTGCTCAAGCCGCTTCACCTTGATCTTTGCTAGCACTCACACACTCACGTGCACACCCACGCTTGCTCCAGTTGCTAGCACAACAGATGCATGGGCCTCTGACCCCTGGTCCCATTCCAGTGGCTGGCACTTGGTTTCACTCACTCCAGTCCCTCCTGTTGCTAGCACCCAGGCACACGGGCCCTAGGTCCCACAGTCCCAGTCCAGTCGCTGGCACTCAGTCCCCCATACACACGCATGCACACATAATAGAGAGTCCCTCACCCTGGAAAAAGAGTTAGGAATAGAACTTAATAAGAAGAGAAGACAGACAGTGCTAATCAGGCACAGGGCAAAAGCTAGTTTAAAGGCCTCCTCTCTAGGTTAGGAAGCCTGTTGGTAAAGATGCTCTTGCCCCACTTTGTCAGATAGATTCCATCTCTCCCCAGCAGTGCTCATTCCTCAAAGAGGGTTCTGTGGTCATAAAAGCCAAAGCCCTGCCTGTGACCCCAGCCACACAGCCAGGTCTTAACCTTCTGGAGAGTCAAGAGGCAATGGGCACAAAGTGGCACACAGGATGTTCCATCTGAACATAAGGAAACACTTTTTACTGTGAGGGTGACCAAGCACTGGAACAGGTTGCCCAGGGAGGTTATGGAGTCTCCATCCTTGGAGATATTCAAAAGCCGTTTGGACATGGTCCTGGGCAACCATTTCTAGGTGGCCTTCCAGAGGTCCCTTCCAACCTCAACCATTCTGTGTGATTCTGTGGTTCTGTGGATGTGTTCATTCCTTTCCCTTTCACCTGTAATACTGAGGAGGAATACCACCTGAGCTCCTATGCCCTTCAACTTGATCCTCAGGGCCCCATAAGCACTCTTGATATGCTCAAGGTCACCCCTTTGGCTTCACTTTCAGCTGTCTCCTTTCCACAGAGCCTCCACACAGCTGGTTAACAAGAGACATATATATGACATGTTGCAGTTAATTCACATTAAACATGCATATAAATCTGTGCAACCCTTTTGTTTTGAAAATTCTCTTCTATCATAATATGACATCTTATCACTATGAGTAATACTAAAGAAAAACAAGTAGTCACATGAGCAGCAGAATTAATGAATCCTGTTTACCATGGATTTTTGTTCTATATTGTTGTGTTTCTTTCCCACAACGACCCAGTTGTCATCCCCCCATCCGCCCCCCACAAATCCCTACAGTCCCCATTCTTTGCAATTTCATTGTTTTCCCTACCCCTTGATACCCTCCATTCCTTCCCATGCCCGGAAAGAGGGAGCATACACTGCAGCTATTTCCAAGCAGCGTGTGTGCTGACTGGCCAGCAGGTACATACATGCCAGCAAGCCAAACAAACCAGCATCAGCTCACATCATAGTGTTTCCTTCAGGCAGGACACTAATTTATCTGCTATCCTTCCCAAAGGGCTCAGAAGTTACTGACAGAGGAATAGGATCAAAACAGGAAATAAAGGAAATCCTTTAAGCAATTTTTCCTTATTGTTCAGACCCTTAATTATTACTACTTTTTAATCAAGCTGCATACAAGCAGAACCATTAGGATGTGTGTCAAAAAAACAAGGGTATCTGTTTTGTCAGACTAGTATAATGAACTAGCATATTACAAATGTACAGACTGGCTAAATAATACTGTATGAGAACTCCAGCAAAGCTCGCAGAATTTAACTGACTGGAGCACCAAATTCAGGGAGACCATTTTCCCCTCCTTAGAAAAACCTAAATTTAGAGAAAAAAAAGATTCTTTTTCACCTTTCACTGGTCTTCTTTCTGCTGTATATGTCATCAGGAAGAGCAGTATTTCTCTTGGAATATTTCAGTAATTTCATTTGAAGAAATGAGTTGCTTGCCAAAAAATGACAGTACAAACACTATTTTCTAGTACATGTGCTTGCAATCAGCCTGTATTTCATACTGTGAACTTCTCCCAATTCTTCTCCCAATCCTATACTTGAATTTATAAACATCACCACCTTGTTTGAAACAAAACTAGGAATATAATAGGGAGTCACCAAAGATTTTCTTGCTTAACCTAAGGAACAGTCAGTTGCCATGTTATTGTTACAAGTCTTATTTGATAAGCAGGGACAATATCTGAACATCAGAATCAGTTTACGTAAATCAATTGGAATAACTGTTCTGATAACTTTAAGCTCTATTTTGCAAGAAAAAACAATTGCAATTTTGAAAAACAGGAAACAAAACCCACCCCTAGAATACCATACAACAAGAATATCAACAACTCTCAGGAGGAGAAAAAAAAAAAAAAGGCTAAAATATAATTATATAGCTTTTTACCATTAATACCATATCCCAAACTCTCCCCTTAACCATACTAGCCAAATATCTTACAATCATAAACATGTTAATCATAACAACAGCCTTTGTTATGGAATGGCAAAACTGAGTCCAGCAATACAGAATGAGAACCAAGATACACCCTGGTCATGTGATTTGTCCAACATCCACAGTGGAACATGAGACTTGAAACTGATAGGGAAGCTATCTACTTGATCTTCCTTCCTTCCATAGCAAGACCTATCTTTAGCTAAAAATGGAAAACACACGCATATATATATATATAAAAAATTTAGGTTGGTGGACTGGAATCCATTGTCTCATGCTACATAACAGCTCTTCATTACAATCAGACTTAATCCTATTCCAATCACTCTGATACAGAACAACCATAGTATTTTGAAGTGTTGAGGCAGAATCACCAGGCAGTTTCCCCGGTACTGCGGATAGTTCGATAATCGACTTAGGGATAGAAGGACTGAAAGGAATTAAGAACAACCATTTTATCATTCATGCAAAAAAGGGTTTTTACTCTGCTGTGTATTTTAGCTTTATCTTCAGATAAGATGTTCAGTGTTCTTTTTAGCTCTATGAACAGAAGACACAAAAGCTATATATATATATATTTTAAAAGATCAGAAATTTTTGTGATTCGCTGATGGTCAAAAAGAGAAACTTATTTTCCAAAATGTGCTTCTACTTCATTGATATTATTTAGAATTACTCAATGTGTTAGACAAAAAATAGCTTAAATTGTGAATGCTGACAGGTATGCTGCAGGTAATTGTGTGTATGTGTGCGGGGGTGAATGTGTAAAACTGAACTTCTGAACTCAAGCGGAAGCCAGCTAATTGCTCGCTACAGGCTGGTTGTAAATTTTCATAACACCAGTGCTAAACAAAAGTGATATGTCCCGAATCCTTCAATTAATAGAGATGTGAGACAAAATCACCAATTAGGAGGCTGATCGGGCATTGTGTTTCTGCACATAGATTGTTTAGAATGGGAAAACCAGAAAGAAGATGGCGAATGTCCTGGCTGGAGGAAACATCGGAAACATCTTGGAAGTGGGGGAAGATCCTGGAGATGGGAGAGATGTGGCTTGGTGGCACCTGGCACCCAGCCAAGGTCAACCCACCACACAGTTAACCCGAGTAGACCCAGGCCCAGGCCTGTGCTGTGCTGCACTTATAGTTTAGTGTGCTGTACTATAAGTGTGCACTTATAGCTTAGTGTAGCCTATGTTGTGCTGTACATATTCTTTGGCCACAGGGTAAACTTATCCAGCTAATTGTAATGGAGGAGCTTGTAGGCAGCTCCCACTTGGCACCAGAGATTACAGCACCTGCATGTTCTTGTCTTTATCTTAAAGTAAAGCAGCATGTTCTTATGTGAACATCTTTTTGCTTGACAGTAGAATTGATTAATAGAGTTGTTTTCTTGTAAGAAAATCCTATAAGAGCTCTAAAGACCAAAATGTTGGGGAACCTGTCCATGGACAGGATCTACGCAACATGCCATGCCCTGATTGGAGATCCATCCTATGTTCCAAAACTCAGGGTTCCCACCATCTGAAGGGACATATTCTCCTTATTCTCTTTTTCCTTCTCATTTTAGCTCCAATAAATGATATTTTAATCAATACCTTACAGAGTCTGAGTGCCTTTCTTCCTGGGATCATAATGAACACTAGCACTGCTGTATTACACCATTGGAATAAACTTCTTAGTGAATCACAAGAAATAGAACAAGAAGCTAAAAACATTAATAAAGAGACACCAAGAGGGGAAACTTCAGATTATGTTAGAAAACCAACAGCTATTGTGCTTTTGAAGAAATGGTAATAGCAATACCAGTGATATTGTGATATACTCTACACTGCTTTGCATGCTTTCGTGCTAAGAATAATTTGATTGAAGATCATAAATTGATTAAGAAAAAAAAAAAAACATTGGGATGACCAGATGACCAATATACTGAGATGAATCACAATGAATCCATATACTAATTTCATTCATTCCAATGTAGACATTCTTTGAACCAAGAGGGGGGCTGTAGTTATCTGAAACAAAAATGTGAACATTGGTAGGAATGAAATATGAATGCAAATGTGTGTGAGTGTGAGAAAACACCGTAAGAAGCAGCAGAACACGGGTTAAAAGAATAGCCTGTATAGATAATGAAGAACATGGTTCCCATGGCACTGTTCTCAGATGTGAAACTCAGGAATGTGTTTCTGTTGCAACCAGAAGGCCTGCACTCTGGTCAGACCACAGCACAGGTGACTTGTCAGCAGAAGACCCTGCACTCTAAAAACAAGACGATGACAACAAGCTTGCAGCATATCACATATGCCATTTCTTTGTATTATCAACACTGTTTTCAGCACAAATCTAAAACATAGCCTCATACCAGCTTCCATGAAGAAAATTAACTCTATCGCAGCTGAAACCAGGACAGCTGGGTTGGATGTTCAAAAGGAAGGTCCCCTCTACACATCATGCAACTGATGCTACGTGGAGTAAGTGGGTTGCACTAATCACACAACGGGCTCGATTAGGAAACCCCAGTCGCCCAGGAATCTTGGAAGTGATCATGGACTGGCCAGAAGGAAAAAATTTTAGAATATCACCAGAGGAGGAGGTGACGCATGCTGAGAAGGCCCCACTGTATAATACATTGCCAGAAAATGAGAAGCAATATGCCCTGTTCACTGATGGGTCCTGTCGTCTTGTGGGAAAGCATCGGAGGTGGAAAGCTGCTGTATGGAGTCCTATACGACAAGTCACAGAAACTGCTGAAGGAGAAGGTGAATTGAGCCAATTTACAGAAGTAAAGGCCATCCAGCTACATTTAGACATTGCTGACCAAGAAAAATGGCCAGTCCTTTATCTCTGTACTGACTCATGGATGGTGGCAAATGCCCTGTGGGGGTGGTTGCAGCAATGGAAGCAGAGCAAGTGGCAGCGCAGAGGCAAACCCATCTGGGCTGCCGCATTGTGGCAAGATATTGCTGCCCGGGTAGAGAACCTGGTTGTAAAAGTTCGCCATGTACCCAAGAGTCGGGCCCCTGAAGAACATCAAAACAACCAGCAGGTGGATCAGGCTGCTAAGATTGAAGTGGCTCAGGTGGATCTGGACTGGCAACATAAGGGTTAATTACTTATAGCTCTGTGGGCCCATGATGCCTCAGGCCATCAAGGAAGGGATGCAACGTATAAATGGGCTCGTGATCGAGGGGTGGACTTAACCGTGGACAGTATTGCACAGGTTATCCATGAATGTGAACCATGCGCTGCAATCAAGCAAGCCAAGCGGTTCAAGCCTCTCTGGTATGGAGGACGATGGCTGAAATATAAGTATGGGGAGGCCTGGCAGATTGATTATATCACACTTCCACAGACCTGCCAAAGCAAGCGCTGTGTGCTCACCATGGTGGAAGCAACCACCGGTTGGCTGGAAACATATCCCGTGCCCCATGCCACCTCCCGGAACACCATCCTGGGCCTTGAAAAGCAAGTCCTGTGGCGACATGGCACCCCAGAAAGAATCGAGTCAGACAACGGGACTCATTTCCGAAACAACCTCATAGACACCTGGGCCAAAGAGCATGGCATTGCATGGGTATATCACATCCCCTATCACACACCAGCGTCCGGGAAAATCGAACAATACAATGGGCTGTTAAAGACTACCCTGAGAGCAATGGGTGGTGGGACATTCAAACATTGGGATACACATTTAGCAAAGGCCACCTGGTTAGTCAACACTAGGGGATGTGCCAATCGAGCTGGCCCTGCCCAATCAAAACTTCTACGTACTGCAGAAGGAGATAAAGTCCCTGTAGTGCACATAAAAAATATGCTGGGGAAGACAGTCTGGGTTACTCCTGCCTCGGGCAAAGGAAAACCCATTCGTGGGATTGCTTTTGCTCAAGGACCTGGGTGCACTTGGTGGGTGATGCGAAAGGATGGGGAAGCACGATATGTACCTCAAGGGGATTTGAATTTGGGTGAAAATAGCCAATGAACTGAATGGTATGATGTTAATTGCTATATAATACTGTATGTCATCACTACTATGGTTGCTATCAACAGTAAGAATCACCCAGATTAATGAAGAATGAACTCTGATGAAATCAAGCGAAGTGTAGCGGTGATCGAACCTGAACTGGCTTCAGCATGCAACAATCCAACACTGCACACCATCTCTCCTGCCCTGAAAGACTGTGATGACAGATGGAACCCAAAGTCATGGGCTAAATGAACTCAATGGACATTTTAGAGGGATGGGCCATAGACGAAGGGAATGATATCTGTGTGTATATCAAGATAGGGAAAGCGGTGGTGATTAATTGGAACACATTGGATAGGGGAGGGCCTGTGCATGACGTAGATGGTATAGACTAAGGGGTGGATACTGTCCTGGTTTTGGCTGAGATAGAGTTAATTTTCTTCCTAGCAGCAGGCATAGTGCTGTGTTTTGGACTTAGTTTGAGAAGAATGCTGATAACAGGCTGATGTTTTTAATTGTTGCTGAGTACTGCTTATGCTAGTCAAGGACTTTTTCAGCTTCCCATGCTCTGCCAGGTGCACAAGAAGCTGGGAGGGAGCACAGCCAAGACAGCTGACCCAAACTGACCAAAGGGATATTCCATACCATATGACGTCATGCTCAGTATATAAACTGGGGGGAGTTGGCCAGGGGGCACCGATCGCTGCTCGGGGACTGGCTGGGCGTCAGTCGGTGGGTGGTGAGCAGTTGCATCACTTGTTTTTTCCTGGGTTTTGTTTCTCTCTCTCTCATTGTTCTCCTTTTCATTACAATTTTTTTAATTATTATTATTATTATTATTATTATTATATTTCAATTATTAAACTTTTCTTATCTCAACCCAGGAGCGTTTCTCACTCTTACCCTTCCGATTCTCTCCCCCATCCCACCGGGCAGGGAGGGTGAGCGAGCGCCTGTGTGGTGCTTGGTTGCCGACAGGGGCTAAACCACAACACACACACATGCACACAGAACAGGGAGTCCCTCACCCAGGAAAGAGTTAGAAAGGACTTGCATAAGAAGATAGGACAGACTGCACTGATCAGGCACAGAGCATAGCCAGACAAGCATCCTGACCAGCCAACTACATGCGACTGGCCCTTTTTATCCCCTTTATCCCTCTATTTTCCCACTCTTGTTCCTCCCCAAATCACCTAAACCCCTCCCTTGTCCTGCCTTTGGTTCCTCCCCTAAACATCCCATAATAAGTCCTGTGCGATCCCGAACTGATTTTCTCCTGCATCCCATAATGTGTCTCATCCCTAGGCAGTAATCCCCCTTGGTCCAAAAGGTGATCTGGAGAGCTGCTCCTGATGACTGAGTGTGATAGGTTTCATGCACCACAGTTCTGATCCTGCAAATACTTAAACGTGCTTTTTATGAAAGCAGAATTACACACATGCTTAGAAGACCAGTAAGAAGTGGCGTTCCTCAGGAGTCTGTCCTGGAACCTATCCTGTTTAATATCTTCACCAGTGACCTAGAGGAGGAGATGGAATCCACCTCTGAATTTGTGGACAACACCAAACAGGGGGAATGTAGTTGATATACTCAAGGATGGAGCTGCCATTCAGAGGGATCTAGAAAGACTGGAGGAATGGGCCGGCAGGAACCTTATGAAACTCGACAAGGACAAATGCCAAATCTTGTACCTGGGATGGACTAACCTCTTGCAGTGGTACAGGTTGGGGGCTGATTAGCTGGAGAGCAGATCTGCTGAAAAGGACCTGGGGGTCCTGGGGGACAGAAGGCTAAACAGGAGCCAGCAGTGTGCTCTAGCGCGCGCATGAACGCGCGCGCGCACGCGCACGTGCGCACACACACCCCCACAGTACAAGAAAGATGTTGATAAACTTGAGCAAGTTTAGCAGAGGCCACCAAGATGGTCAGGAGGCTGGAGCACGTGCCCTGTGAGGAGAGTCTGAGGTCTACAGGGTATTTAAAGACTTAGTTTTCCTTCTTCAAAGATAAAAGCTGTCAGGCAGCAAGGGCTGGCTGCTCCGCAAGGGAAGGTGAGCCAGGAGCCAAGCGTGATAACAAGGCCAGCAGAGGCAGCGGCCTCACCAGTAAGGCCCCAGTCCCGCAGTACCTAAGCAAGACGAGCAGGGTAGGTCCAGTGACGGTAACCAGGGTCAGACAGTCCAGTGATCTCCAGGCAAGTCCATGGTGACAAGGCACGTCCGAAGTCAGGCCAAGAAGTCAGTCTGTGAGTCAGGGTCTGGGTCCTGATTAACGGGTCCCATGGCCAGGCACAGGCTTGGCTGCAACACAGTGGGAGCTGTGGCTCAGGCAGGGGCCAAACGGCAGAGGCTCAGTTTAAAAGCAACTCCCATGGGAAGGGGGGGTCAGCCCTTGCTGAGGCCTCCCCGCAGAGCTGTCTGGGAGTGCTCTCCCCAAGGTCACCAGAGGGAAGGGGGGCAGCCCTCAGCTGCACTGTCTCTAAGTTGGCCCTGAGCCCAGGCAGCCAAACCTCCAGGAGGGGGGGATGCTCTCAGGGCCCTTACAGAAGTAACTGTTACCCTACCTCATTCTCTTGAACAGAACAGTGTTGACTGATGTCCAGTGTTAAACTCCTTGACAGCTTACATCAAACAGATCTAAGGAAAAGTTATATCCAGTGAGGATTTTTCCACTGTTATGGGCTTTGTTTTGTTTTAGAGTTTACAAACTCAAAATATTGCAGTGATCAGAAAGCTGCTGCATTCAGTATTGCAGATTTCTTTTCACTTCAGGTGAGTTCAAAGCTCACTGCTTTAAGTAAGAATAGCCACTAAGACAAGGTCTCCCAGGCCTTTGTGCCTAAAGATGGAGTTCAAGGAGGAAAGGAACTGCCAGTAGTGGAAGATCAAGTCAGGCATCTGGGATCGTTTGAGAAATCTCAACCCACACAAGTCCATAGGACCAGATGTGATGCAGCCAAGGGGGCTGAGAGAGCTGGCTGATTTCATTATGAGGCTGCTCTCAATCATCTTTGAAAGGGCTTGGAGATCAGGGAAGATCCCCAGTGACTGGAGAAAGGCAAACGTTGCACCTGTCTTCAGAAAGGACAAGAAGGATGATCCAGGGAACTACAGGCTGGTCAACCTCACTTCAGTCCCTGGGAAAATCATGGAACAAGTCCTCTTGGAACACATTTCTGGGAACATGAAGGAAAAGGTGATTGGGAAGAGCCAGCACAGATTTATCAAGAGTAAAACATGCTTGAACAGCCTGATGCCTTCTATGATGAGATGACTGGCTCTGGGGACAAGGGAAGAGCAGTGGATGCTGCCTACCTTGACTTTAGCAAGGCTTTTGACACTGTCTCCCACAGCATCTTCATATCCAAGTTGGGATGTTGTGGTCTAGATGACTGGACTACTAGATGGGTGAGAAAGTGGCTGGATCACTGGGCTCAAAGGTTAATGGTTCGCGCTCTACCTGGAGGTTGGTTGCAAGTGGAGTTTCTCAGGGGTCTATTCTGGAACAGCTCCTGCTTAATATCTTTATCAGTGTCCTGGAGGAGGAGACGTAATGCACCTCATCAACTTTGTGGACAACACCAAACTGCGGGGTGAAGTTTCAAGACCTGACCTGATAAAGCCCTGAGCAACCTGGTCTGAATTCAGTGCTGACCCTGCTTTGAGCTGGGGGCTGTCTAGGGACCTCCCAAGGTCCCTTCCAACCTGAATGGTTCTAAGAGTCTGCGAATCAAATCTTCACAGGAACAGGCCTGAGCAGAGAGTAAATGTAAACCTCAAAAGTTTCCCTTTGCAACCTAAATAATATCCCAGGTACATAGTGCAGAAACATAAAGAGGGATAAGTTTTATCTATGCTTATAACACGCAGCAAACATTTTCAAATTCTGTATTGCAACTTCTTGGTGCAGGTACATCATGCAGCATTCATGTGGTGTTCCTTGTTTTCTCCAACACAGACTCAACACTTTCATCTTTTCGGTGAATGTTACTAGCCAGACTTAGTTGCATAATCATTCCCCAGCCTCTGATACAAATATATAACACGCAAACAGATACTCTCTATGGCATTTACCATTTTTTAGAATATTGTAGGGTACTCTTTTAAGAGGAAACTTTCAAATTATGCAGATTATGAAGTTATATTTTAATAAAATCTACAGAATTCAGATTTAAACTTTTCTTCTACATATGTATTGGCAGGGAATGATCTTATATATCTTGTAAGAAACATTTCACACTCATGCAAACTCTGTTACCAATTTGGAGCACTCGGAGCACTAACCGACCTGTTAAAAAACCCTTATGCTGCTCACAATTTTGAATGTATTCATTTAATTTTAAATGCATTTTAAATTAAAAATAATCATTTAGCATTTATGTCATGTCATTAAATAAAAAAAATATTCAAATTATCTGTGAGAATCTCACATGCAATATAGTTATTAGGGTTCTTAATGTGATCTAGCTTTTTAATTCATGTTATTAGAAATATCATTTTATTAAGAATTAAACTCGACCAAGCCTGCTCAATGCCCAAGGAATCTCTTAAATCCCATGATAACAGCTGAAGTACTGCTTAAGGCCTCGTGTAAGCTAGACTGCAATGGGATAAATTTCACCCTGAATACTTTGTTGTCTCTGTTTTACCCTCCTTGGTGCTGTTGAAAGGCTTCTCATTGCCTGGCTGAGAGCGGGACACGTAGGAAAGGTTCAGTCCAAATAAGACTGAAGTGATGCTGGCAAATTAAAGGAAATGATTAACCAGAAGGTCGTATTGTTTACAAAAAAAACCTGACAAAAAAGCAAAAAAAAAGTGTTCGTTAGCCATCCCCTCTCAACAGAAAGCTGAAATACATGCTTTAAATATGCTTTCCTAACTTCACAGGCAAATAAGTATGCTCATCTGCAAATTCCTTGTAGGGTAAATGCGCATCCAGCTTCCTGTCCCCAGTAATTTCACATTTAAATAATTAAGACATATGAAATCAGAAAGAGTTAAAAACAGCAGCTCTGATTTATATTGTTAAATGCAAGGCGTACAGCTGTCACCTCCCCTACAAGATACTTACAGTGGAGCTAACCCCGTGTTTCATTCCTGCAGACATCTCTTGCTTTCTGCAGGGGCAGCCTGAGCTGTCATTGATCAGTTAGACTCTGGTCCCACCGGGTGCTGTGTTTGAGAATCACATTCAACTCCAGGTCAAAGAGCAATGAATTTACTAAGCAAGCAGCAGTATTAGACCTACGGGGGGGGGGGTGGGGGGTGGGGGGGGGGGTGGATGTGTCCTCTAGGCCTCCACTGGAGTATTGCTAGCCTTGGTGCAGAACGAGAAATGCAAAAGGCAGAAGATGAGACCTCTCCCAGGAAAGAAATATCAATATCTGTAATGCACGGAAGTGTATTCAGATTTTGGATTCCTCCAATTAGATGGCATTTCCCTAATGTGGCTTAACACAAATCTTTGAACTTTCAGATGGGCCCTCCCATCTCCTTCCACAGATGCACACTCCGTCCCTGAGTTTAATTACTTGGAAGCTGTGATGTAACTGTGCTCAGTGTTAACAAAAATAATTTCTGAGCTCTGCAGTAGATTTCACCGAGTTGCAAACATCTCACCCTCAACAGAGCTCAGCCAGGAGATGAAATAAATGAAGCCAAGTACACATCACAGTTGAAGAGCATGTACAACTACTTGCTTATTTGCAAACAAACAGGAGCAAGGAACATAGGTGTCTGTCTGTTAGCCCTGTAAAGAAGCTTGCATTCCTGAAGGAACTATAATCATTCAGAGAGAGACTACCAATAAGAACAGGAAATGTAGGGATCGATTTGACCTGGGTGTACTGGGCAGAACTTGCAAGGTTTTGGTAGCTGGGGGGGAGGTCGGAGGCTGCAGGGGTGACCTGTGTGGGAGGAGGTCACAGACCGCCCTGTGCCAGTCACAGCCTGTTCCAGCCGGCTTGGCAATGGACAAACCCAACCCACCACGTGCCAAAACTGGAATCAGTCAGAGGAACACATGGCGCCTCTGCTAAAACATATTTAAGAAGGCGATAGCCGCTGAAGCAGAGAAGGAGGCACAAAAGGAGATACTGGAGGAGACGTGAGGACACACAAAAGAAGACATGGGAGGAGGTATGCCTCTGAGGGGACTGCGGCCTGGACCGTGGAGGAGCCCACGCCAGAGCAGTTGAAAAGAGTAAGAAACAAGGGGCGGCAAAAAAGGAAACCACTATGCACTGACCCCAACCTCTTGCACCGCCCGTCATGTCACTGAAGGGACTGAATGTAACATGTGGCAAAGGGACTGGAGACTAGGAAGAGGGGGGAGGAGAAAATGTCTGGAGTGAAGTTGAGACCAGCAAAGGGGGGGGGGGGGGGGGGGGGGAAGGTGTTTTCCCTGAGTGTTTGCTTGACTGTTTGTCTTACTTGTTTCTCAATACCCAAATCCATAATTAAAAGTTGATGTAACTGGCAATCAATTAAATGCAGTGAAATTCTCTGATTCAAGACTGGTTTGCCCACAGCAGTAATTGGTAGAGAATGATGGCAACTCCCGGACCTGGCATAGCCTGGGATTGGAATAATGGTAGTGACTTTGAAACTCCAGAGGGAGCCTTCGTTCTGGTATTGGAGATTTGTGCTGTTGTGTTGTGGTGGATGATGGTGCACCCATTGCCTATGGAGTGGGTAGGTGCGGACAATGTGTAAACAGGGGAGAAACAGGGGGCAGTCAAAGAGGGCACCAGAGAGAGAGCTCCTGCCAGATGGGAAGGCAGTTGGGAAGAACTGGGACGGGTCCCTCTCCAAGCCCATGTCCCGGTGGCCTGGAGCCTGGACCGTCACCATGTGCAGGATCCAAAAGCATTAGCCCGGGAGCTGCAGAGGGGCTGTTCTGAATGTCGGACGCCTGGAGAAAAGTGTGCTGCTCTGCTGTGGGGGTGCACCGGGGCTTGCCGTGTGCTCCGAAATGGAAGCCCTTGGTCAGAAGTTAGCAACTACTAGCACTGAAATGGCCACATGGAAAGCTGTGCACAGAACTGCCCAGGCTGCTGCAGGAGCAGCCAGAGAGCTTAAAGTGACTGCCCCGGAGTGGGACCCCAACACCTGGGATGGGGAAATTGAGGACTCTGACGGTGACTTAAAACCTGATCCCTTTCAGGCCGCCCCAGTTACAGTGAGTAAGCAGGCCTATGGAAATGGGAGCACTGCTCCCCAGAGCGTGACCATTCAGCGGTCCTTTACTCAGAGCACCTACAGCTGCCACCCCAGGGAGATGTTCCTGCAGTGGCTATGGCATTGCTGGGAAACTGGATACGCTGGGATACGGCTGATGGCTCAAGAGAGCATTGCTTTGGGGAGTTTGGGGCCTATGCCACTTGTAAATGCTGCTCTGCGCAAGAGAGGAAGGCTTTGGGATCGGCTGATGGAGGGGTACGTGGAGCAATGGCCTGATCCTGCAAATGAGAGACCCCCGTGGAAGGACTGGGAGAAAGGAGGTAATCGACTGCAGTTGCTTGGACTGCTGGAGTGCGTTTACAGGCAGGGGGGAAAGGACCCCCCAAAAAGGCAGTGATCACTAATGCCATGGCCCAAAAGCTCTGACAGCTAGGCACAGTTGCTAATGCTCCCGTGGCATCGCCTGATGAGACGGTGGGACATCCTATTGATCAAGGAGTGACCTATATGTACTGTACTGGGGGGAACATGCTGGAAAGCAGGTGTAAGACTAGCAACGTAGGCAAGGATGATGCAGAGTGTGAGAGACTGAAAGAGTTAATGTCTCAAACATTATGGTGAGGCAAGTTAAGGTCTGCATAGCGATAAATTAGGGTCTGAGTAGAACCACTGAGCCGCCGGGCCAGGAGGCATGTCGGAGGATTCACAGTTCTGCCCTCTGATGGCAGAAGGTCATGCAGAGCTCATTTGAGGAAGGGGCTCACGACCACCCCTCGCGACCACCACCCCCCCACACAGTGATGCCTGTGCAGAAAATTAAGAACATTCTGGAACAAGCCTCAAGGGGGGCAAGACTAGAGGCGGGGACTAGCCTATAAAAGACACAACTTCGAGGAGCCACGGGCGTGCCCCCACCACCAGAGGACTCCATGCTGATGCTGCTGCTTCAGACCTGCTTCCCCCACCTGGTGCTGGCGCTGCCAGAGTCCCTGCGCTCCAAGAGCAGCGCGCTCACCACCAGAGGACTGCCGCGTTTACCATTGACATCGCAGGATCCAAGTGTGGTGATATCTCTCTCTCTCTCTCTCTCCTCTTTCTTCCTTTTCCTTTCCTCTTATAAGTATTTGAATTAGAACCCACGTTGCCTATCGGTGCGCTTTCCTGGTTTGGGTTGCCTACCGTTATGCTTTCCAAGTTCAGGTTGCTGTTTACCATCACACCAATAAAGTGTTTAATTGATCGTTTGGTGTCGTTTCACCTTAATTTAGCCTAAGGGAATCACAGAACCTCCACGATCCTCTCTGGACAGCCCAGTTTGGGTCGTGACACAGAGAGTCCAGTAGCATGGGCAAACTCAAAAAAGATGCCAAGAAGGGTTGAAAATTTTCCATGTCCCTGCCCTACATGCTGGGACTTAGGGATGTTCCTGAAGGAAAAGGGGGAGGATATGATGAAGTGGGGCAGAAAGCCCTTCAGAGATCTCAAGTTGCGAGTTAGAAATTAGAAGTGCAGGGGAAAGGTCAGAGCTCAGTTAAGGCTGTTAGAGGATGCGGAGCATGCTCTAGGAGATCAAAGCCATTTGGTGCATCATCTTACTCCCCAAATAAGGAAATGCTCCCACTGCCATCAAGTGAAGACTGATCACCACCCATTTGGGGTCTGGATGGAGCTCTACAGCAATCGAAGCCATGAACCTATTGGTACCTCTAATGGTGGTGTTATCCGTTGCTCATAGTATCTTAATCATTTGCTTGTAGGCTAAAGTATAGTGAATATTCAAAGGGCTATAATGTTCTTGGCTGTGTGTTTTGCAGGGACAAGGCCTGAAGTTTGTACTAAGAGTTCAGATTATTATGAGGTTAAACCCAATAATCTAGTCTGTAGCGACAAGGAGTAGAGTTTGCAATGGATATATGTTCAAAGTGTTGCAACCTTCTAGGTTTTTGGGTTTTGCAGGGGCAAGGAGCGGAGTTTTACTGAATGTACATACTGTGGTGGGTTAGCCTTGGCTAACAGCCAAACTCCCACCCAGCTGCACGCTCACTCCCCCTCCTCAGCAGAACAGGGGGAGAAAAATAGGAAAAAAAACAGGAACGAGAAAGCTCGTGGGTCGAGATAAAGACAGGGAGATCTCTTACCAGTTACTGTCACAGGCAAAACAGGCTCGACTTGCAGAACATTAATTTAATTTATTACCAGTTAAAATAATTTGGATAGTGAGAAACAAAGACAAAAAAATTAAAACAACGCTCCCCCCCCGCCTTTTCCCAATCTCAAACTTCACTCCTTCATGCCTGACTCCTCTATCCGCCCCCAGAGTGGTGCAGGGGGGATGGGAAATGGGGGGTTCTGATCAGTTCCTCTGTGCCTCTCCTTCCTCCTCATGCTTTTCCCCTGCTTCAGCACTGGTCCTCTCGACGGGCTGCAGTCCTTCAGGAAAAAATCTGCTCCAGCGTGGGTCCTCTCCATGGGCTGCAGCGTGAATACCTGCTCCAGCACGGTCTCTTCCACGGGCTGCAGGGCAATATCTGCTCTGACGCCTAGAGCACCTCCTCCTCCTCCTCCTCCTCCTCCTCCTTCTTCTCAGACCTTGGTGTTTGCACTGCTGTTTCTCACACTTTTTTTTTTTTCTCTCCTCCTCCGCCTGTCTGGTGGTTTTGTCCTTTCTTAAATATGTTTACACAGAGGTGCCACCAGCTTTGACGATTGGCTCGGCATTGGCCTGCAGTGGGTCCACTGATGAGCTGGATGGAACCAGCTGTGTCTGGCACAGGGCAGCCCCTGACCTCTTCTCACAGAGGCCTCCCCTGCAGTCGCGCCCCCCCGCAAAAAGCCTTGCCACGTACACCCAATACACTCCTTCACTGCAGACTCCTCTCCCATCACAGCGGCGTGGGGGGGAGCAGGGTCTATGGCCAGTACATAGCAATTTCTCTCTGCTGCTCCTTCCTTCCCACTCTTTTCCTCTGTTCCGGTGTATTGGTTTTGCGTGGCAAGCTTTTGGTAGCGGGGTCGCTACAGGGGTGGCTTCTGTGAGAACATGCCGGAAGCTTCCCACATGTTGGACACAGCCAGTTCCAGCCAGCTCCAAGACAGACCCACCGCTGGCCAAAGCTGAGCCAATCAGCGACGGTGGTAGCACCTCTGTGATAACATATTTAAGAAGGGGAAAAAACTGCTGCACAACAGCAGCCGGAAGAGGGAGGAGTGAGAATATGTGAGAGAAACAACTCTGCGGACACCAAGGTCAGTGAAGAAGGAGGGGGAGGAGGTGCTCCGGGCGTCGAAGCAGAGATTCCCCTGCAGCCCATGGAGGTCCACGGTGGAGCAGATATCCACTCTGCAGCCCGTGGAGGACTCCACGCCGGTGCAGGTGGATGTGCCCAAAGGAGGCTCTGACCTCATGGAGAGCCCGTGCTGGAGCAGGCTCCTGGCAGGACCTGTGGCCCCATGGAGAGAGAGTAGCCCACGCTGGAGCAGTCCATTCCTGAAGGACTGCACCCCGTGGAAAGGACCCACGCTGGAGCAGTTCGTGAAGAACTGCAGCCTGTGGGAAGGACCCACGTTGGAGAAGTTTGTGGAGGACTGTCTCCCATGGGTGAGACCCCACGCTGGAGCAGGGGAAGAGACAATGTGTGACGAACTGACCGCAACCCCCATTCCCCGCCCCCCTGCGCCGCTCAGGGGGAGGAGGTAGAGAAGCCAGGAGTGAAGTTGAGCCCGGGGAAGAAGGGAGGGGTGGGGGGAAGGTGTTTTAAGATTTGTTTTTATTTCTCATTATCCTACTCTGACTTTTGATTGGCAATAAATTAAATTAATTTCCCTCAGTCAAGTCTGGTTTGCCCGTGACGGTAATTGGTGAGTGATCGCCCTGTCCTTATCTTGACCCACGAGAGTTTTGTTATACTTTCTCTCCCCTGTCCAGTTGAGGAGGGAGAGTGATAGAGCGGCTTGGTGGGCACCTGGCGTCCAGCCAAGGTCAACCCACCACATCCGGCATGGGTTCTCCACAGGCTTCAGTCCTGTCAGGAAAATTTGCTCCGACGTGGGTTCTCCACAGGCAGCAGTTCCTTTGGGAACATCCATCTGCTCCCGCACGGGTCCTCCATGGGCTGCAGAGAATAGCTGCTCCACCGTGGAGCACCTCCTCCTCCTCCTCTTTTCTCTGACCTTGGTGTTCCCTCTGTTGTTTCTCACGCTTTTTGTTCCCTCCTCCTCTCGCCGCCCAGCGTTTTTTTGCCCTTTCTTAAATATGCTTTTGCAGAAGCACCACCAGCTTCGCTGATTGGATCGGCTTTGGCCTGCGGTGGGTCCATTGCTGAGCTGCCTGAAACCAGCTGTGTCCGGCACAGGGCAGCCCTTTACCTCTTCCCACAGAGGCCACCCCTGCAGCGCCCCCCCCCCCCCTTCCCCCCCCGCTACCAAGCCTTGCCACGTATACCCAATGCATGTACACATTGTTACCATGGCGATCCCTATTGTCTGGGAAGAAGGGTAGAGTTTATAATGCATGTATATTAAGGTGTTTCGAAGAGGCAAGGGGTGGAGTGTATTAGGCATAACTGGCAAGGTATTGGGGGTGGGGGCTGCAGGGGTGATGTGTGTGGGAGGAGGTCATGGACTGCCCTCTGCCGGCCACAGCTGGTTCCAGGCCAGCTCAGCAACAGATGACACCAACCCATTGGTGCCAAAACTGGAACCAATCAGGGGAGCACATGGCACCTCTGCTAAAACATATTTAAGAAAGGGCGATAGCCGCTGGGGGCAAGAGATGCCGGAGCAGAGAAGGAGATACTGGAGGAGACACAGGCGGAGGCACAAAGGGGACTGCAGCCTATGGAGGAATCCCCATTGGAGCAGTTTAAAAGAGTAATAAACAAGGAGTGACAAAAAAGGAAACCACTCCACACTGACCCCCCAACCTGCTGTGCCCGCCAGCCACCTCACTGAAGGGACTGACTGTAACACGCAGCAAAAGCAAGGACACTGGAGACTAGGAAGGAGGGAGGAGAGGTGCCTGGAGCAAAGCTGAGACAGGAAAAGGAGAAAGGGTGTTTTCCATGAGTGTCTGTTTGACTCTTACTTGTTTCTCAGTACCCAAATCCATAATTATAAGTTGATGCAATCGGCAATAAATTAAATTCAGTGAAATTCCCTGACTCAAGACTGTTTTGCTCGCAATGCCTGGGTTAAGAGCGCGAATGGGTCCAAGAGATATGGGCTCACTGCGCTGGGATAAGATTCTCCCCCAGGGTACAGCAGAGAGAACTATTGCACCACTCTGGGGTGACCCAGACACTACTTAAGCCAATGGAAAGACTGCTGGAGTGAAGATTCAAAGGGCCCATACAGTAAAAGAAGAATGTTTCCCATCTCAACACACAATGCACGGCCAAGGGAAGAGCCTCTCTCACCCAAGCAGTCTCGACCAATAGCTTCATGCACAGGTACAGGGGAAGCACAGGGTTTGGGAACAGTGCCCAGAAAGTAGAGATGCCACAAGGGCCATCTACCTAGAGCCCTCCATGCTCTGTTGAGAACCCTTCCCAAGGCATGGCTTACCCTTCAAATCAAAACCTGAGAATAACACCCACTGCCATCACTGAGGCATTTCCCTCTTCCTGTTCTCTCCTATGCCTCAGAGCCAGCCATCCCCATGGACCAGGCTCTGGCTTTTCTAATCACTTGACAAGTGTTGCCTTGGACATGTGTCCTGGTTTCGGCTGGGATAGAGTTAATTTTCTTCCTAGTAGCAGGCACAGTGCTGTGTTTTGGATTTAGTAGGAGAAGAATGTTGATAACACACCGATGTTTTAGTTGTTGCTAAGTACTGCTTATGCTAGTCAAGGACTTTGCAGCTTCCCATGCTCTGCCAGGTGCACAAGAAACTGGGAGGGGGCACAGCCAGAATAGTTGATCCAAACTGCCCAAAGGGCTATTCCATACCATATGACGTCATGCTCAGTATATAAACTGGGGGGGGTTTGGCCGGGGAGCAGCGATCGCTGCTCGGGAACTGGCTGGGTATCGGTCGGCGGGTGGTGAGCAATTGCATTGTGCATCACTTGCTTTGTATATTATTATTATTTTATTGTTACTATTATCATTACTATTTTACTTTATTTCAACTATTAAACTGTTCTTATCTCAACCCAGGAGTGTTTCTCACTCTTACTCCTCCGATTCTCTCCCCCATCCCATCGGGGCAGGGGGAGTGAGCGAGCGGCTGCGTGGTGCTTAGTTGCTGGCTGGGGCTAAACCATGACAACATGGAGGCCGGACCTGCCTCCTCTTAAAGGGTCAAGCACAGTGTGATACAATTATTATACATTTGACGTATTCTCTACCCTCAGCCTGCTGCAGCCTCAGTATCCCACAGGACTGAAGAACCTGTAAGCCATGTTCAGACACAAACAACAAAAAAGGTGATTGGGAACAGCCAGCACGGCTTTACCAAGGGCAAATCGTGCCTGACTAACCCTTCTACAATGAAAAGACTGGCTCTGTGGGTGAGGGCACAGCAGTGGATGTGGTTTACCTTGACTTCAGCAAGGCCTTTGTCATGGTCTCCCATAAAATCCTTATAGTCAAATTGGTGAAATATGGGCTGGATAAGTGGACTACAAGATGGTGCAGCCGATTTTCTGTCTACTAGGCTCAAAGGGTTGCATTGCACAATACAAAATCCAACTGTCAGCTGGTTACTACTGGCATTCCTTGGGGTCAACACTGCCAGGTAGCAGCAAGGGCCAGCTGCTCCCTAAGGGACAGGGAGCCAGGAGCCAAGCACAATAACACATCTGGCAAGGCAGGACCCTCGCCAGTCAGGGCCCAGTCCCACAGTACTGGGGCAAGGCAAGCAGGACAGACCTGGGTACGATAGCCAGGTTCAACCAAGAGTTCAAACCATCAGGCAAGTTCATGGTGACGAGGCAAGTCCAAGGTTAAGCCAGGAAGTCAGTCCTGAGGTCAGATCCAGCAACAGTAACCAGGGGCAGAAATAGCCCAGGCAAATCCACAGTGACAAGACAGGTCCAAGATCAAACCAGGAAACCAGTCTGCAGATCGGGGTCCAGATCAACAAGGTCCATGACCAAACACAGGCATAGTTGTGACAGCACCACAGACAAATGCACCTACAACATAGCTTAGAAACTGAAAGCCCAGGCCTGAGCTTAAACGGAGCCCCTGGGCAGAAAGCGGGGGTGGAGGCTCCAGGGGAGGCTGGTCAGAGCAATTCAGACCTATTAATGCCCTCAGGGCACTGACAGCAGCCTCCCCTCCCAGCAAGGTGTGTCCTCACACCTTACAGAGATCTGGGTTCAGAAGGGACTTGCTGTAGAGTGATTTAATGGCTATGGGTTGTCATGGGACTATTTCAGGGGACACAGAGCTAGGGCAGGGATAGGAAACTGGAAAAGGACATGGCATGGGAGATGCCCCTTGGGAGCCCTGGAGGCCAGGCAGGCTTGGGGGCCAGGGGTGGTGAGGGGCTTGACCTTGGATTTAGCTTGTTCCCTTTATCTGATGCTCGCTGGGCTGCTAGTAGGACTGGTTGCTATCACCACCTTGCTCTACTCATCTGCCTCTGGTGCTATGGGACTGCACCCTGCTGGTGAGGTTGTTGCCTGGCTGGTATTGTGGCCACCCTTAACTTCCTGCTCACCTTCCCTTAGGAAACAGCCCCCTTCTTTGCTGCTCCCTTGCAATTAGCTCAGGCCATTTCAAGCCCTGAACTAAGTACCGGTAGAGCCTGGCCCTCAGGCTGTGCTGGAACTTGCCTTCACAGCCCCCATTTGACCTCCAAACCCTGCGGGAGGCTGTGGTCACTATGCAGAGGCAGATTACAGCCCTTGCAGGCTGCTTTAGCATCCTCTGCACCCAGCGCACCCCCTGCCCCCCAGCTCCCTAAACCCTTCCGTGACATTTGAGCAAGGGTGCGGGAGTTTGTTAGTTGGATGCGGCCAATGCTGCTTATCCAGGGGCCTACCAAACAGGTATTAGCTGCTCAGCAGTATTTATCTCCCAGCTTTCAGGAATGGCCCTAGACTGGGTCACCCCCTATATGGAGCACAATGACCCCATGCTCCAGAACCCTGATGACCTAGTTGCTCTTCTGGAGTGGTTTTTTTCAGAGCTAGCAATTGTGCAGCTGTGACTGAGGCTGCCTTACTGGAGCTCTGGCAGGGGAGCCAGCTGGCTGCTGACTACACAATCTGTGAAGTTGGCCGTGGAAACTGGGTGGGAAGAGTGAGCCCTTATGGTTCGCTATAGGTTAGGGCTGACTAAGGCCCTCAAAGATGAGATGGCCAGGGTGGACCCACCCCAGAGGCTGGGGCAGCTCTCAGACCTGGCTATCACCCTGGAGAGGTGCCAGATGGCATGCCAGAGAGAGGATGCCCAGATCCTTGGGGGAGCTCAGCCATGCTTTTCTCTACCTCCCTTACCACCCCTGTCATAGCTTAAGTTGTGAATGCTAACAGGCGGCAGATAATTGGGTGTATGTGTGGATGAATGTCTGAAACTGAACTTTTGAACTCTCAAGTGGAAGCCTGCTACTTGCCAGCTGCAACTGGTATAGGCTGGTCGGAAACTTTGATAGCACCTGGACTAAACAAAAGTGGCATATCCTGCATCCTCCAATTAATAAAGAGACACAAGACAGAAACACCGATTAGGAGGCCGATCGCACATTGTGCTTCTGCACATAGACTATTTAGATTGGGAAGAACAGGGCCTTGGGGTTCAGGAAAGACAAGCCGGTGCCAAAAAGAAGGGTTCTCGAAAAGAAGAAGTGCTCTCGAGGGGGAGGGAGGGGTGTGGGGGGGAAAGTGAGTGAAGATCTGGGAAGTGGGGAAAGATCCTGGAGGTCAGGGTGATGTGTGGAGACAAACGCTGGGGGGATCACAGAATGGCTGAGGTTGGAAGGGACCTCTGGAGGTCTTCTGGTCCAACCCCCCTGCTCAAGCAGGGCCACCGAGAGCCAGTTGCCCAGGCCTATGTCCAGATGGCTTATTGCATTATCTCCAAGGAGGGAGACTCCACAACCTCTCTGGGCAACCTGTCCCAGTGCTCAGTCACCCTCACAGTAAAGAAGTGTTTCCTGATGTTCAGGCGGAACCTCCTGTGTTTCACTTTGTGCCCATTGCCTCTTGTCCTGTCACTGGACGCCACTGAAAAGAGCCTGGCTCTGTCTTCTTTGCACCCTCCCTTCTGATATTTGTATACATTGATGAGACCCCCCCCCGAGCTTTCTCTTCTCTAGGCTGAACAGCCCCAGCTCTCTCAGCCTTTCCTCATATGTGAGATGCTCCAGTCCCTAAATGCCCAGGGACCTTGGCCAGTAATGCCCGAGACCGGTAACTGCGAGTAGCAGCACAGCAGGAATTGATCCAATTTTCCCCTCAATCTTCCTGGACCAATCTCCCTGATGGGAAGGGAAGCTAAGACCTGACCTAGTGAATGTAACGCTGGGGGGAGGAAGCGAGCGAATGAGTGAGTGTGTGAGATAATCAAGTAGGGTAAAAGCTCTAATCTTGTTGGTTCTTAAATAAACCCCAGTATCCAGATCCGCTATGGGTTGTCGTTTACTCTGTCTCACCCGTGACACCCTGCCAGAGGACGAGCCCATGGAAGTAGGTGCCATCCAGCCACACCCCTCATCCCAAGAGTAAGGACACAGATGGAGGGAAGGGGTATGCTTTTACTGCGGTGAAAAAGGCCACCATGTTGTCATTTACCCCAACAAACCTCCTACCCTGACCACCGCAAAGGCCTTTTATCCTCTTAGTTTTATTAGAATTGGTCAAAATGTTAGAGGTAAAGACAGCCCCTGTAAAAAAATATTCCATGCTTTCTTCTTTCCCCTCATACCCCACTGCTGGCATCCAGGTTGCCACGAAACACAACAGAACAGGCAATCTTTGGGGAGGTTTCTTTTTTTCTCCCCCCTCTCTCACTTTTTTCTTTTTTTTTGGGGGGGGGGGGGGGGGGGGGGCGGACAATGACAAAAGTTTCGCAAGTGATAATTTTTCCTTTTTCCAATGTGGCACTCTTAAAAGTCTTCCTCAGTTTCAGAACCATCGCTGAGTGACAAAAGAAGAACGGAAAATAAACCCAGATCTCGCAAATGGTCAGAGGCTGAGAGAGCCCTTGAGAAAGTGTCATATACGCTTGCTCTGTTCTTATCCCCTTCTTTCCACATCCACTTCTGGTCACTGTCAGTGAAAGGACACTAGGTGGACCCTAGGTCTGACCCAGTATGGCTGTTATTATGTTTTCAGTCAGTGGAATAAATGGGAAAAGGGAAAAAGGGAGACCGGAAGAGGGGAAAAATGTAAAAAGCAATTTTTGTAATTAATTTTGTAATCACTTTTATTTATAAAACACAAAACCCTTCCATTTCAAAACCCATGGAACTCAAAAGCTTTGAGCATTTTCAAGGATTTTCTTTGTAATTCTGACTTGTTCTATCATAATTCTACTTGATTTATATAGTCATCAAAAATACGCTTAGCAGTCTGAAAATTTTCCTCTGTGGAAAAATAATCGACTTTGCATCAAAAAAGACAGACAAAAAGCTTTTCTGATGAAAATGTGCTTGGTTGTTTCTTCTGTTTTGTTGTGCTTGGTACTGTGCATGGAAAGAGTGAGCACGTCAATATCCTGTGGTTCGTTATCTCCACATTACAGTTGGAGACCCGCTGAAATTCAGTGGGTGTACAGGGTAGGAATCACCTGTCCTATTCACACAATAAAATGTGGGATATCTAGTCACCCCAAGCTCCTTTTCCAAGTCAATGGCACCCCCAGAGGGTGATGCATGACACAAGATGATTATCTAAGGTAGATTAGATGTCTCACCCTGTGGAGCAGCCCATTTCTCTCCAAGATGGCTAGTTCAGTGTTAGGGCTGCAGGCAAATGACTACACCACTGACTAGTCCCTGGCCTGAGGTTAATCTAACTGAACAAGACGTGGAAAACTACTGGCCATGACATGAGAAATTGCTGGACATGACAGGTAACTGTCAAAGCGCTGAGTGCAATAACAGGCCTTCATTGCCCTGACCAACCTTACCTGAGACTCCCGCTCACATACCCTCTGCTCACTGGTCCAGGAGCTCCATTTAAGCTCAGGCCCAGACTACGTGTCCTTGCCTGAGCTATGTTGTTGGTATACTTGTCTCCAGTCCTGTCCCTTGTCATTCCTGACACGTTGATTGGACTTCCCAGATTGACCTCAGACCTGACTTGTTACCTTACCCGTGTCTGATGATTGTTGGGACTGTTGATGGAACCTGCTGCTATCACCACCCCTGCTCTGCTCACCCTGCTCAGATACTGTGGTGCTGTGCTCTTTTTGGTTAGGTCACTGCCCCTGCCTGCGCTGTGGTTGCCCTTGTGTCAGAGTCCAATACTCTCTGACCAGGTTCTTTTAGCTATTCCACATGAGGAGGGTTTAATGTTTAATATCAGCTTTACTTACCTGTAGGTATTTGACGTTACATGGGATTTTTGATTTAGCAGAGTGATACAGCAACATACTGAAATCACAACACAAACACACTATAGCAATTGCAACATATGGTTGGATCACAATACAAACACGATTCCCGTTACCGATATCTATATGCTCACCATCATGACACTGAGCATCCCCAATTGCCAGGAAGGAACACGTGGGTTGAAGCCAGCTCAAGCCCGTTGCTCTCTTCAAAGTTCACCTTGCTGGTTGTCCAGATTTTATGTTCTATGTTGGGCTGAGCCACGTATACACTTCCCCCATGTTCGTCTGTCTGGCTTAGGAAGATAATACTCTCTAGTGATTATTTTAGGGAAGGCCGTTTACATAACCAGTTGGCCCACTCAACTGATACAGCTGTTTATCTAAAACAGTCCCCTTTGTGTTGAGATAAGTTCAGCTTCCTTTACAATAGGTGTGGTCACTTCCTACATTCTTTTCTGAGCTTCATGAGCGCATCACCCTTGCCTATCTTCTCTGAGCCTTCTTCCATTGTAGGGGTTCGTTGATCGGTCACACCTTGGTTCTCAGCTCACCTTCCCTCATGGAGCAGTTCTCCTCTTGCTGCTCCTTGACAGTTAGCTCAGGCCTGGTTGAGCCCTGAGCTGAGTGCCACGGAGTCTGGCTCTCAGGCTGGACAGGGACTTGCTCCCATGGCTCCCCCACAGCTCCAGGCTGACCTCCAAACCCTGCAGGAAGCTGTAATCAGCATGCAGAGGCAGGTCACAGCCTGCCCCTGCCCTCCACCTCCCCAAACCCTTCAATGGGCATTAGGTGAGGGTATGGGGATTTATTAGTGAGATACAGCTAATCTGTACTGCTTATCCAACAGAAATTAGCCACGCAGCATTAATAATATCCTGGCTCTCAGGGATGGCCCTAGACTGCGATGACTCCTTGACCCAGAGACTCCCATGTTCCTGGCTCTACATCATGTGAGCAGTTATCTGGGTTGAACATACCTCTGCCTCAGTCACTGGATCCCTCACTCCCAACAATGTTCCTAGATGAGTACAGTGGCTTTGCAGATGTCTTTGAGAAGAAGGGGGTGGAAACACTACTGCCCTATTGCCCGCATGACCGTCCCATTGACCTGATCCTAGGACAGGAGGAGCCTTTCAGGTGCATCTATGCCTGGAATTAGCAGCTCTTGAGGACAATCTGGCATGCGGGTTCATCTGTCCCCTCCATCTCCCCCGCTGGGGCCCCCATATTTTTCAGCAAAAAGAATGATGGAGGTTTCTGCCCCTGCATAGAATGCAGGGGGTTGAATGATACAATGGTTAAAAACCGTCACCCTCCTCCTCTCATCCTGAAGCTCTTGGTACGTCTGCAGGAGGCTCGTTGGTTCACAAAGCTGGACCTGAGAGGGTCCTACAACTTGCTCAAAATCCAGCAGGGGGACAAGTGGAAAACTGCTTTCCACACCAGGTACAGACACTACGAGTATCTTGTGATGCCATTTGGTCTCTGCAATGGTCCAACCACCTTCCAACATTTTATAAATGATGTCCTGAGGGACTTGCTTGATAACTCTGTCGTGGCATACCTGGATGACATCTTGACTTTTTCAACCACTCAAGAGGCTCACGTAGACTACATGCAGGAAGTCTCGAGTGACTTGCGACAGAAGCATCTCTATGCCAAACTCAAGAAATGCTCCTTTAAGAAATTGAAACGGGCATTCACTACAGCTCCATTCCTAGACTACCCAGATGGCCTTTCATTGTAGAAGTGGATGCCTTAGACGGAGACATAGGGGTCATCCTCTCTCAGAAGGTCAGCCCTAAGCGGGAGCTCCACCCCTGTGCCTTTTTCTCTCAGCAGCTCGCTCCCACTGAGACGAATTACAACATCTGGGACGAGTTGCTCCTGGCAATCAAAGCTGCCTTTCACCTCCTCAAAGGGGGCTGTCGTGGTTTAACCCTAGCCAGCAACTAAGCATCACACAGCCGCTCGCTCACTCCCCCTGCCCCGCTGGGATGGGGGAGAGAATCAGACAGTTTAATAATTGAAATAAAGTAAAATATTAATAGTAGTAGTAGTAGTAGTAGTAGTAGTAATAATAATAATAATAATAATAATAATGTACAGAGCAAGCGATGCACGATGCAACCGCTCACCACCCACCGACCGATGCCCAACCAGTCCCCGAGCAGCAATCGCTGCCCCCCAGCCAACTCCCCGCAGCTTATATACTGATCATGGCGTCATATGGTATGGAATATCCCTTTGGTCAGTTTGGATCAACTATCCTGGCTGTGCCCCCTCCCAGCTTCTCGCTGGCAGGGCATGAGAAGCTGCAAAGTCCTTGACTAGTGTAAGCACTACTTAGCAACAACTAAAACATCAGTGTGTTATCAACATTATTCTCATCCTAAATCCAAAACACAGCACTATGCCTGCTACTAGGAAGAAAATTAACTCTATCCCAGCCGAAACCAGGACAGGGGCAAAAGACCCGACAGTGTTGCTGACCGACCACCATAGCCTGGAATGCTACTGAGGGATGACGTGTCTCTCTCCCAGCCTTGCCCTCTAGGCCTCTTTCTTTTTGCACTTTCACTTCATTTTCACCTAATGTCCGGGGCAGCAGAATGGCAAGGCCAATGCCTTGTCATGGAAGGGGGACTCGGACGCTTCGTCACCACCACAGCAGAGGATGAGCTCACTGCAGTAGTTAGAGAAACCACTGCAAATGGCGCACTTCTAGCAAAGCATTGTGCTGGCACAGCCTAACTTAGCCTGCAAAAACAGGACAGCTGCCTGTATTGGGGGAAGAAGCTGTACATCCTGCAGAGACTGCTGCAAGTACAGGTTCTCCATCAGTGCCACCATGTACCTGCAGCCAGATGCGTGGGCTGCTGGAAGATACAACACCTGATTACCTGGACCTACCGGTGGCCCACAGTACAGGCCACAGTCCATGGACTTCGTAGTAGACCTGCCCCCCTGTGGAGTAATTGCTGGAGGTGATTTAGAGATCAAACGTAGATTCACGATTTTAGGAAAGGCACAGCACTGAAGAAGCCTCCAGGGTGGAGTGCAGCTGGCATGCAAGGAATCCATTTCATGGAAGTTCCCTGGGCCTGCAACCTTAGACGCTGGCAACACCAGGGGAACTTGGTGTGTTGGCTCTAAGAGGAACTGCCCGGAGGGTGGAGCGGTGTGGAGACACCGTGGCCAGGCTCTGTGTGGCACCCCAGATGGGACTGCTGTGAAGCCTTCTGCCCAGCCGGGGCAGCTCCTGTGCCCTTGGATTCCCCAGTACACTCCGTCAAGCCCGGAGACTTGGTCTATCTACGGACATGAAAAGGCGAAGCATTTGTCGCCTTATTGCTGCTGCTTTTAGTCCCTGTATAGTCCTGATTGTGCCAGAACATGGCAAACAATTTATTGTAGATGTACTTACCAAAGGAACAGAGTGCAGTATAATGGAACACTGCGAGAACTTGGGCAAACGATGGATGAATGAAGAAGGACAATAGGAAAGGGTATAATATGAGACCCTGGGCCAACAACCTGTCATGTTTTTGACAAAATGCTGCCCTTTGGTAAACTTTGCTCATTATAATATCATTATAATACCAAAACACACCTCCATCCCAAAACCTACCCGCCTCTAAGGTGCGACCACTCCTCACTGAGCTTGCGCTTTGAATTTTTCCTAGCCTATACCTTTAAAGCAAAGCGAGAAAGTTTTACACCAATCATAACACAGTATGTATGACTAGAGTCACTCAAGCTCCACCTGAAAGGTAAAAAATAGTATAAATTAGCCTAAGAGAGAGGGGATGTTAGGGAAGATACCATCGCGTACCACTCTGACTTCTGGGATCAGTCGACGGGCTGAGCCTCTCTTCCCCCCCATCGGGACGCCTTTGGGTAAGAATCTAACACTTGGTTATACCAAGTGCCTCCCTGGGAAACTTAGAAACCTCTATATAGAGTCGCTTTATGTCTTTTGATGCATCTGTGTTACCCATGCTTTGGTATTTGCATGTGCCTTGCAGTCAGTGAATTTATCGCCGGTAATCCAAAGAACCTGTGTGCCTGTTGCTTTAATAAATTGCTTTGATTCATTGGTCTAGCCGTGATAGTTCTCATTGAACGCGACCAGACGCTTTAAGCGTGGCCGTGGTAGTTCATGCAGCACGACTAGACAAAAGGTGCCTACGTTATTTGTGCATCCGTAATCGTGATAGTTCAGTGCACTGAACGCGACCGGACTTATAACGATAAATTGGGTACCTTCCAAAGCCCTCTTGACGCAACACCCCCCCTTGCAGGGCAACACAGCCATCCTAGTGAACACCTGTGCTCATACCAAAAGGCCTCTGCAAAGACCACGGGTCTCTTGCAGACCCTCCCCACTCCTGACCAGCCTTGGCAGTTGGTGTCTATGGACTTCGTAGTAGACCTGCCCCCCCCTTGCAGGGCAACACAGCTGCCCTAGCGACCGTGGACCTCTTCACTAAGATGGCTCACTTTGTCCCCCTCAGGAAATTGCCCACAGACTGCCCGACTTCCTACAGCACATTTTCTGATGCCATAGCCTTTCCCAGACAGCATCATTACCGACCAGGGGAGGGGGAAGGGGAAGGGGATGGGGGGGGGCAGCAGTTTACAGCCAGATTTTGGAAGGAGCTTGTGGGGCTCTTCCCCATACAAACTTGCCTCTCGCCCTCTCACCACCCCCAGACCAATGAGCAGGCAGAGAGAGTGAATCAGATCCTGGAACAATATCTCTGGCCTTACAATAGTTTTCTCCAAGATGACTGGGTCACCCTCCTCCCATTGGCAGAGTATGCTTACAACAATAACATCTTTGCATCTGTAGAGCAGACCCCATTCTTTGCTAACTTTGATTTCCACCCCCAGAGTCATCCAACCACAGCAGCTGCTTCACACGCGCCTGCAACTGGTGACCTGCTTGTACAATTCCAGCAAATTCACATCCTCCTTATAACCCAGCTGGACAAAGCCAAAAGTGTCTACAAGAGGCAAGCAGGCAGATGGTGTTGCCTGGCCACAGCCTTCTCCATTGGTCACTGGGTTTGGCTTTCCAGCAAGCACATCCAGACTGCCTGACCATCTGCCAAGCTGGACCATCGTTATTTGGGGCCTTTCACCATGGCTGACCAAATCAACCCAGTTACCTACTGCCTGGAGCTCCCATGATCCCAGAAGATTCACCCAGTTGTTCATGTCTCCCTCCTGAAGCCTCATCACACAGACCCTTTCCACTGCCAGCCTGTGATAGCACCTGTTGTTAACACCACTCCTGCTGCGCTCACCCTCCTCATATACTGTGGGGATGTATCCTGGTTGGTTAGGTCATTGCCCCTGCCTGTTCTGTAATTGCCCTTTGTTTTTAACTCTTTTTTTCCCTCATAAAACAGTTCTGCTCTTGCTTCTCCTCGTCAATAACGGTGTGAGAAGTTACAGGCAGTGCCATGAGGGATGGCTGGATTTCATATGGGGTTAAGGAGGAGACACCTAAGGGGAGCATCGGGGTCCTTTTGGGGAGTGGAATCGTGCAAGGCCAGCAGTGCTTGGGTAACTGTATCAGTAATAACATATATGGCCATGAATGCCTTGGAACTGGTATCAGATATACCAAATTTGGGTAGACTGGGGCCAACGGGGAAAACATGATTAGGGGTGATTGTTTATATGGGAGGAGAGGGGTGTTAAGTGGGGGAATCCACACGGCCGTCTCTTGGCAAAATGGCTTGGATACCAACAGCTGATAGGAGAGGAAAGTGAGTGCAAATAGTGTGCATGAATATAATACCCAAAACTGTTTGAGATAGTGTTTGCCCAAAAGCTGATGAGGCTGAAGAGGAAGTTTGCTTAAGATGACCATGAGCCAAATTAAGCAGTAACCAGTGAATTAGCAAGAGACTTTTGAAAAAAAGGTGTCAGCTCGAAAAGAAGTATAAAAGCAGCATGAAAATTTGTAACAGTGGGGAGAAAGAAGTGGGAACAAAGCAGGAATCAAAACCTGGTTTGACACTGCCAAAAGTCACCCTGCAGACATCATGGCCGCTGCCTAGGCCTGACAGAGCGGCCTCCCTGTGGGACGCTATGAGTAGCCTGCATTCTAGCTAGTGCACTGATGGTACAGAGTGCATGCAACAGGTAGGGGCCCACACCTTCGGTGTGTGTATGTGACCTCATGGGATGCTCTCTCACCAGGAATGTAGGGAGCAGCATGGCTTCACATAAAGCCGGATCACCCACACCTCCCACAGGAAGTGTGTGCAAGTAGGGGTACCCACACTCCCAGGAGAGGGTGTGCATAGAAACGTTTGGGGGGGGGGGGGGGATTAGAACTTCTTGGGGTTAGTTACAGAAGGGTGTTTAAAATTTTTTAAGTGTTTATTAATATTTTGTAAGTGTGTAGTATTGTGCTTTATGTGTTGAATTCCTGATATTGATCCTGAACATATACCTCACTGATTGCTGGCTAATTATGTCATTAATAAATCAATAAACCATTTGGATCCTGATTTGATTTGAACTACATGGGTTCACCAAATTTTTTCCTGCAACAGAAGTATGAGGGCAGCGAAAAGGAGGGTGAAGACATGGGAAAAGGAATAATTTATGCAAATCATGGGATCAGGGCTGTCTGGAGCCACCTGCCAGACAGCCCTGTGCTAGATCACTGCAGCTTAAATCAAGACATTAAATGAAGCCTGTTGTTCTGACCATGCCATGCAAATCAAACCTTCTTCTGTGGTCAGGATGGGAGGGGAAGGAGGGCTGCTTTCCCTAGCTAGCAGGAGAACACTCTGACAGGATGGGTCAAACATCCTGGTATCGCCATATCAGTGCCCATTCTAGTCATGATGGCATTTTGCTAATCAGTGCCTAACATCTGACATAGTCAGCAGGATCCTGATCTGAAGTCAGCACACTAAACGAGTATGTCTGGGAAGGAGGGTTTGGTTACAGAGGGAAAAGGCCCTCTGGGGGAAGCAGATGGGTGCTTGGAATGGGTAGGGAAATTGATGGAAAGGTATGTGCAGGAAGAGGGGGGGCCGGCACGGACAGATCCTGAGCCATGATCCTCCTGGATGAAATGCAGAAACTGGATGGGAAACATAGTCACTAACTACTCTAAGAATAAGAAATTATGTAAGGCCACCCCAGGATTTCTGCATCACTGCAGCCCCCCCAGTCCCACAGCCCTGGAGCTCTGACTCCCTGGATTACTGATAGGACCTGTTGCTGTCACCACACTGCCTCTAGTGCTGTGGGACTGTGCCCTGTTGGTAAGGTCATTGCTTGGCCTGTGTTGTGGCTGCCCTCAGCTTCTGGCTCACCTTCCTTGAGAGGGCAGCCCTGCTCTTGCTGCTCCTTGACAGGTGTTTCAGTACCTAAGGCAGTCTCTCAAAGGTTAAAAAGTGACCCCACTTGATGAGTAGGTAGTCTATATGATCATTTTAAAGTAGGCAGGGCTTTAGCAATGATAAAGAATGCTTATTCATGTCATCATGCCATTATGCACTAGCTTACGTACATGACCAGTTCCGCTCCCTCTCATTCGTTAACTGAGAGAGGCTATGAAATTCTCAGGGAACAGTAAGAGTGACTGCTTTGTGAGGGAGGGCAAGCTGGGAGACAAGGGTGACAGCAAGGCAGGCCAGGGCAGTGACCTCACTTACAAGGTGTGCAGCCCCACTCTCAGGGTGCAGTGAGGGCTGGCTGCTCCCTAAGGGAAGAGGAGCCAGGAGCTGAGCATGGTAACAAGGCCAGCAGAAGCAGTGACCTTGCCAGCAAGGGCCCAGTCCCACAGTACCTGAGTGAGGCAAGCAGGGCAGGCCCAGAGATGGTAGCCGGATTCAACCAAGAGTCCCAATTGCCAGGCAAGTCTGTGGTGATGCGGCAGGTCTGAGGCCAGGCTGGGAAGTCTGCCCCCAGGTCAGGGTCTGCATCAGTGGGGTCTATGGCCAAGTACAGGCATGGCTGTGGTGTAGTTGTAGCTCAGGTAGGGGGCAGCTGCTAGAGCCTCAGCTTAAAAGCAGCTTCCAAGGGAAGTGGGGGTGGGTCTGGCTGAGGCCTCCCAGCAGAGCTACCTGGGAGTGCTCTCCCCAAAGTCACCAGAGGGAAGGGGGGGGGGGGGCAGGTTGCCCTCAGCTGTGCTATATCTAAGTTGGCCCTGAGCCCAGGCAGCGAAACCTCCAGGAGGAGGGGCTGCTCTCAGGGCCCTTAAACCCACAGTACCTACCTGGGTGAGGAGAGCAGAGCAGGTCCAGTGACAGTAACCAGGGTCAGACAACAGTCCAGATGGCCAGGCAAGTTCATAGTGATGGACTGGCTCATTTTTGAAGTCTAAAATATTGCAGTGCTTTACTGAAGGCTGATTGTTAAGAAAAATTTCCAAACTATGAAAGCCAAATCATATCATCTCTCTATGTACAGAGGAAAGATTCCGAACAAAACCATACCAGGTGCTGGACAACGCTGCAATGAACACAGGTTATCTATGTGGATGCAGAAGATTAGCCATTACAAGAGAAATTAGTGAAATGTCTTGAAATGCTTCATCACCTACAGACTGATGACAACGGTTCCCTTTTCACACAAACCATGATTAGCAAGGGCTTGAATGAAAGCTGAGAGGCAGAGGCTCAACCTAAACAAGATGGCAGTGATTCTGGGAACAGCAACCTAGGTGATAACAGGTATATCAATCCCTTCAACTGAGAAAGGTCTGGGCAAGACAATGTTTTGAGAATGAACATTTGGGGCATGTGTGTGCATTTGAGAAGATGAGAAAACAAGAACACTATAGATACTCAAAACCCTTCTTAAAATACCAAATTTCAAGCCCCCTTCCCGCTTCTTTCCCTAAATAGAACAAGGTACTCATTCTTCCTTCTACATTACATGTCAAGTAAAGTAACTCCTAAAAGAAAGCTGTATCTTAGATTGCCAGAGCACAAGAACAACAGCCAATAATTTTCCCCTCAACAGTGAGAAAATGTTTTCCACAGCCAGGGAGCTCTAACAACCAAATAGATATTTACTGCACTTTACACACACAAACAGGGAAAAAAACCCAAACCAAACAACAACCACCCACTACTGTAGAACAAGCATAAGAGAGTTCAACCAAAAGCCATCTAAAGAAAAAAGCAACAGATAAACAAAAGCAGGAGGAAAGCAGCACCTCGACATCAGCATGTTCACATGAAGGGAGATTCACTAGAAAATTTTTAAGACACTCCCTGACATTTTGCATTCTTGTTTGAAGAGGAGGGAGTGCAGTCAGAGCATCCCTCCATGGTTTTGCAGCATCATCCTTCTCTCCTTTCTTCCAAGTAAGACATTCCAAATCATCTCCTTAGAGTCACACTGAAAACATTCCTAATCCTTCCCCAGTCAGGCTTCTGACCAGCACATGTTTTGGGATGGTTGCTGCCAGTAATTATTGCCAGATGGCCACCTTGCTGAGGGATAGGGAAGGATGTCCAGACTCAGATCTGTGGCTCCCCCCTACATCTTGCATCTCATTCAGGTTTTCAACTCTATGTTTAGCTGACATCGTTCTATCTGAACTTCTGATATGAAGCAGATATCATATAAGAAGACCTGATGAGTGGTTTTCAAGTGCAAGAATCTTGAGGGAAAAAAAGATTTAAAACCTTTTTCTCAGACAACATAGGTTAAAAAGATTATGTGTGCATGCAGGTTTCATTTTGCCAAGGTAACACTGAGGGTGAAGAAAAGGGGGTGTAAGCAGCATGAAAAGAAGAGCAAAAACTTTTTTTTGAAAAAGCTAGCTCAGATTTTCCAAGGGTTTGTATGTTCACAGTCACGCTTATTAGTACCCTGATAAAGCATTATTCTTTCCTTTCAGTGACAAAGCAATCGTTCTTTTTAACACCATATAAATAAAAATTCAGACATAAAATTTCAGTCTCCCCAGCTGTCCCAAAGCAAAACCCCCACATAAAGCAGGAAGAATACAAGAAAAGAAGCAGGCAATATGTTTTAAGTCATTTTATCCTGGAATGAAATAGCCCACAGCACAAACACCACATTTTTGAGTGTGTCTGATGCTACTTTAAGACAGGCATGAAAACATGTGTGTTGTAGCATTATTTCCAATATGGAAAAATAGAATCATAGAATCATATAATCGTCTAGGTTGGAAAAGACCTTTAAGATCATCCAGTCCAACCATTAACCTACACTACCAAGCCCACCTAAACCAATCAAGGGCAGACTAGACTAAACCATATCCCGAAGTGCCACATCTACCCGTTTTTTGAACACTTCCAGGGATGGTGACTCCACCACCTCTCTGGGCAGCCTGTTCCAATGCTTGACCACCCTTTCCGTAAAGAAATTTTTCCTAATTTCCAGTCTAAACCTCCCCTGGCGCAGCTTGAGCCCATTTCCTCTCGTCCTATCGCTAACTACTTGGGAGAAGAGACCAACACCCACCTCACTACTACCTCCTTTCAGGTAGTTGTAGAGAGCGATAAGGTCTCCCCTCAGCCTTCTCTTCTCCAGGCTAAACAACTCCAGTTCCCTCAGCCGCTCCTCATAAGACTTGTGCTCCAGACCCTTCACCAGCCTTGTTGCCCTTCTCTGAACACGCTCCAGCACCTCAATGTCTTTCTTGTATTGAGGGGCCCAAAACTGGACACAGTATTCCAGGTGCGGCCTCACCAGCGCCGAGTACAGGGGGACAATCACCTCCCTGCTCCTGCTGGCCACACTATTCCTGACACAAGCCAGGATGCTGTTGGCCTTCTTGGCCACCTGGGCACACTGCTGGCTCATGTTCAGCCGGCTATCTACTAACACCCCCAGGTCCTTTTCAGCCAGGCAGCTTTCCAACCACTCCTCCCCAAGCCTGTAGCGTTGCATGGGGTTGTTGTGACCCAAGTGCAGGACCCAGCACTTGGCCTTGTTGAACCTCATACAGTTGGCCACGGCCCATCGATCCAGCCTGTCCAGGTCCCTCTGCAGGGCCATCCTACCCTCGAGCAGATCGACACTCCCACCCAGTTTGGTGTCATCTGCAAACTTACTGAGGGTGCACTCGATCCCCTCATCCAGATCATTGATAAAGATATTGAACAAGACTGGCCCTAAAACAGAGCCCTGGGGAACACCGCTCGTGACCGGCCGCCAACTGGACTTAACACCATTTACCACAACTCTCTGGGCTCGGCCACCCAACCAGTTCTTTACCCAGCGAAGAGTATGCCTGTCCAAGCCGTGAGCTGCCAGCTTCCCGAGGAGGATATTATGCGAGACGGTGTCAAAAGCTTTGCTAAAGTCCAGGTAAATGACATCCACAGCCTTTCCATCATCTACCAGGCGGGTCACCAGGTCATAGAAGGAGATCAGGTTGGTCAAGCAGGACCTGCCTTTCGTGAACCCATGCTGGCTGGGCCTGATCCCATGGTTGACCTGTACTTGCCTGTTGAGTTCGCTCAAGATGAACCTCTCCATAATCTTCCCCAGCACTGAGGTCAGGCTGACAGGCCTGTAGTTCCCCAGGTCCTCCTTCCGGCCCTTCTTGTAGATGGGCGTCACATTGGCAAGCCTCCAGTCATCAGGGACCTCCCCTGTTAACCAGGACTGCTGATAGATGATGGAGAGTGGCTTGGCAAGCTCCTCCACCAGCTCCCTCAGTACTCTTGGGTGGATCCCATCCGGCCCCATAGACTTGTGAGCATCCAGGTGGCGTAGCAGGTCATTAACTGCTTCCTCCTGGACTATGTGGGCTCCATTCTGGTCCCCATCCCTATCCTCTAGCTCAGGGGCCTGAGTACCCTGGGGATGACCGGTCTGGCTGTTAAACACAGAGGCAAAGAAGGCGTTAAGTACTTCAGCCTTTTCCTTGTCCTCGGTGACAATGTTCCCCCCCACATCCAGCAAAGAATGGAGATCCTCCTTGGCTCTCCTTTTATTGTTGATGTACTTATAAAAGCATTTTTTATTGTCTTTTACAGCACTGGCCAGATTGAGTTCTAGCTGGGCTTTTGCTTTTCTAATTTCCTCCCTGCAGGACCTAACAAGATCCCTGTACTCTTCCTGAGTTGCCCGCCCCTTCTTCCAAAGGTGGTAGACTCTCCTTTTTTCCCTGAGTCCCCGCAAAAGCTCCCTATTCAGCCAGGCCGGTCGATTTCCCCACCGGTTGGTCTTACGACACACGGGGACAGCCCGCTCCTGCGCCCTTAAGACTTCCTTCTTGAAGAGGGCCCAGCCTTCCTGGTCCCCTTTGCCCTTCAGGACTGCCTCCCAAGGGACTTTCCCAACCAGGGTCCTGAAGAGGCCAAAGTCTGCCCTCCGGAAGTCCATGGTAATAGTTTTGCTGCCCCTCCGCTTAGCATCACTCAAAATTGAGAACTTTATCATGTCGTGGTCGCTAAGCCCGAGACGGCCTCCGACCTCGACATTTCCCACAAGCCCTTCTCTGTTGGTAAACAGCAGGTCAAGCGGGGCACCTCCCCTGGTAGGCTCGCTTACCAGCTGCATTAGAAAGTTATCCCCCACATACTCTAGGAACTTCCAAGACTGCTGCCTCTCTGCTGTGTGGTATTTCCAGCAGATGACCGGCAAGTTGAAGTCCCCCACAAGAACAAGGGCTAGCGATTGTGGGACTTCTGCCAGCCATTTATAGAATGCCTCATCTACCTCTACATCCTGGTTGGGTGGTCTATAGCAGACTCCCAACAGGACATCCGCCTTTCCGGCCTTCCCCCTCATCCTTACCCATAAGCATTCCACCTTGTCATCACCACTGTCAAGCTCTATGCAGTCGAAACACTGCCTAACATACAGAGCCACCCCACCGCCTTTCCTTCCCTGCCTATCCCTTCTGAAGAGCTTATAGCCCTCCAGTGCAGCACTCCAGTCATGAGAGTCATCCCACCACGTTTCTGTGATGGCGACTATGTCATAGCCATCCTGCTGCACAAGGGCCTCCAGCTCCTCCTGTTTGTTGCCCATGCTACGTGCATTGGTGTAGATGCACTTAAGCTGGGCTATCGATTTCGCCCCCAACGTTGTCGTGCTGCCCCTGGGCTCCTCATTAGCGGGCCCGTGTATATCCCCTTCCCCCTTCAAACCTAGTTTAAAGCCTTCTCAATGAGTCCCGCCAACTCATGGGCGAGAATCCTTTTCCCCCTTGGAGACAGCCGATCTCCATCAGCCGCCAGCAGGCCCGGTGCCGTGTAGACCTCCCCATGATCAAAAAACCCAAAATTCCACCGATGGCACCAGCCTCTGAGCCACCTGTTAATCAGGTGAGTTTTCCCATTCCTTTCAGCACTCCTAGCTGCCACTGACGGGATTGAGGAAAACACAACCTGCAGACATAGAAGGGAAATGTTAGGACATGGACTGAGCTAAAAATATATAACTATCTATTCAACTACAAAGAGCAACTGAAGAGTTTTTAATATTGAATTCAAGTCACTTAGTTAAATATGTTTGCATTGTCGCTTTTAGACACAGGACAGCTACATTTTGCTGCATGTCATTGCATTTCACTGAATTGAGGCTGTACTGTACACCAAATTATCATTACCATGTCTGTTATCAGTCATTTTAACTGAGACAGGATCACCAGACATATCTTCACCATAAAAACTACAAGACGTTAGGCCTGAATTGCCTTTGAACTGCATACAGGCAAATCCAGGGCATTTTCAGTAGTGTTTATACACTGATACAAACAGAAAAATCAGGACAGGGGAAGAGACGATGGTATATGTGTGTGCATCTCCAGCTGTGTGTGTGCACGTGCGTGAGTGTCTTCCTCTGTGTATCTGTGTATGTGTATATGTATGCATCTGAGTGTCTCCTTCTGTGGGGGTGTGTACATGCGTGTCTCCCTGTGTGTGAGCATGCATCAGTATCTACCAATGTGCATGTGTGTGCACGCACAAGTATCTCCGTGTCCACATGCATACACTCATGACTGTCTCCCTGTATGTTTATGTGCGTGCCTCCCTCTGTGTGCACACATCTCCCTGTCTTCCTGTCTGTGTGCGTGTATCTGTCTCCCTGTGTCTGTGTGCAACTCCTTCCGCATGTGCATCCCCCTACATACATGTGCATCCATGTCTCCCTCTGTGTGCATGCTCTGTGTGTGCACATCTCCCCCTCCGAGTGTGTGCATCTCCCTCTGTGTCCATGTACATCAGTGTCCTCTGTGTGCACATGGGGAGGGGAGGGTGCCTCCCTCTATGTCTGTATGAATCTAAGTGTCTCTGTGTGTGCACACATCTGTCCCTCTGTGTGTGTGAGCATCTTCATCTGTGTCTGTGCATGTGTCCGTGCATGTGTCCGTGCGTCTCCCTCTGTGTGGGTGCATGCTAGTTTCTCCCTCTGTTGCATGCATGTCTCCCTTTGCGTGTCTCTGTATACGGGTGTCTCCCTGTGTTAGCCTCTGTGAGCATGCATTTACAAGTGCCTCTCTGCATGTGTGAGGGCATGTTTCTCCCTTTGTATGTGCATCTGCTCAGTGGATATGGGGAGAGCAGTGGATATCATCTACCTCGAATTTAGCAAGGTGTTTGACATGGTCTCCCACCCCATCCTTGTTGGCAAGTTGGTAAGATATGGACTGGATAGATGGACCACAAGATGGGTAGAAAACTAGCTAAACTGCTGAGCTGGAAATAGTCAAGACAGTTTGACAGGGTCCTGGATAACCTAATCTAAGACCCTGCTTCTAACAGAAGGTTGGACCAGATGATCTCCAGAGGTCCCTTCCAACCTAGACTTTTTTTTATGAGAGGGAGACACACATGCACATATGCGTGCAGAAACATTCATGCATACATGCTCACTTGCTACAAACATACCTATAGAAGCCTTTCTTGTTATTCTTGACATCTTTTGCCAGTTTGAGCTCCAGCTTGTTGTCTTTAAGTAGTAGATTTTGGTAGTAGGTTTTGTTATACTAATGAAATATAGTCCTTGAGTAGCAGTGAAGTAATGCATATTTTGCTATATTGATAAAATGTAAGAAGGAAGGGAGGATGGCTAAGCGGCTGGTTGCTGACCTTGATAGGTAAGATAAAGATAAGGGGATGGCAGAACAAAAGGGGCATGCACATAATAGGAGAAACTGGGTAAGAGCTAATTCGGGCAGGGGGAGGATCGCGACCACCAACCCAATTAAGGACTGAAGCAAGTACCCCCCACTCCTCCTGCGCAAGCGCAGTGAATTAAAAAGACACTATAGCTTTAAAGACTATGCGAGTAAACTGTTAACCAATGAAGATGAGTGCATGAAGACAGGTTAATGATTATGTATTAGAAAGGTGTGGAGATTGTATATTCAATGTATAAATAAGGGAATAGAATCCGAACTTGGTGTGCTTGATTTGTGGAATTCTTCCACCTTGCACCCTGCGCAGAATAAAGCAATATCTCCTTTCAAAACCAGTTTTGGTTTCGGGAGCTTTATTTCCAGGTAACAAGCTGAGCTTTTGTCTTCCTAACTGCATCTCTGCATGCCCAAGCAGTATTTCTATATTCTTTGGGAGTTTGTCCCCTTTTCCATCTCTCATATGCTTCCTTTATGCATTTGAGCTCTCTCAGTAGCTTAGTGTTTAACAAGGCTGGTTTCTTGTTATGTCTACTCCTTTTCCTTCTTAGGAGGATGGACTGCTCTTGCGCTTTGAGGAGGCTGTCTCTGAAAATCTCCCAGGACTCCTGAGCTCCTTTGCCCTCCAAAGCAGACTTCCATGGGATCCCTCATAACAGTTCCCTAAAGAAGTTGAAATCAGCTCTTCTGAAGTCCAAGGTCTTTATTCTGCTACTTGTCTTCCTCATGCCCCTTAGGATCTCAAACTCTGTGATCTTATGGTCACTGCAGCCAAGGCTGCCATTGACAGTCACATCTCCAAACAAATCTTCCTTATTTGTAAGCAGTAGGTCCAGAAGAACACCACTCCTATTCGACACGTCCAGCAACTGCATTAGGAAGTTGTCCTCAATGCATTCAAGAAATCTCTTAGAATGCTTGTTCACCACTGTGTTGCTTTCCCAACAAATATTAGGGTAGTTGAAGTCCCCCATAATAACCAGGGCCTGCAGACCTGAGGCTTCTTTAAGTTGCCTGAAGTTGTTATTCTGTTTGCGTGTATCTCCCTGTATGCACATACGTCTCCTGTGTGCGTGTACAACTCTCCCTGTGTTTGTGTGCACAAGTGTCTCCCTGTGTGAGTACATGAGCATTTCCCTTTGTGTGTACATGTGCATGAGTGTCCTCCTCTGTGTGTGTGCATCTCCATCTGTCTGTGTCTGTATTCATCTCCCTCTGTGTGTTGGTGTGCACAAGTGTCATCCTCTGTGTGTGTGTATATGAGTGTCTGTGTGTGTGTCCACAACTACCTGATTGGAGGATACAGAGAAGATAGAGTCAGTCTCTTCTTGGAGGTGCACAGCAATAGGAAGACAGGCAATGGACACAAGCTGGAATATGGGAAGTTCCAATTAGGAAAAAAAATTGTATTCCATGAAGGTGGTCAAATACTGGAACAGGTTGCCCAAAGAGGTTGTAGTATCTCCATCCTTGGAGGTGTTCAAGGCCCTGAGCAACCTGATCTAATTAAACTTGTTCTGAGCAGGAGGTTGGACTAGATGACCTCTGGAGGTCCCTTTCAACCTAAATTATTCTATGATTCTATGAGTGTGCATGTGTCTGTGCATGTAAGTGTGTCTCTGTGTCTATCTCTGTGGACACTGCTTGTAAAATATGTTTAGCTGTTACTGTTACTGTTTAGTTGCTCCCAAAATTAGAAGAGGGTTTAATAATATAGTCTTGGTCTTGATATTTTACCTTTTGGCAAAAATGGAAAACTTGTTTTCAAGAATATGACTAGCAGGATTTTCAGCAACATCAAAAAAATTCAACTTCCTGATTCCACAAATAGGTACACGACTCATTCTCTGGTAGCAAATATTTAAGTGCACTAAATAGATTTTCACAGATACAAAATGGTCTTTTCCCAGGGTAGGGGGTGGGATAGGAATCATTTCTTCTCCCCCATCTACACACCACCTGATTTGGTCTGTAAAATATCTACATTTTCTTAACACTAGAAGATTAATCGCAGATCATAATACACATACACTTTATATAAGTTTGAAATTATAACTAACAATGAACGTTCATCTCCTATGAGGTTCTGAACACATTGTAAAACCTAACCATTTAATTTTGGTACCCAAAGGAGCTAAACTCTTTGAACAAACTGGTCCTAACTGTTCTAAGTACCATAGTTGCAAACAAGCTTTTCTAACTGCAACATCATCTCTAACACAGATTGCTCAAAACCTGAATGTTTAGCACAGGATCTGCATTAATGAAGACCAAAACTTTTGAACAACCCCCCCCCAAAGCTCCATCCCTTTTCAGACAAAAGACAAGAAAGAAAGTGAACTCCCCCTAATCCAATGGCAAGATCTTGGTATACAATTACCAAGACTGTGATGAACTGAACAAGCGATAAAAGTTCTATTTCTTTACTGTACCTAAGAGTTTCCAAGTCACAGGCAATGTAAAACCTTTTCTTTCACAGTAATACACTAAGTCAATTCCTAAATTTTTAACATGGTATTCCTTTAAAACATTTCCAACTACAAATTCCAAGGGAAAGTGGTGAACCCTGTTGTGTATAAAATATATCTAATTTTAGAGTAAGATTTCCAACGGTGTAAACATCCATACTACAGACTTCCATAAGTCATCTAAGTAACTCCCCAAGACATAAGCACAGTTACAAATATATTCTAGGAAAGGACTAATTAGTCTATTTCTCCATGGTCCAATCCCAAAGAATGATCTCTCATTGTTTGGTGTGTTCCCTGCACCAATGCATAATTACTGACTTCATATATATAAAACCTATGTTATAGATATGGTTATTATATGTAGTTATATAGTTATAGATATAGTTTTTTAATATATTATATATAGAATAGTTCTTATTGCCATATGCAAACAATGGTAAAAAAACATCTAAGACCCCAATCCTGAAAGCACAGTTGTGTTTAAAATGTAACCATGTGGGAAATCCCAATGCAGTCTAGAAGACAACTCCCACATTTAAAAATAAGCATGTAAACTTAAGTGTTAGGGCCTCAGTCTTGAAAACATCATAGCTCCAAAATAAAAGTGAATTGAGTGGTCAAAAGCTGTTCCTCAGAGGGATATCATCATGTAACCGTTTTTAACAGGAAATGGACCTGACACTTAAAAAAGTTAGGTGTTAAATGGCCAATATACAGAGATTATTAGGAAGAAAGATAGGGTTTCCATAAGGTGATGTTTTCCTAGCATTTTGGAGTTACCAACATATACAAGAATTTAAGAAGCCATATCAGTCTTAATAATAGTTTCAAAAGACACTGACAGTAAAGGAAAAAAGTAGTCAGCCAGCTAGGGGCTGCTTTGGATTTATATACGCATGTAATTTTGGAACTGAATGCCACTTCTGAAGGACTGCAAGTTTCCCCACAAAATAAATATTCTAAAAATCAAACACTTGATGCTTACAAAAGTGTGTCAGTTCAATTTCCAATACCAATAAAGCCAAAGGACAGTAACAAGGCAAGCAGCCAGCTACTCATTAAGGAAATTAAGTAAGAGTACATCACCCATACACTTATGCTATCTACTACATTCAGCAACAGATTAGCTGTATTAGGGGGCTGTTTCTTTACCAAAGAGATCAGAGTTAACCATAGACAATCACTGAATCTTACATAATATTTTTGAGGATCAGCTAAACAGAGTAACTACAAAGTTACACAGCCCTGGTATTATTCAAAATACAACAAAAGTTTATATGATAGTACAGACATATTTAAAGGCACAGTAAAAACCCAGTAATCTCAAATTAGAAAAAAACAACATTATACCAACAGGCTAGGAAATACAAAGACAGCACAGATACTATATTAACAATGATTATACTAAGAACAAATGTGCCCTCTCAAATTTAATTACAGCATTTCTTCTCCAACAGCATAATTTATGCCACATCTGATGCTAAGAAAATATATATATATGAAAGGTCTCAAAGGATGGAATAACTTTAAATGCTTCTCTATCCTAACACCCAACTTGGGCTCTGTGGCAAGACCCATGCACCCCTTTGAGACACACGGAGCAAGAGAGTTCAGAAACTTTCTCCAGCAGTCCAGTCCACTCAATAATTCCAACACCAGAAATACAAGGAGAAAATATGCAGAGAAGGAAATGGCTTCTCAACACAGTCCTGAAGACTCCACAAACCCCCGGTCTCGGTGAGTCTGTTTCTTTTTCCCCCAGATACACTCCAAAGTTTCAGTTGTTCACCAGGAGGTACAAAACTTGAACAAGAGCCCCAACAAGTTTATTCGTTTTGGTATAACCCTAGCAGAGTTTTTGCTCAGTCCCTTTTCCGGGAGCCCCGACGTCTCCCCCGTGTGCGCTGCTGCTCTCATGTCACCCCCGAGGACTCAGCACCCTCCGGGCCGCGAGGCGACCACTCAAGAAGGTCACAAGCTCTGAGGGCAGAGGCACCCCAAAGGAGATGGAGGGCGATACCACGACTCTGGTCTCTCCCCCATCCCCGCGTGTTTTACCGCCTGGCGTCCAGACACCCGTCCCGTGGGGACACATACCCGGTGGGGCGGGCATAACTCCACTGAAGTGTTGCGGAGGGTGTCAACTTCTGGGACCTTTGGGGGAGAAGATGAACAAAGGGGTAGTCCGGGGGGGGGGGGGGGGGGGGGGGAATAGCCTTCCCCGCCCCAAAATTACTTCCCCGCCTCACACGCACCGCTTACCTGACACAGGGGTTCTGGTGCCCGGGGTGGCGATGTGTCTGCCTCTGCCCTGGCTCTGAGTTCCTTGCTCCGGGAGGCTCGGCCTGTGTAGGGGTGGCGGCGGCGGCTGCTGGCAGAGGGTGGGGGGAGGCGGCTGCTGGAAATGAGCGGCGCCCCCGTTCATGGCGAAGCTGAGGAAGCCGGAGTGGATTCGGGGGGGCTCCAGGAGGAGGAAGGGAGCTGGCGGGGAGGCGACGGCTGCGGCAGCGAAGGGGGAGGGGGAGGAGGAGAAGAAGGCGGGGGGCGACAGCGCAGGAGGAGGGGGGAGGGAGACGGCGGAAGGAGCCACCAATCTGCTGGTGAGCCCAACTCCCCTACCCGCTTCTCCCACCTGCCGAAGGGGATCCGATCGATCTTCAACACCGTCCTCCCCGGACTTTGCGGATTCCCGGTCGTGTTTCCGCAGGCAGGCGGAAGGAAAGAGGCGGGAGTCGGGCTGCACAGCGCAAGGTTGCGAGTTGGCGGCGATCGGCATCACTTCCCCCCGCCCACACCCAAGCAGTTGGCAGCAGATGGGGTCTCAACTGCCCAGACAGCGCACGAGCGGTGGTGGGCACGGCAACAAACTTCCTTTCGGTCTCCCCTCCCCCGCGAAGTAGCAGCGGTAGGGCAAGGGGGCTGCCACTGCTCGTTGTCCCCCGGTACGGGCTCAGGGGCACTGGGCGGGGGCCGAGCCTGCTAGCTCGGCAGGGGAGGCGATTAGCTGTGCCTCACGACTCAAAGGGCTAGGGCTCAGTGCAAGAGAGAAAACAAAAGCAGCATAGAAGGCTATTATACCTCTCCCTCCCCCGCCTCCGCCCTGGAAACAATAACAGCACTGCGCCAGGGGAGCGAAAGAAAAGGGTATCCGAATCAGTGAAGTCCGCCGCCCCCCCCCCCGCCCTTCCGTCTCGCGGACTTCCTCTGCCGTCTTGGTCCCCCTCGTACAAGACGGCAAGGTCCGCTTCTCAGTCCTGGCCCTGACCGGAAGAGGGGGGTGATTTCCCGCGGGTGCCTCTTCATGTATTAGATCTGCCTTTGTGTGTGTGTATACTTTCCCCTCTCCCTATGTAGGGAAGCGGCAAGTCCTCTATCCCCTAACGCTGGTCTGGCTGCTCTCAGGGAAAAAGTTGCTTCCTTCCTCCTCTGCCATCGGCCTCATCAGCCCGGCATAAATTATACAGGGTGACAAAGAAGAGTGCTCAGCTTGCAGCCAGCCCTGCATCTTTCCGCTTACATACCAACTGTCCACTAGGATCCCAAGGCAGCAGAGGGGGCCAGTGCCTTTCTGGAACACCAGCTCCCGCACAGGACAGTACATGACAACCAGGGGAGGGCTTCATCCCCACCAGACACACAAAGTTTTCTCCCCTTGTTTTGTTGTCCCCTCTCCTTCCTTTCTCCACTACTTTTCCTTCTATCCCACTCCCATTGCCAGCATTCAGCTGCACCAGCAGGTCTCAGCCCAACCACCTTGGGTATCCCTTGGCCATGCTGGAAGTGGAAAGCTGTCCTGCATCATACAGCACTTGAGATGGTAAGGCATATCCCTCTCCCAGGCCTTGCTCCCTTCTTTCCCCAGACTCTACTTGCCCCCACTCCCAGTGGTAGCACTGACAGATGTCTCAGCAGTCAAGAGCCTGGTGCTGAGCTCAGCTCATCTTTATTTTTTTTTCCCTTCTCCTTTAAAAAGCTTATGACCAAAGCATACAAGCAATAGAGGGAGGGCAGCCCCACATGGATTGACACATGTGCACACAGAAAAAATAAAGCCACTGGCTAGCAGTACTGCCTGTACTGCTTAGCATATACTGGAGCATCTCACATATGAGGAAAGGCTGAGAGAGCTGGGGCTGTTCAGCCTAGAGAAGAGAAAGCTCAGGGGGGGTCTCATCAATGTATACAAATATCAGAAGGGAGGGTGCAAAGAAGACAGAGCCAGGCTCTTTTCAGTGGCGTCCAGTGACAGGACAAGAGGCAATGGGCACAAAGTGAAACACAGGAGGTTCTGCCTGAACATCAGGAAACACTTCTTTACTGTGAGGGTGACTGAGCACTGGGACAGGTTGCCCAGAGAGGTTGTGGAGTCTCCCTCCTTGGAGATAATGCAAAAGCCATCTGGACATAGGCCTGGGCAACTGGCTCTCGGTGGCCCTGCTTGAGCAGGGGGGTTGGACCAGAAGACCTCCAGAGGTCCCTTCCAACCTCAACCATTCTGTGATTCTGTGTATGTGTGTGCGCACACACGGCTATAAACTCAACAGGGAAGGCTTGAAAGGGTTTGGTAGACTTTTCCAGCCCTGGCTTCTTGCCATCCATCCACTTTCGATTAAATGAGCCTTTGTCTTACCAGGGTGGCACTGGTTCCTGGGAGATCTGCACAAAGCCAGGGAGCCTCTGCCTGCAATAAATATGCATTAATCAATCGTGTTGGAAAGCTCTGAGCAGACCAGATGCACCGAACCTGCAATCGTCATTGTCCCCTTTGCGCTGCTTCATTGATTAGGACTCAGGCATGTCCTTTATGCTCCAGCTACCCCTAGCTTCTCCCATCGCTCCAATTCAGCAGCACCTACAAGCGTCTCCTCACACCTCCCCCCCCCCCACCCTCCTGCATGCAGTGAGTTAGCAGGGAGCTTCAGGGAATTGCAAAGGCCTCTCCAGCAACAGGGCTGCCTTTGCAGTGACGTATTTCTCTCCCTTTCAGCCAAATGTTTTGCGGGCGGGGCGAGGAGCGGGATGGGGGTGGGAGAAGAGGGAACTGCTGCGATCGTTCGATTGGGCAGCCGGGCTATTGCACGGGGCTGTGCGCCGGCTGCAGGGTCAGCTCTTCATCCATTACATGCAAGAGCTTGCTGCTGTTTGGGGAAAAGAGTTGAGCAGTCGGAAAGAGCAGGGCATGGTGGCGGGGACAGGAATCAATTATTTACAAAAAACAAAGGTACCTTGGGCTCGTGGCAAGGTTTTTTTTTTGGGGGGGAGCGCTGCAGAGGTGGCTTCTGTGAGAAGACACCAGAAGCTGCCCCCACGTCAGACGGAGACAGTTTCAGCTGGATCCAAGATGGACACACCACTGGCCAAAGCTGAGACAATAAGCAATGCTGGGAGCGCCTCTGTGATAACACATTTAAGAAAGGGTGAAAAATGCTGCGCAACAGCAGCTGGGAGAGAGGAGTGAGAATACGTGAGAGAAACAACTATGCAGACACCAAGGTCAGTGAAGAAGGAGGGGGAGGAGGTGCTCCAGGCACCAGACCAGAGGGCCCTGCAGCCCATGGTGAAGACCATGGTGATGATGCAGGTTGTCCCCCTGCAGCCCATGGAGGTCCATGGTGGAGCAGATATCTACCCTGCAGCCTGTGGAGGACCCCATGATGGAGCAGGTGGATATACCCTGAAGGAAGCTGCAGCCTGTGGAGAGGAGCCCACGCAGGAGCAAGTTTTCTGGCAGGATCTGTGGCACTTGGGGGACCCACGCTGGAGCAGTCCATTCCTGAAGGACTGTACCCCATGGAAAGGACCCATGCTGGAGCAGTTCGTGAGGAACTGCAGCCCATGGGAAGGACCCACATTGGAGAAGTTCGTGAAGGACTGTCTCCCGTGGGAGGGACCCCACACTGGAGCAGGGGAAGAGCGTGAGAAAGAAGTAATGTCAGAGATGAAGCGTTATAAACTGTTTGCAACTCCCATTCCCCATCCCCTTGCACTGCTCAGCAGGAGGAGGTAGAAGAGTTGGGAGTGAAGTTGAGTCTAGAGAAGAAGGGAGGGGTGGGGGGAAGGTGCTTTTAGATTTGTTTTATTTCTCACTATCCTACTCTGTTACAATTAATTCACAATAAATTAAATTAATTTCCCCAAGTCGAGTCTATTTTGCCTGTGACAGTAATTGCTAAGTAATCTCCCTGTCCTTATCTCGACCCACAAGCTTTTCATCACATTTTCTCCCCCTGTCCAGTTGATTGAGGAGGAGTGATAGAGTGGCTTGGTGGGCAGCTGGTGGCCAGCCAAGGTCAACCCACCACATTACCTTTTGTCAGGCATGTGCTTTTTCACCTCCTGCAGCTTCACCAGCCTCGCTCTCATACACCCTTTGTGTACACAGGTTTCTTTCCCCAGTGCTCAATCCCCCCTTCACTTTCCTTTCAGCCCTTTTTCCCCAGTTCTCCCTGTATTTCACAGGCCTGTCACAGGGAGCAAACGCTGAAGTCTGTATCTTCAGCTTCCCCATTGCATGGCATGTGCAGAAAAGTCACTGTCATATTGATGGCATAGGGTTGGGAAGTAGGCATTACAGTGGCCATGGTGCAAGGCGTATGTGTTCATTCCTCAGCCTGGCACCTTTAGAAACTTTTCCCTGGGCTTTATTTCCCCTCCTGAGACTGTGAAACAGGGATGCTATGGGCATAATTGGTTAGTAATTTGTGTCCATATTGCCTGACAGACAAATTACTTCCCTTCAAAGAAAGGGGCAAGCTCTAATCCTTGGAGAATCCACTGGGACCTTCACAGCCTCCCAGGGTGTCCTGGTTTCGGCTGGGATAGAGTTAATTTTCTTCCTAGCAGCAGGCATAGTGCTGTGTTTTGGATTTAGTAGGAGAAGAATGCTGATAACACACTGATGTTTTAGTTGTTGCTAAGTACTGCTTATGCTAGTCAAGGACTTTTCAGCTTCCCATGCTCTGCCAAGGTGCACAAGAAACTGGGAGGGGGCACAGCCAGAATAGTTGATCCAAACTGACCAAAGGGATATTCCATACCACATGACGTCATGCTCAGTATATAAACTGGGGGGGGTTGGCCAGGGAGCGGCGATCGCTGCTCGGGAACTGTCTGGGTACCGGTCGGCGGGTGGTGAGCAATTGCATTGTGCATCACTTGCTTCGTGTATCATTATTATTATTATATTATTATACTGTTTCTATTATCATTACTATTTTACTTTATTTCAATTATTAAACTGTTCTTATCTCAACCCAGGAGTGTTTCTCACTCTTACTCCTCCGATTCTCTCCCCCATCCCATTAGGGTAGGGGGAGTGAGCGAGCGGCTGTGTGGTGCTTAGTTGCTGGCTGGGGCTAAACCACGACAGTCCTTTTTGGCGCCCAATGTGGGGTTCGAAGGGTTTGAGATAACAACAGATTAACCAGAGTGTATTAAGGAGTCTGTTAACAGTTGCCGGTCACGATATTAGTTCATCTGATCTGCACCATGTTCTTTTTTTTGCAGCACGCGTTAAAGCTTGCTGTCAGTTTGTGTAGTGTGCTATGCTCTGCAGCGATTCATGATCTTTTGCTTGGGAGGCTCCTTATCAAAACCCTGACCTTGAGCATTCTTTGGTATTTGGGTTTCATACAGAAGTCACTACTGTACTTCGGGTACTACCTCATAGAGAGAGTTAGCAATTATACTTCTTACTCTGAGAGGCTTGTTGTGGAGGAAATACAGAATGGCACCTTTGCTGCTTTCTTCTATGATGTTTCCTCCTTCATTACAACAACTTTCCAGTATCTTGAACATCCCTGGGCAGTTAAGATACTTCTATTGATACTTCTTGGGAATGTTGTTTCCGTTTTGATAAAGGTCAGTAAGCAGTTTAAAAATACCATCCAGAGATCTACCCCAAGGCTGGATAGTTATGAGTGGCAGGGTGTGTGGGATCGTATGCGCAAGTACCTAGGGCAGTGGGGACCTCCAGTGTTTTGGAACTTCACCCCTGAACAAGTGCAGAATCCTGAAGAATTAGTAAAGTATTTGGAAGAAGTATGTTGTCACCCTGGTAGCTCCAGAGAGACACAAATCATTGCAACATGCTGGGGACTGGCCCATGCCTATCGAGCCGTGGTCAACACTAATCAGTACCCTCAAAAGAAAGAGAAGGTCTCTGGATCTGATGACAAAACAACAAGCACTGTGGCTACTCAAACCCCCACTACAGGCCCTGCGGCTACTCCAACCCCCACTACAGGCCTTGCAGCTACTCAAACCCCTGCCCCAGGCACTGTGGCTACTCCAGCCATAGCCATGAGCACTGCGGCTACTCAAACCACAGCCATGGGCACTGCGGCTACTCAAACCCCAGTGACAGACACTGCGGCTAAACCAGAGAACCAACCTGCACCGGTATCAGTTGCCCCTATACAGAAGAAAAAATACACGAGGAAATCAGTTCGTTTAGTAAGGGATGAAGATGAACCAGGGCCATCACGAGAACCAGAGGAGGAAGAACCCATAAATGAGATGGTGACCACCCGATCCCTATCCCTGGGTGAGCTGCGAGATATGCGAAAAGATTTTGGTCGTCATCCAGGCGAGCACATCATCACCTGGCTGCTCCGATGCTGGGATAACAGGGCCAGTAGCCTGGATTTAGAGGGTAGGGAAGCCAAGCAGCTGGGATCCCTTTCCAGGGAAGGGGGCATTGACAAAGCAATTGGAAAAGGGGCAAAACTGCTCAGCCTTGGGAGGCGACTTCTGTCAAGCGTGAAGGAAAGGTATCCCTTCAAGGAGGATGTTTTATACCGCCCAAGCAAATGGACCACCGTAGAGAAAGGTATCCAGTACCTGAGGGAATTAGGCGTGCTGGAGGCGATTTACAGTGACCTGAATGATGAGCGGTTACCCAAAGACCCAGATGAAGTCAGGTGCACACAATCCATGTGGCGGAAGGTGGTACGGAGCGCACCAGCATCGTATTCCAACTTGTTGGCAATACTAGCCTGGAAAGACGACGAGGCACCAACGGTGGATGAAGTGGCTAGACAACTCCAGGACTACGAAGAAAAGCTCTCTTCCTCCCTATGGGCCTGTGTCCCGGCTGTGGAAAAACTGTCTGAAAAAATGTGCCAAGAGTTCCAACAACTCAGAGAGGATCTGTCCTACTCCCCACCTGCACGGACCAGTGTCTCAGCCATTAGGAGTCAACGTCCCTATGCTCAAGAGAGAGGATACAGAGGATACACACCACGGGGCACCCTGTGTTTTTACCTGCGTGATTATGGAGAGGACATGAGGAAGTAGGATGGAAAACCCACCTCAACCTTAGAGGCACGGGTGCGTGAGTTGCAAGGAAAAACTATTAGAAAAGGCGGTTCTCCCAGGAAAATTGCAGATCCAGTTTCCAGTGAGCAGTTCCCCAGACAGAGTAAGAGGGCTAATTTTACTTCCGACCTTGATCAGGGGACTTTTGATTCACATTTACAGGAAGTGAACAGCGAATACTGTGACCAGCGTTAGAGGGGCCCTGCCTCCAGCCAGGTGGAGGAAAGGGACAACCGGGTTTACTGGACTGTGTGGATTCGATGGCCTGGAACATCAGACCCACAGGAGTATAAGGCTCTAGTGGACACTGGTGCACAGTGCACGCTAATGCCATCAAACTATAGAGGGGCAGAACCCATTTGTATTTCTGGAGTGACAGGGGGATCCCAACAGCTAACTGTACTGGAAGCTGAAGTGAGCCTAACTGGGAATGAGTGGCAGAAGCACCCCATTGTGACTGGCCCAGACGCTCCGTGCATCCTTGGCATAGACTACCTCAGGAGAGGGTATTTCAAGGACCCAAAAGGGTACCGGTGGGCTTTTGGTATAGCTGCTTTGGAGACAGAGGAAATTAAACAGTTGTCCACTTTGCCCGATCTCTCAGAGGACCCTTCGATTGTAGGGTTGCTGAAGGTTGAGGAACAACAGGTGCCGATTGCTACCACAACTGTGCACAGGCGGCAATATCGCACCAACCGAGACTCCCTGATTCCCATCCATAACCTGATTCGTCGACTGGAGAGCCAGGGAGTGATCAGCAAGACTCGCTCACCCTTTAACAGTCCCATATGGCCAGTGCGAAAGTCTAATGGGGAGTGGAGACTGACAGTGGACTATCGTGGCCTGAACGAAGTTACACCGCTGCTGAGTGCTGCCGTGCCAGACATGCTAGAACTTCAATATGAACTGGAGTCAAAGGCAGCCAAGTGGTATGCCACAATTGATATTGCTAATGCATTTTTCTCCATCCCTTTGGCAGCAGAGTGCAGGCCCCAGTTTGCTTTTACCTGGAGGGGTGTTCAGTACACCTGGAACCGACTGCCCCAGGGGTGGAAGCACAGCCCCACCATTTGCCATGGACTGATCCAGGCAGCACTGGAACAGGGTGAAGCTCCAGAACATCTGCAGTACATTGATGACATCATTGTGTGGGGCAGTACAGCAGAAGAAGTTTTTGAGAAGGGAAAGAAAATAGTCCAAATCCTTCTGAAGGCTGGTTTTGCCATAAAACAGAGTAAGGTCAAGGGGCCTGCACAGGAGATCCAGTTCTTAGGAATAAAATGGCAAGATGGACATCGTCAGATCCCAGTGGATGTGATCCACAAAATAACAGCTATGTCCCCACCAACTCGCAAAAAGGAAACACAAGCTTTCTTAGGCGTTGTGGGTTTTTGGAGAATGCATATTCCAAATTACAGCCAGATCGTAAGCCCTCTCTATCAAGTGACCTGGAAGAAGAATGAATTCAAATGGGGCCCTGAGCAACAACAAGCCTTTGAACAAATTAAACGTGAGATAGTTCATGCAGTAGCCCTTGGGCCAGTCCGGGCAGGGCAGGATATTAAAAATGTGCTCTACACCGCAGCCGGGGAGAATGGCCCTACCTGGAGCCTCTGGCAGAAAGCACCAGGGGAGACTCGAGGTTGACCCCTAGGGTTTTGGAGTCGGGGATACAGAGGATCCGAAGCCCGCTATACTCCAACTGAGAAGGAGATATTGGCAGCATATGAAGGGGTTCGAGCTGCTTCAGAAGTGGTTGGTACTGAAGCACAGCTCCTGCTGGCACCCCGACTGCCGGTGTTGGGCTGGATGTTCAAAGGGAGGGTCCCCTCTCCACATCATGCAACTGATGCTACATGGAGGTAGTGGGTTGCACTACTCACACAACGGGCTCGAATAGGAAACCCCAGTCGCCCAGGAATCTTGGAAGTGATCATGGACTGGCCAGAAGGAAAAAACCTTAGAATATCACCAGAGGAGGAGGTGATGTGTGCTGAGGACGCCCCACTGTATAATAAATTGCCAGAAAATGAAAAGCAATATGCCCTGTTCACTGATGGGTCCTGTCGTCTTGTGGGAAAGCATCGGAGGTGGAAAGCTGCTGTCTGGAGTCCTATACGACAAGTCGCAGAAACTGCTGAAGGAGAAGGGGAGTCGAGTCAGTTTGCAGAGGTGAAAGCCATCCAGCTGGCTTTAGATATTGCTGAAAGAGAAAAGGGGCCAGTCCTTTATCTCTGTACTGGCTCATGGATGGTGGCAAATGCCCTGTGGGGGTGGTTGCAGCAATGGAAGCAGAGCAAGTGGCAGCACAGAGGCAAACCCATCTGGGCTGCCGCATTGTGGCAAGATATTGCTGCCCGGGTAGAGAACCTGGTTGTAAAAGTTCGTCATGTAGATTCTCATGTACCTAAGAGTCGGGCCACTGAAGAACATCAAAACAACCAGCAGGTGGATCAGGCTGCTAAGATTGAAGTGGCTCAGGTGGATCTGGACTGGCAACATAAGGGTGAATTATTTATAGCCTGGTGGGCCCATGACTCCTCAGGCCATCAAGGAAGGGATGCAACGTATAAATGGGCTCGTGATCGAGGGGTGGACTTAACTATGGACAGTATTGCAGAGGTTATTCATGAATGTGAAACATGCACTGCAATCAAGCAAGCCAAGCAGTTCAAGCCCCTTGGGTACAGTGAACGATGGCTGAAATATAAATATGGGGAGGCCTGGCAGATTGATTACATCACACATCTCCTTTTCATTACAATTATTATTATTATTATTATTATTATTATTATTATTATTATTATTATTATTATTATTATTATTTTATTTCAATTATTAAACTTTTCTTATCTCAACCCAGGAGCGTTTCTCACTCTTACCCTTCCGATTCTCTCCCCCATCCCACCGGGCAGGGAGGGTGAGCGAGCGCCTGTGTGGTGCTTGGTTGCCGACAGGGGCTAAACCACAACACACACACATGCACACAGAACAGGGAGTCCCTCACCCAGGAAAGAGTTAGAAAGGACTTGCATAAGAAGATAGGACAGACTGCACTGATCAGGCACAGAGCATAGCCAGACAAGCATCCTGACCAGCCAACTACATGCGACTGGCCCTTTTTATCCCCTTTATCCCTCTATTTTCCCACTCTTGTTCCTCCCCAAATCACCTAAACCCCTCCCTTGTCCTGCCTTTGGTTCCTCCCCTAAACATCCCATAATAAGTCCTGTGCGATCCCGAACTGATTTTCTCCTGCATCCCATAATGTGTCTCATCCCTAGGCAGTAATCCCCCTTGGTCCAAAAGGTGATCTGGAGAGCTGCTCCTGATGACTGAGTGTGATAGGTTTCATGCACCACAGTTCTGATCCTGCAAATACTTAAACGTGCTTTTTATGAAAGCAGAATTACACACATGCTTAGAAGACCAGTAAGAAGTGGCGTTCCTCAGGAGTCTGTCCTGGAACCTATCCTGTTTAATATCTTCACCAGTGACCTAGAGGAGGAGATGGAATCCACCTCTGAATTTGTGGACAACACCAAACAGGGGGAATGTAGTTGATATACTCAAGGATGGAGCTGCCATTCAGAGGGATCTAGAAAGACTGGAGGAATGGGCCGGCAGGAACCTTATGAAACTCGACAAGGACAAATGCCAAATCTTGTACCTGGGATGGACTAACCTCTTGCAGTGGTACAGGTTGGGGGCTGATTAGCTGGAGAGCAGATCTGCTGAAAAGGACCTGGGGGTCCTGGGGGACAGAAGGCTAAACAGGAGCCAGCAGTGTGCTCTAGCGCGCGCATGAACGCGCGCGCGCACGCGCACGTGCGCACACACACCCCCACAGTACAAGAAAGATGTTGATAAACTTGAGCAAGTTTAGCAGAGGCCACCAAGATGGTCAGGAGGCTGGAGCACGTGCCCTGTGAGGAGAGTCTGAGGTCTACAGGGTATTTAAAGACTTAGTTTTCCTTCTTCAAAGATAAAAGCTGTCAGGCAGCAAGGGCTGGCTGCTCCGCAAGGGAAGGTGAGCCAGGAGCCAAGCGTGATAACAAGGCCAGCAGAGGCAGCGGCCTCACCAGTAAGGCCCCAGTCCCGCAGTACCTAAGCAAGACGAGCAGGGTAGGTCCAGTGACGGTAACCAGGGTCAGACAGTCCAGTGATCTCCAGGCAAGTCCATGGTGACAAGGCACGTCCGAAGTCAGGCCAAGAAGTCAGTCTGTGAGTCAGGGTCTGGGTCCTGATTAACGGGTCCCATGGCCAGGCACAGGCTTGGCTGCAACACAGTGGGAGCTGTGGCTCAGGCAGGGGCCAAACGGCAGAGGCTCAGTTTAAAAGCAACTCCCATGGGAAGGGGGGGTCAGCCCTTGCTGAGGCCTCCCCGCAGAGCTGTCTGGGAGTGCTCTCCCCAAGGTCACCAGAGGGAAGGGGGGCAGCCCTCAGCTGCACTGTCTCTAAGTTGGCCCTGAGCCCAGGCAGCCAAACCTCCAGGAGGGGGGGATGCTCTCAGGGCCCTTACAGAAGTAACTGTTACCCTACCTCATTCTCTTGAACAGAACAGTGTTGACTGATGTCCAGTGTTAAACTCCTTGACAGCTTACATCAAACAGATCTAAGGAAAAGTTATATCCAGTGAGGATTTTTCCACTGTTATGGGCTTTGTTTTGTTTTAGAGTTTACAAACTCAAAATATTGCAGTGATCAGAAAGCTGCTGCATTCAGTATTGCAGATTTCTTTTCACTTCAGGTGAGTTCAAAGCTCACTGCTTTAAGTAAGAATAGCCACTAAGACAAGGTCTCCCAGGCCTTTGTGCCTAAAGATGGAGTTCAAGGAGGAAAGGAACTGCCAGTAGTGGAAGATCAAGTCAGGCATCTGGGATCGTTTGAGAAATCTCAACCCACACAAGTCCATAGGACCAGATGTGATGCAGCCAAGGGGGCTGAGAGAGCTGGCTGATTTCATTATGAGGCTGCTCTCAATCATCTTTGAAAGGGCTTGGAGATCAGGGAAGATCCCCAGTGACTGGAGAAAGGCAAACGTTGCACCTGTCTTCAGAAAGGACAAGAAGGATGATCCAGGGAACTACAGGCTGGTCAACCTCACTTCAGTCCCTGGGAAAATCATGGAACAAGTCCTCTTGGAACACATTTCTGGGAACATGAAGGAAAAGGTGATTGGGAAGAGCCAGCACAGATTTATCAAGAGTAAAACATGCTTGAACAGCCTGATGCCTTCTATGATGAGATGACTGGCTCTGGGGACAAGGGAAGAGCAGTGGATGCTGCCTACCTTGACTTTAGCAAGGCTTTTGACACTGTCTCCCACAGCATCTTCATATCCAAGTTGGGATGTTGTGGTCTAGATGACTGGACTACTAGATGGGTGAGAAAGTGGCTGGATCACTGGGCTCAAAGGTTAATGGTTCGCGCTCTACCTGGAGGTTGGTTGCAAGTGGAGTTTCTCAGGGGTCTATTCTGGAACAGCTCCTGCTTAATATCTTTATCAGTGTCCTGGAGGAGGAGACGTAATGCACCTCATCAACTTTGTGGACAACACCAAACTGCGGGGTGAAGTTTCAAGACCTGACCTGATAAAGCCCTGAGCAACCTGGTCTGAATTCAGTGCTGACCCTGCTTTGAGCTGGGGGCTGTCTAGGGACCTCCCAAGGTCCCTTCCAACCTGAATGGTTCTAAGAGTCTGCGAATCAAATCTTCACAGGAACAGGCCTGAGCAGAGAGTAAATGTAAACCTCAAAAGTTTCCCTTTGCAACCTAAATAATATCCCAGGTACATAGTGCAGAAACATAAAGAGGGATAAGTTTTATCTATGCTTATAACACGCAGCAAACATTTTCAAATTCTGTATTGCAACTTCTTGGTGCAGGTACATCATGCAGCATTCATGTGGTGTTCCTTGTTTTCTCCAACACAGACTCAACACTTTCATCTTTTCGGTGAATGTTACTAGCCAGACTTAGTTGCATAATCATTCCCCAGCCTCTGATACAAATATATAACACGCAAACAGATACTCTCTATGGCATTTACCATTTTTTAGAATATTGTAGGGTACTCTTTTAAGAGGAAACTTTCAAATTATGCAGATTATGAAGTTATATTTTAATAAAATCTACAGAATTCAGATTTAAACTTTTCTTCTACATATGTATTGGCAGGGAATGATCTTATATATCTTGTAAGAAACATTTCACACTCATGCAAACTCTGTTACCAATTTGGAGCACTCGGAGCACTAACCGACCTGTTAAAAAACCCTTATGCTGCTCACAATTTTGAATGTATTCATTTAATTTTAAATGCATTTTAAATTAAAAATAATCATTTAGCATTTATGTCATGTCATTAAATAAAAAAAATATTCAAATTATCTGTGAGAATCTCACATGCAATATAGTTATTAGGGTTCTTAATGTGATCTAGCTTTTTAATTCATGTTATTAGAAATATCATTTTATTAAGAATTAAACTCGACCAAGCCTGCTCAATGCCCAAGGAATCTCTTAAATCCCATGATAACAGCTGAAGTACTGCTTAAGGCCTCGTGTAAGCTAGACTGCAATGGGATAAATTTCACCCTGAATACTTTGTTGTCTCTGTTTTACCCTCCTTGGTGCTGTTGAAAGGCTTCTCATTGCCTGGCTGAGAGCGGGACACGTAGGAAAGGTTCAGTCCAAATAAGACTGAAGTGATGCTGGCAAATTAAAGGAAATGATTAACCAGAAGGTCGTATTGTTTACAAAAAAAACCTGACAAAAAAGCAAAAAAAAAGTGTTCGTTAGCCATCCCCTCTCAACAGAAAGCTGAAATACATGCTTTAAATATGCTTTCCTAACTTCACAGGCAAATAAGTATGCTCATCTGCAAATTCCTTGTAGGGTAAATGCGCATCCAGCTTCCTGTCCCCAGTAATTTCACATTTAAATAATTAAGACATATGAAATCAGAAAGAGTTAAAAACAGCAGCTCTGATTTATATTGTTAAATGCAAGGCGTACAGCTGTCACCTCCCCTACAAGATACTTACAGTGGAGCTAACCCCGTGTTTCATTCCTGCAGACATCTCTTGCTTTCTGCAGGGGCAGCCTGAGCTGTCATTGATCAGTTAGACTCTGGTCCCACCGGGTGCTGTGTTTGAGAATCACATTCAACTCCAGGTCAAAGAGCAATGAATTTACTAAGCAAGCAGCAGTATTAGACCTACGGGGGGGGGGGGGGGTGGGGGGGGGGTGGATGTGTCCTCTAGGCCTCCACTGGAGTATTGCTAGCCTTGGTGCAGAACGAGAAATGCAAAAGGCAGAAGATGAGACCTCTCCCAGGAAAGAAATATCAATATCTGTAATGCACGGAAGTGTATTCAGATTTTGGATTCCTCCAATTAGATGGCATTTCCCTAATGTGGCTTAACACAAATCTTTGAACTTTCAGATGGGCCCTCCCATCTCCTTCCACAGATGCACACTCCGTCCCTGAGTTTAATTACTTGGAAGCTGTGATGTAACTGTGCTCAGTGTTAACAAAAATAATTTCTGAGCTCTGCAGTAGATTTCACCGAGTTGCAAACATCTCACCCTCAACAGAGCTCAGCCAGGAGATGAAATAAATGAAGCCAAGTACACATCACAGTTGAAGAGCATGTACAACTACTTGCTTATTTGCAAACAAACAGGAGCAAGGAACATAGGTGTCTGTCTGTTAGCCCTGTAAAGAAGCTTGCATTCCTGAAGGAACTATAATCATTCAGAGAGAGACTACCAATAAGAACAGGAAATGTAGGGATCGATTTGACCTGGGTGTACTGGGCAGAACTTGCAAGGTTTTGGTAGCTGGGGGGGAGGTCGGAGGCTGCAGGGGTGACCTGTGTGGGAGGAGGTCACAGACCGCCCTGTGCCAGTCACAGCCTGTTCCAGCCGGCTTGGCAATGGACAAACCCAACCCACCACGTGCCAAAACTGGAATCAGTCAGAGGAACACATGGCGCCTCTGCTAAAACATATTTAAGAAGGCGATAGCCGCTGAAGCAGAGAAGGAGGCACAAAAGGAGATACTGGAGGAGACGTGAGGACACACAAAAGAAGACATGGGAGGAGGTATGCCTCTGAGGGGACTGCGGCCTGGACCGTGGAGGAACCCACGCCAGAGCAGTTGAAAAGAGTAAGAAACAAGGGGCGGCAAAAAAGGAAACCACTATGCACTGACCCCAACCTCTTGCACCGCCCGTCATGTCACTGAAGGGACTGAATGTAACATGTGGCAAAGGGACTGGAGACTAGGAAGAGGGGGGAGGAGAAAATGTCTGGAGTGAAGTTGAGACCAGCAAAGAGGGGGGGGGGGGGGGGAAGGTGTTTTCCCTGAGTGTTTGCTTGACTGTTTGTCTTACTTGTTTCTCAATACCCAAATCCATAATTAAAAGTTGATGTAACTGGCAATCAATTAAATGCAGTGAAATTCTCTGATTCAAGACTGGTTTGCCCACAGCAGTAATTGGTAGAGAATGATGGCAACTCCCGGACCTGGCATAGCCTGGGATTGGAATAATGGTAGTGACTTTGAAACTCCAGAGGGAGCCTTCGTTCTGGTATTGGAGATTTGTGCTGTTGTGTTGTGGTGGATGATGGTGCACCCATTGCCTATGGAGTGGGTAGGTGCGGACAATGTGTAAACAGGGGAGAAACAGGGGGCAGTCAAAGAGGGCACCAGAGAGAGAGCTCCTGCCAGATGGGAAGGCAGTTGGGAAGAACTGGGACGGGTCCCTCTCCAAGCCCATGTCCCGGTGGCCTGGAGCCTGGACCGTCACCATGTGCAGGATCCAAAAGCATTAGCCCGGGAGCTGCAGAGGGGCTGTTCTGAATGTCGGACGCCTGGAGAAAAGTGTGCTGCTCTGCTGTGGGGGTGCACCGGGGCTTGCCGTGTGCTCCGAAATGGAAGCCCTTGGTCAGAAGTTAGCAACTACTAGCACTGAAATGGCCACATGGAAAGCTGTGCACAGAACTGCCCAGGCTGCTGCAGGAGCAGCCAGAGAGCTTAAAGTGACTGCCCCGGAGTGGGACCCCAACACCTGGGATGGGGAAATTGAGGACTCTGACGGTGACTTAAAACCTGATCCCTTTCAGGCCGCCCCAGTTACAGTGAGTAAGCAGGCCTATGGAAATGGGAGCACTGCTCCCCAGAGCGTGACCATTCAGCGGTCCTTTACTCAGAGCACCTACAGCTGCCACCCCAGGGAGATGTTCCTGCAGTGGCTATGGCATTGCTGGGAAACTGGATACGCTGGGATACGGCTGATGGCTCAAGAGAGCATTGCTTTGGGGAGTTTGGGGCCTATGCCACTTGTAAATGCTGCTCTGCGCAAGAGAGGAAGGCTTTGGGATCGGCTGATGGAGGGGTACGTGGAGCAATGGCCTGATCCTGCAAATGAGAGACCCCCGTGGAAGGACTGGGAGAAAGGAGGTAATCGACTGCAGTTGCTTGGACTGCTGGAGTGCGTTTACAGGCAGGGGGGAAAGGACCCCCCAAAAAGGCAGTGATCACTAATGCCATGGCCCAAAAGCTCTGACAGCTAGGCACAGTTGCTAATGCTCCCGTGGCATCGCCTGATGAGACGGTGGGACATCCTATTGATCAAGGAGTGACCTATATGTACTGTACTGGGGGGAACATGCTGGAAAGCAGGTGTAAGACTAGCAACGTAGGCAAGGATGATGCAGAGTGTGAGAGACTGAAAGAGTTAATGTCTCAAACATTATGGTGAGGCAAGTTAAGGTCTGCATAGCGATAAATTAGGGTCTGAGTAGAACCACTGAGCCGCCGGGCCAGGAGGCATGTCGGAGGATTCACAGTTCTGCCCTCTGATGGCAGAAGGTCATGCAGAGCTCATTTGAGGAAGGGGCTCACGACCACCCCTCGCGACCACCACCCCCCCACACAGTGATGCCTGTGCAGAAAATTAAGAACATTCTGGAACAAGCCTCAAGGGGGGCAAGACTAGAGGCGGGGACTAGCCTATAAAAGACACAACTTCGAGGAGCCACGGGCGTGCCCCCACCACCAGAGGACTCCATGCTGATGCTGCTGCTTCAGACCTGCTTCCCCCACCTGGTGCTGGCGCTGCCAGAGTCCCTGCGCTCCAAGAGCAGCGCGCTCACCACCAGAGGACTGCCGCGTTTACCATTGACATCGCAGGATCCAAGTGTGGTGATATCTCTCTCTCTCTCTCTCTCCTCTTTCTTCCTTTTCCTTTCCTCTTATAAGTATTTGAATTAGAACCCACGTTGCCTATCGGTGCGCTTTCCTGGTTTGGGTTGCCTACCGTTATGCTTTCCAAGTTCAGGTTGCTGTTTACCATCACACCAATAAAGTGTTTAATTGATCGTTTGGTGTCGTTTCACCTTAATTTAGCCTAAGGGAATCACAGAACCTCCACGATCCTCTCTGGACAGCCCAGTTTGGGTCGTGACACAGAGAGTCCAGTAGCATGGGCAAACTCAAAAAAGATGCCAAGAAGGGTTGAAAATTTTCCATGTCCCTGCCCTACATGCTGGGACTTAGGGATGTTCCTGAAGGAAAAGGGGGAGGATATGATGAAGTGGGGCAGAAAGCCCTTCAGAGATCTCAAGTTGCGAGTTAGAAATTAGAAGTGCAGGGGAAAGGTCAGAGCTCAGTTAAGGCTGTTAGAGGATGCGGAGCATGCTCTAGGAGATCAAAGCCATTTGGTGCATCATCTTACTCCCCAAATAAGGAAATGCTCCCACTGCCATCAAGTGAAGACTGATCACCACCCATTTGGGGTCTGGATGGAGCTCTACAGCAATCGAAGCCATGAACCTATTGGTACCTCTAATGGTGGTGTTATCCGTTGCTCATAGTATCTTAATCATTTGCTTGTAGGCTAAAGTATAGTGAATATTCAAAGGGCTATAATGTTCTTGGCTGTGTGTTTTGCAGGGACAAGGCCTGAAGTTTGTACTAAGAGTTCAGATTATTATGAGGTTAAACCCAATAATCTAGTCTGTAGCGACAAGGAGTAGAGTTTGCAATGGATATATGTTCAAAGTGTTGCAACCTTCTAGGTTTTTGGGTTTTGCAGGGGCAAGGAGCGGAGTTTTACTGAATGTACATACTGTGGTGGGTTAGCCTTGGCTAACAGCCAAACTCCCACCCAGCTGCACGCTCACTCCCCCTCCTCAGCAGAACAGGGGGAGAAAAATAGGAAAAAAAACAGGAACGAGAAAGCTCGTGGGTCGAGATAAAGACAGGGAGATCTCTTACCAGTTACTGTCACAGGCAAAACAGGCTCGACTTGCAGAACATTAATTTAATTTATTACCAGTTAAAATAATTTGGATAGTGAGAAACAAAGACAAAAAAATTAAAACAACGCTCCCCCCCGCCTTTTCCCAATCTCAAACTTCACTCCTTCATGCCTGACTCCTCTATCCGCCCCCAGAGTGGTGCAGGGGGGATGGGAAATGGGGGGTTCTGATCAGTTCCTCTGTGCCTCTCCTTCCTCCTCATGCTTTTCCCCTGCTTCAGCACTGGTCCTCTCGACGGGCTGCAGTCCTTCAGGAAAAAATCTGCTCCAGCGTGGGTCCTCTCCATGGGCTGCAGCGTGAATACCTGCTCCAGCACGGTCTCTTCCACGGGCTGCAGGGCAATATCTGCTCTGACGCCTAGAGCACCTCCTCCTCCTCCTCCTCCTCCTCCTCCTTCTTCTCAGACCTTGGTGTTTGCACTGCTGTTTCTCACACTTTTTTTTTTTTCTCTCCTCCTCCGCCTGTCTGGTGGTTTTGTCCTTTCTTAAATATGTTTACACAGAGGTGCCACCAGCTTTGACGATTGGCTCGGCATTGGCCTGCAGTGGGTCCACTGATGAGCTGGATGGAACCAGCTGTGTCTGGCACAGGGCAGCCCCTGACCTCTTCTCACAGAGGCCTCCCCTGCAGTCGCGCCCCCCCGCAAAAAGCCTTGCCACGTACACCCAATACACTCCTTCACTGCAGACTCCTCTCCCATCACAGCGGCGTGGGGGGGAGCAGGGTCTATGGCCAGTACATAGCAATTTCTCTCTGCTGCTCCTTCCTTCCCACTCTTTTCCTCTGTTCCGGTGTATTGGTTTTGCGTGGCAAGCTTTTGGTAGCGGGGTCGCTACAGGGGTGGCTTCTGTGAGAACATGCCGGAAGCTTCCCACATGTTGGACACAGCCAGTTCCAGCCAGCTCCAAGACAGACCCACCGCTGGCCAAAGCTGAGCCAATCAGCGACGGTGGTAGCACCTCTGTGATAACATATTTAAGAAGGGGAAAAAACTGCTGCACAACAGCAGCCGGAAGAGGGAGGAGTGAGAATATGTGAGAGAAACAACTCTGCGGACACCAAGGTCAGTGAAGAAGGAGGGGGAGGAGGTGCTCCGGGCGTCGAAGCAGAGATTCCCCTGCAGCCCATGGAGGTCCACGGTGGAGCAGATATCCACTCTGCAGCCCGTGGAGGACTCCACGCCGGTGCAGGTGGATGTGCCCAAAGGAGGCTCTGACCTCATGGAGAGCCCGTGCTGGAGCAGGCTCCTGGCAGGACCTGTGGCCCCATGGAGAGAGAGTAGCCCACGCTGGAGCAGTCCATTCCTGAAGGACTGCACCCCGTGGAAAGGACCCACGCTGGAGCAGTTCGTGAAGAACTGCAGCCTGTGGGAAGGACCCACGTTGGAGAAGTTTGTGGAGGACTGTCTCCCATGGGTGAGACCCCACGCTGGAGCAGGGGAAGAGACAATGTGTGACGAACTGACCGCAACCCCCATTCCCCGCCCCCCTGCGCCGCTCAGGGGGAGGAGGTAGAGAAGCCAGGAGTGAAGTTGAGCCCGGGGAAGAAGGGAGGGGTGGGGGGAAGGTGTTTTAAGATTTGTTTTTATTTCTCATTATCCTACTCTGACTTTTGATTGGCAATAAATTAAATTAATTTCCCTCAGTCAAGTCTGGTTTGCCCGTGACGGTAATTGGTGAGTGATCGCCCTGTCCTTATCTTGACCCACGAGAGTTTTGTTATACTTTCTCTCCCCTGTCCAGTTGAGGAGGGAGAGTGATAGAGCGGCTTGGTGGGCACCTGGCGTCCAGCCAAGGTCAACCCACCACATCCGGCATGGGTTCTCCACAGGCTTCAGTCCTGTCAGGAAAATTTGCTCCGACGTGGGTTCTCCACAGGCAGCAGTTCCTTTGGGAACATCCATCTGCTCCCGCACGGGTCCTCCATGGGCTGCAGAGAATAGCTGCTCCACCGTGGAGCACCTCCTCCTCCTCCTCTTTTCTCTGACCTTGGTGTTCCCTCTGTTGTTTCTCACGCTTTTTGTTCCCTCCTCCTCTCGCCGCCCAGCGTTTTTTTGCCCTTTCTTAAATATGCTTTTGCAGAAGCACCACCAGCTTCGCTGATTGGATCGGCTTTGGCCTGCGGTGGGTCCATTGCTGAGCTGCCTGAAACCAGCTGTGTCCGGCACAGGGCAGCCCTTTACCTCTTCCCACAGAGGCCACCCCTGCAGCGCCCCCCCCCCCCTTCCCCCCCCGCTACCAAGCCTTGCCACGTATACCCAATGCATGTACACATTGTTACCATGGCGATCCCTATTGTCTGGGAAGAAGGGTAGAGTTTATAATGCATGTATATTAAGGTGTTTCGAAGAGGCAAGGGGTGGAGTGTATTAGGCATAACTGGCAAGGTATTGGGGGTGGGGGCTGCAGGGGTGATGTGTGTGGGAGGAGGTCACGGACTGCCCTCTGCCGGCCACAGCTGGTTCCAGGCCAGCTCAGCAACAGATGACACCAACCCATTGGTGCCAAAACTGGAACCAATCAGGGGAGCACATGGCACCTCTGCTAAAACATATTTAAGAAAGGGCGATAGCCGCTGGGGGCAAGAGATGCCGGAGCAGAGAAGGAGATACTGGAGGAGACACAGGCGGAGGCACAAAGGGGACTGCAGCCTATGGAGGAATCCCCATTGGAGCAGTTTAAAAGAGTAATAAACAAGGAGTGACAAAAAAGGAAACCACTCCACACTGACCCCCCAACCTGCTGTGCCCGCCAGCCACCTCACTGAAGGGACTGACTGTAACACGCAGCAAAAGCAAGGACACTGGAGACTAGGAAGGAGGGAGGAGAGGTGCCTGGAGCAAAGCTGAGACAGGAAAAGGAGAAAGGGTGTTTTCCATGAGTGTCTGTTTGACTCTTACTTGTTTCTCAGTACCCAAATCCATAATTATAAGTTGATGCAATCGGCAATAAATTAAATTCAGTGAAATTCCCTGACTCAAGACTGTTTTGCTCGCAATGCCTGGGTTAAGAGCGCGAATGGGTCCAAGAGATATGGGCTCACTGCGCTGGGATAAGATTCTCCCCCCAGGGTACAGCAGAGAGAACTATTGCACCACTCTGGGGTGACCCAGACACTACTTAAGCCAATGGAAAGACTGCTGGAGTGAAGATTCAAAGGGCCCATACAGTAAAAGAAGAATGTTTCCCATCTCAACACACAATGCACGGCCAAGGGAAGAGCCTCTCTCACCCAAGCAGTCTCGACCAATAGCTTCATGCACAGGTACAGGGGAAGCACAGGGTTTGGGAACAGTGCCCAGAAAGTAGAGATGCCACAAGGGCCATCTACCTAGAGCCCTCCATGCTCTGTTGAGAACCCTTCCCAAGGCATGGCTTACCCTTCAAATCAAAACCTGAGAATAACACCCACTGCCATCACTGAGGCATTTCCCTCTTCCTGTTCTCTCCTATGCCTCAGAGCCAGCCATCCCCATGGACCAGGCTCTGGCTTTTCTAATCACTTGACAAGTGTTGCCTTGGACATGTGTCCTGGTTTCGGCTGGGATAGAGTTAATTTTCTTCCTAGTAGCAGGCACAGTGCTGTGTTTTGGATTTAGTAGGAGAAGAATGTTGATAACACACCGATGTTTTAGTTGTTGCTAAGTACTGCTTATGCTAGTCAAGGACTTTGCAGCTTCCCATGCTCTGCCAGGTGCACAAGAAACTGGGAGGGGGCACAGCCAGAATAGTTGATCCAAACTGCCCAAAGGGCTATTCCATACCATATGACGTCATGCTCAGTATATAAACTGGGGGGGGTTTGGCCGGGGAGCAGCGATCGCTGCTCGGGAACTGGCTGGGTATCGGTCGGCGGGTGGTGAGCAATTGCATTGTGCATCACTTGCTTTGTATATTATTATTATTTTATTGTTACTATTATCATTACTATTTTACTTTATTTCAACTATTAAACTGTTCTTATCTCAACCCAGGAGTGTTTCTCACTCTTACTCCTCCGATTCTCTCCCCCATCCCATCGGGGCAGGGGGAGTGAGCGAGCGGCTGCGTGGTGCTTAGTTGCTGGCTGGGGCTAAACCATGACAACATGGAGGCCGGACCTGCCTCCTCTTAAAGGGTCAAGCACAGTGTGATACAATTATTATACATTTGACGTATTCTCTACCCTCAGCCTGCTGCAGCCTCAGTATCCCACAGGACTGAAGAACCTGTAAGCCATGTTCAGACACAAACAACAAAAAAGGTGATTGGGAACAGCCAGCACGGCTTTACCAAGGGCAAATCGTGCCTGACTAACCCTTCTACAATGAAAAGACTGGCTCTGTGGGTGAGGGCACAGCAGTGGATGTGGTTTACCTTGACTTCAGCAAGGCCTTTGTCATGGTCTCCCATAAAATCCTTATAGTCAAATTGGTGAAATATGGGCTGGATAAGTGGACTACAAGATGGTGCAGCCGATTTTCTGTCTACTAGGCTCAAAGGGTTGCATTGCACAATACAAAATCCAACTGTCAGCTGGTTACTACTGGCATTCCTTGGGGTCAACACTGCCAGGTAGCAGCAAGGGCCAGCTGCTCCCTAAGGGACAGGGAGCCAGGAGCCAAGCACAATAACACATCTGGCAAGGCAGGACCCTCGCCAGTCAGGGCCCAGTCCCACAGTACTGGGGCAAGGCAAGCAGGACAGACCTGGGTACGATAGCCAGGTTCAACCAAGAGTTCAAACCATCAGGCAAGTTCATGGTGACGAGGCAAGTCCAAGGTTAAGCCAGGAAGTCAGTCCTGAGGTCAGATCCAGCAACAGTAACCAGGGGCAGAAATAGCCCAGGCAAATCCACAGTGACAAGACAGGTCCAAGATCAAACCAGGAAACCAGTCTGCAGATCGGGGTCCAGATCAACAAGGTCCATGACCAAACACAGGCATAGTTGTGACAGCACCACAGACAAATGCACCTACAACATAGCTTAGAAACTGAAAGCCCAGGCCTGAGCTTAAACGGAGCCCCTGGGCAGAAAGCGGGGGTGGAGGCTCCAGGGGAGGCTGGTCAGAGCAATTCAGACCTATTAATGCCCTCAGGGCACTGACAGCAGCCTCCCCTCCCAGCAAGGTGTGTCCTCACACCTTACAGAGATCTGGGTTCAGAAGGGACTTGCTGTAGAGTGATTTAATGGCTATGGGTTGTCATGGGACTATTTCAGGGGACACAGAGCTAGGGCAGGGATAGGAAACTGGAAAAGGACATGGCATGGGAGATGCCCCTTGGGAGCCCTGGAGGCCAGGCAGGCTTGGGGGCCAGGGGTGGTGAGGGGCTTGACCTTGGATTTAGCTTGTTCCCTTTATCTGATGCTCGCTGGGCTGCTAGTAGGACTGGTTGCTATCACCACCTTGCTCTACTCATCTGCCTCTGGTGCTATGGGACTGCACCCTGCTGGTGAGGTTGTTGCCTGGCTGGTATTGTGGCCACCCTTAACTTCCTGCTCACCTTCCCTTAGGAAACAGCCCCCTTCTTTGCTGCTCCCTTGCAATTAGCTCAGGCCATTTCAAGCCCTGAACTAAGTACCGGTAGAGCCTGGCCCTCAGGCTGTGCTGGAACTTGCCTTCACAGCCCCCATTTGACCTCCAAACCCTGCGGGAGGCTGTGGTCACTATGCAGAGGCAGATTACAGCCCTTGCAGGCTGCTTTAGCATCCTCTGCACCCAGCGCACCCCCTGCCCCCCAGCTCCCTAAACCCTTCCGTGACATTTGAGCAAGGGTGCGGGAGTTTGTTAGTTGGATGCGGCCAATGCTGCTTATCCAGGGGCCTACCAAACAGGTATTAGCTGCTCAGCAGTATTTATCTCCCAGCTTTCAGGAATGGCCCTAGACTGGGTCACCCCCTATATGGAGCACAATGACCCCATGCTCCAGAACCCTGATGACCTAGTTGCTCTTCTGGAGTGGTTTTTTTCAGAGCTAGCAATTGTGCAGCTGTGACTGAGGCTGCCTTACTGGAGCTCTGGCAGGGGAGCCAGCTGGCTGCTGACTACACAATCTGTGAAGTTGGCCGTGGAAACTGGGTGGGAAGAGTGAGCCCTTATGGTTCGCTATAGGTTAGGGCTGACTAAGGCCCTCAAAGATGAGATGGCCAGGGTGGACCCACCCCAGAGGCTGGGGCAGCTCTCAGACCTGGCTATCACCCTGGAGAGGTGCCAGATGGCATGCCAGAGAGAGGATGCCCAGATCCTTGGGGGAGCTCAGCCATGCTTTTCTCTACCTCCCTTACCACCCCTGTCATAGCTTAAGTTGTGAATGCTAACAGGCGGCAGATAATTGGGTGTATGTGTGGATGAATGTCTGAAACTGAACTTTTGAACTCTCAAGTGGAAGCCTGCTACTTGCCAGCTGCAACTGGTATAGGCTGGTCGGAAACTTTGATAGCACCTGGACTAAACAAAAGTGGCATATCCTGCATCCTCCAATTAATAAAGAGACACAAGACAGAAACACCGATTAGGAGGCCGATCGCACATTGTGCTTCTGCACATAGACTATTTAGATTGGGAAGAACAGGGCCTTGGGGTTCAGGAAAGACAAGCCGGTGCCAAAAAGAAGGGTTCTCGAAAAGAAGAAGTGCTCTCGAGGGGGAGGGAGGGGTGTGGGGGGGAAAGTGAGTGAAGATCTGGGAAGTGGGGAAAGATCCTGGAGGTCAGGGTGATGTGTGGAGACAAACGCTGGGGGGATCACAGAATGGCTGAGGTTGGAAGGGACCTCTGGAGGTCTTCTGGTCCAACCCCCCTGCTCAAGCAGGGCCACCGAGAGCCAGTTGCCCAGGCCTATGTCCAGATGGCTTATTGCATTATCTCCAAGGAGGGAGACTCCACAACCTCTCTGGGCAACCTGTCCCAGTGCTCAGTCACCCTCACAGTAAAGAAGTGTTTCCTGATGTTCAGGCGGAACCTCCTGTGTTTCACTTTGTGCCCATTGCCTCTTGTCCTGTCACTGGACGCCACTGAAAAGAGCCTGGCTCTGTCTTCTTTGCACCCTCCCTTCTGATATTTGTATACATTGATGAGACCCCCCCCCGAGCTTTCTCTTCTCTAGGCTGAACAGCCCCAGCTCTCTCAGCCTTTCCTCATATGTGAGATGCTCCAGTCCCTAAATGCCCAGGGACCTTGGCCAGTAATGCCCGAGACCGGTAACTGCGAGTAGCAGCACAGCAGGAATTGATCCAATTTTCCCCTCAATCTTCCTGGACCAATCTCCCTGATGGGAAGGGAAGCTAAGACCTGACCTAGTGAATGTAACGCTGGGGGGAGGAAGCGAGCGAATGAGTGAGTGTGTGAGATAATCAAGTAGGGTAAAAGCTCTAATCTTGTTGGTTCTTAAATAAACCCCAGTATCCAGATCCGCTATGGGTTGTCGTTTACTCTGTCTCACCCGTGACACCCTGCCAGAGGACGAGCCCATGGAAGTAGGTGCCATCCAGCCACACCCCTCATCCCAAGAGTAAGGACACAGATGGAGGGAAGGGGTATGCTTTTACTGCGGTGAAAAAGGCCACCATGTTGTCATTTACCCCAACAAACCTCCTACCCTGACCACCGCGAAGGCCTTTTATCCTCTTAGTTTTATTAGAATTGGTCAAAATGTTAGAGGTAAAGACAGCCCCTGTAAAAAAATATTCCATGCTTTCTTCTTTCCCCTCATACCCCACTGCTGGCATCCAGGTTGCCACGAAACACAACAGAACAGGCAATCTTTGGGGAGGTTTCTTTTTTTCTCCCCCCTCTCTCACTTTTTTCTTTTTTTTGGGGGGGGGGGGGGGGGGGGGGGGGGGGCGGACAATGACAAAAGTTTCGCAAGTGATAATTTTTCCTTTTTCCAATGTGGCACTCTTAAAAGTCTTCCTCAGTTTCAGAACCATCGCTGAGTGACAAAAGAAGAACGGAAAATAAACCCAGATCTCGCAAATGGTCAGAGGCTGAGAGAGCCCTTGAGAAAGTGTCATATACGCTTGCTCTGTTCTTATCCCCTTCTTTCCACATCCACTTCTGGTCACTGTCAGTGAAAGGACACTAGGTGGACCCTAGGTCTGACCCAGTATGGCTGTTATTATGTTTTCAGTCAGTGGAATAAATGGGAAAAGGGAAAAAGGGAGACCGGAAGAGGGGAAAAATGTAAAAAGCAATTTTTGTAATTAATTTTGTAATCACTTTTATTTATAAAACACAAAACCCTTCCATTTCAAAACCCATGGAACTCAAAAGCTTTGAGCATTTTCAAGGATTTTCTTTGTAATTCTGACTTGTTCTATCATAATTCTACTTGATTTATATAGTCATCAAAAATACGCTTAGCAGTCTGAAAATTTTCCTCTGTGGAAAAATAATCGACTTTGCATCAAAAAAGACAGACAAAAAGCTTTTCTGATGAAAATGTGCTTGGTTGTTTCTTCTGTTTTGTTGTGCTTGGTACTGTGCATGGAAAGAGTGAGCACGTCAATATCCTGCGGTTCGTTATCTCCACATTACAGTTGGAGACCCGCTGAAATTCAGTGGGTGTACAGGGTAGGAATCACCTGTCCTATTCACACAATAAAATGTGGGATATCTAGTCACCCCAAGCTCCTTTTCCAAGTCAATGGCACCCCCAGAGGGTGATGCATGACACAAGATGATTATCTAAGGTAGATTAGATGTCTCACCCTGTGGAGCAGCCCATTTCTCTCCAAGATGGCTAGTTCAGTGTTAGGGCTGCAGGCAAATGACTACACCACTGACTAGTCCCTGGCCTGAGGTTAATCTAACTGAACAAGACGTGGAAAACTACTGGCCATGACATGAGAAATTGCTGGACATGACAGGTAACTGTCAAAGCGCTGAGTGCAATAACAGGCCTTCATTGCCCTGACCAACCTTACCTGAGACTCCCGCTCACATACCCTCTGCTCACTGGTCCAGGAGCTCCATTTAAGCTCAGGCCCAGACTACGTGTCCTTGCCTGAGCTATGTTGTTGGTATACTTGTCTCCAGTCCTGTCCCTTGTCATTCCTGACACGTTGATTGGACTTCCCAGATTGACCTCAGACCTGACTTGTTACCTTACCCGTGTCTGATGATCGTTGGGACTGTTGATGGAACCTGCTGCTATCACCACCCCTGCTCTGCTCACCCTGCTCAGATACTGTGGTGCTGTGCTCTTTTTGGTTAGGTCACTGCCCCTGCCTGCGCTGTGGTTGCCCTTGTGTCAGAGTCCAATACTCTCTGACCAGGTTCTTTTAGCTATTCCACATGAGGAGGGTTTAATGTTTAATATCAGCTTTACTTACCTGTAGGTATTTGACGTTACATGGGATTTTTGATTTAGCAGAGTGATACAGCAACATACTGAAATCACAACACAAACACACTATAGCAATTGCAACATATGGTTGGATCACAATACAAACACGATTCCCGTTACCGATATCTATATGCTCACCATCATGACACTGAGCATCCCAATTGCCAGGAAGGAACACGTGGGTTGAAGCCAGCTCAAGCCCGTTGCTCTCTTCAAAGTTCACCTTGCTGGTTGTCCAGATTTTATGTTCTATGTTGGGCTGAGCCACGTATACACTTCCCCCATGTTCGTCTGTCTGGCTTAGGAAGATAATACTCTCTAGTGATTATTTTAGGGAAGGCCGTTTACATAACCAGTTGGCCCACTCAACTGATACAGCTGTTTATCTAAAACAGTCCCCTTTGTGTTGAGATAAGTTCAGCTTCCTTTACAATAGGTGTGGTCACTTCCTACATTTCTTTTCTGAGCTTCATGAGCGCATCACCCTTGCCTATCTTCTCTGAGCCTTCTTCCATTGTAGGGGTTCGTTGATCGGTCACACCTTGGTTCTCAGCTCACCTTCCCTCATGGAGCAGTTCTCCTCTTGCTGCTCCTTGACAGTTAGCTCAGGCCTGGTTGAGCCCTGAGCTGAGTGCCACGGAGTCTGGCTCTCAGGCTGGACAGGGACTTGCTCCCATGGCTCCCCCACAGCTCCAGGCTGACCTCCAACCCTGCAGGAAGCTGTAATCAGCATGCAGAGGCAGGTCACAGCCTGCCCCTGCCCTCCACCTCCCCAAACCCTTCAATGGGCATTAGGTGAGGGTATGGGGATTTATTAGTGAGATACAGCTAATCTGTACTGCTTATCCAACAGAAATTAGCCACGCAGCATTAATAATATCCTGGCTCTCAGGGATGGCCCTAGACTGCGATGACTCCTTGACCCAGAGACTCCCATGTTCCTGGCTCTACATCATGTGAGCAGTTATCTGGGTTGAACATACCTCTGCCTCAGTCACTGGATCCCTCACTCCCAACAATGTTCCTAGATGAGTTACAGTGGCTTTGCAGATGTCTTTGAGAAGAAGGGGGTGGAAACACTACTGCCCTATTGCCCGCATGACCGTCCCATTGACCTGATCCTAGGACAGGAGGAGCCTTTCAGGTGCATCTATGCCTGGAATTAGCAGCTCTTGAGGACAATCTGGCATGCGGGTTCATCTGTCCCCTCCATCTCCCCCGCTGGGGCCCCCATATTTTTCAGCAAAAAGAATGATGGAGGTTTCTGCCCCTGCATAGAATGCAGGGGGTTGAATGATACAATGGTTAAAAACCGTCACCCTCCTCCTCTCATCCTGAAGCTCTTGGTACGTCTGCAGGAGGCTCGTTGGTTCACAAAGCTGGACCTGAGAGGGTCCTACAACTTGCTCAAAATCCAGCAGGGGGACAAGTGGGAAAACTGCTTTCCACACCAGGTACAGACACTACGAGTATCTTGTGATGCCATTTGGTCTCTGCAATGGTCCAACCACCTTCCAACATTTTATAAATGATGTCCTGAGGGACTTGCTTGATAACTCTGTCGTGGCATACCTGGATGACATCTTGACTTTTTCAACCACTCAAGAGGCTCACGTAGACTACATGCAGGAAGTCTCGAGTGACTTGCGACAGAAGCATCTCTATGCCAAACTCAAGAAATGCTCCTTTAAGAAATTGAAACGGGCATTCACTACAGCTCCATTCCTAGACTACCCAGATGGCCTTTCATTGTAGAAGTGGATGCCTTAGACGGAGACATAGGGGTCATCCTCTCTCAGAAGGTCAGCCCTAAGCGGGAGCTCCACCCCTGTGCCTTTTTCTCTCAGCAGCTCGCTCCCACTGAGACGAATTACAACATCTGGGACGAGTTGCTCCTGGCAATCAAAGCTGCCTTTCACCTCCTCAAAGGGGGCTGTCGTGGTTTAACCCTAGCCAGCAACTAAGCATCACACAACCGCTCGCTCACTCCCCCTGCCCCGCTGGATGGGGGAGAGAATCAGACAGTTTAATAATTGAAATAAAGTAAAATATTAATAGTAGTAGTAGTAGTAGTAGTAGTAGTAATAATAATAATAATAATAATAATAATGTACAGAGCAAGCGATGCACGATGCAACCGCTCACCACCCACCCGACCGATGCCCAACCAGTCCCCGAGCAGCAATCGCTGCCCCCCAGCCAACTCCCCGCAGCTATATACTGATCATGGCGTCATATGGTATGGAATATCCCTGTTGGTCAGTTTGGATCAACTATCCTGGCTGTGCCCCCTCCCAGCTTCTCGCTGGCAGGGCATGAGAAGCCTGCAAAGTCCTTGACTAGTGTAAGCACTACTTAGCAACAACTAAAACATCAGTGTGTTATCAACATTATTCTCATCCTAAATCCAAAACACAGCACTATGCCTGCTACTAGGAAGAAAATTAACTCTATCCCAGCCGAAACAGGACAGGGGCAAAAGACCCGACAGTGTTGCTGACCGACCACCATAGCCTGGAATGCTACTGAGGGATGACGTGTCTCTCTCCCAGCCTTGCCCTCTAGGCCTCTTTCTTTTTGCACTTTCACTTCATTTTCACCTAATGTCCGGGCAGCAGAATGGCAAGGCCAATGCCTTGTCATGGAAGGGGGACTCGGACGCTTCGTCACCACCACAGCAGAGGATGAGCTCACTGCAGTAGTTAGAGAAACCACTGCAAATGGCGCACTTCTAGCAAAGCATTGTGCTGGCACAGCCTAACTTAGCCTGCAAAAACAGGACAGCTGCCTGTATTGGGGGAAGAAGCTGTACATCCTGCAGAGACTGCTGCAAGTACAGGTTCTCCATCAGTGCCACCATGTACCTGCAGCCAGATGCGTGGGCTGCTGGAAGATACAACACCTGATTACCTGACCTACCGGTGGCCCACAGTACAGGCCACAGTCCATGGACTCGTAGTAGACCTGCCCCCCTGTGGAGTAATTGCTGGAGGTGATTTAGAGATCAAACGTAGATTCACGATTTTAGGAAAGGCACAGCACTGAAGAAGCTCCAGGGTGGAGTGCAGCTGGCATGCAAGGAATCCATTTCATGGAAGTTCCCTGGGCCTGCAACCTTAGACGCTGGCAACACCAGGGGAACTTGGTGTGTTGGCTCTAAGAGGAACTGCCCGGAGGGTGGAGCGGTGTGGAGACACCGCGGCCAGGCTCTGTGTGGCACCCCAGATGGGACTGCTGTGAAGCCTTCTGCCCAGCCGGGGCAGCTCCTGTGCCCTTGGATTCCCCAGTACACTCCGTCAAGCCAAAGAACCTGTGTGCCATGATGTCTGCAGGGTGACTTTTGGCAGTGTCAAACCAGGTTTTGATTCCTGCTTTGTTCCCACTTCTTTCTCCCCACTGTTACAAATTTTCATGCTGCTTTTATACTTCTTTTCGAGCTGACACCTTTTTTTCAAAAGTCTCTTGCTAATTCACTGGTTACTGCTAATTTGGCTCATGGTCATCTTAAGCAAACTTCCTCTTCAGCCTCATCAGCTTTTGGGCAAACACTATCTCAAACAGTTTTGGGTATTATATTCATGCACACTATTTGCACTCACGTTCCTCTCCTATCAGCTGTTGGTATCCAAGCCATTTTGCCAAGAGACGGCCGTGTGGATTCCCCCACTTAACACCCCTCTCCTCCCATATAAACAATCACCCCTAATCATGTTTTCCCCGTTGGCCCCAGTCTACCCAAATTTGGTATATCTGATACCAGTTCCAAGGCATTCATGGCCATATATGTTATTACTGATACAGTTACCCAAGCACTGCTGGCCTTGCACGATTCCACTCCCCAAAAGGACCCCGATGCTCCCCCTTAGGTGTCTCCTCCTTAACCCCATATGAAATCCAGCCATCCCTCATGGCACTGCCTGTAACTTCTCACACCGTTATGACGAGGAGAAGCAAGAGCAGAACTGTTTTATGAGGAAAAAAAGAGTTAAAAACAAAGGGCAATTACAGAACAGGCAGGGGCAATGACCTAACCAACCAGGATACATCCCCACAGTATATGAGGAGGGTGAGCGCAGCAGGAGTGGTGTTAACAACAGGTGCTATCACAGGCTGGCAGTGGAAAGGGTCTGTGTGATGAGGCTTCAGGAGGGAGACATGAACAACTGGGTGAATCTTCTGGGATCATGGGAGCTCCAGGCAGTAGGTAACTGGGTTGATTTGGTCAGCCATGGTGAAAGGCCCCAAATAACGATGGTCCAGCTTGGCAGATGGTCAGGCAGTCTGGATGTGCTTGCTGGAAAGCCCAAACCCAGTGACCAATGGAGAAGGCTGTGGCCAGGCAACACCATCTGCCTGCTTGCCTCTTGTAGACACTTTTGGCTTTGTCCAGCTGGTTATAAGGAGGATGTGAATTTGCTGGAATTGTACAAGCAGGTCACCAGTTGCAGGCGCGTGTGAAGCAGCTGCTGTGGTTGGATGACTCTGGGGGTGGAAATCAAAGTTAGCAAAGAATGGGGTCTGCTCTACAGATGCAAGATGTTATTGTTGTAAGCATACTCTGCCAATGGGAGGAGGGTGACCCAGTCATCTTGGAGAAAACTATTGTAAGGCCAGAGATATTGTTCCAGGATCTGATTCACTCTCTCTGCCTGCTCATTGGTCTGGGGGGTGGTGAGAGGGCGAGAGGCAAGTTTGTATGGGGAAGAGCCCCACAAGCTCCTTCCAAAATCTGGCTGTAAACTGCTGCCCCCCCCCATCCCCTTCCCCTTCCCCTCCCCTGGTCGGTAATGATGCTGTCTGGGAAAGGCTATGGCATCAGAAAATGTGCTGTAGGAAGTCAGGCAGTCTGTGGGCAATTTCCTGAGGGGGACAAAGTGAGCCATCTTAGTGAAGAGGTCCACGGTCGCTAGGGCAGGCTGTGTTGCCTGCAAGGGGGGGGGCAGGTCTACTACGAAGTCCATAGACACCAACTGCCAGGCTGGTCAGGAGTGGGGAGGGTCTGCAAGAGACCCGTGGTCTTTGCAGAGGCCTTTTGGTATGAGCACAGGTGTTCACTAGGATGGCTGTGTTGCCCTGCAAGGGGGGGTGTTGCGTCAAGAGGGCTTTGGAAGGTACCCAATTTATCGTTATAAGTCCGGTCGCGTTCAGTGCACTGAACTATCACGATTACGGATGCACAAATAACGTAGGCACCTTTTGTCTAGTCGTGCTGCATGAACTACCACGGCCACGCTTAAAGCGTCTGGTCGCGTTCAATGAGAACTATCACGGCTAGACCAATGAATCAAAGCAATTTATTAAAGCAACAGGCACACAGGTTCTTTGGATTACCGGCGATAAATTCACTGACTGCAAGGCACATGCAAATACCAAAGCATGGGTAACACAGATGCATCAAAAGACATAAAGCGACTCTATATAGAGGTTTCTAAGTTTCCCAGGGAGGCACTTGGTATAACCAAGTGTTAGATTCTTACCCAAAGGCGTCCCGATGGGGGGAAGAGAGGCTCAGCCCGTCGACTGATCCCAGAAGTCAGAGTGGTACGCGATGGTATCTTCCCTAACATCCCCTCTCTCTTAGGCTAATTTATACTATTTTTTACCTTTCAGGTGGAGCTTGAGTGACTCTAGTCATACATACTGTGTTATGATTGGTGTAAAACTTTCTCGCTTTGCTTTAAAGGTATAGGCTAGGAAAAATTCAAAGCGCAAGCTCAGTGAGGAGTGGTCGCACCTTAGAGGCGGGTAGGTTTTGGGATGGAGGTGTGTTTTGGTATTATAATGATATTATAATGAGCAAAGTTTACCAAAGGGCAGCATTTTGTCAAAAACATGACAGGTTGTTGGCCCAGGGTCTCATATTATACCCTTTCCTATTGTCCTTCTTCATTCATCCATCGTTTGCCAAGTTCTCGCAGTGTTCCATTATACTGCACTCTGTTCCTTTGGTAAGTACATCTACAATAAATTGTTTGCCATGTTCTGGCACAATCAGGACTATACAGGGACTAAAAGCAGCAGCAATAAGGCGACAAATGCTTCGCCTTTTCATGTCCGTAGATAGACCAAGTCTCCGGGCTTGACGGAGTGTACTGGGGAATCCAAGGGCACAGGAGCTGCCCGGCTGGGCAGAAGGCTTCACAGCAGTCCCATCTGGGGTGCCACACAGAGCCTGGCCGCGGTGTCTCCACACCGCTCCACCCTCCGGGCAGTTCCTCTTAGAGCCAACACACCAAGTTCCCCTGGTGTTGCCAGCGTCTAAGGTTGCAGGCCCAGGGAACTTCCATGAAATGGATTCCTTGCATGCCAGCTGCACTCCACCCTGGAGGCTTCTTCAGTGCTGTGCCTTTCCTAAAATCGTGAATCTACGTTTGATCTCTAAATCACCTCCAGCAATTACTCCACAGGGGGCAGGTCTACTACGAAGTCCATGGACTGTGGCCTGTACTGTGGGCCACCGGTAGGTCCAGGTAATCAGGTGTTGTATCTTCCAGCAGCCCACGCATCTGGCTGCAGGTACATGGTGGCACTGATGGAGAACCTGTACTTGCAGCAGTCTCTGCAGGATGTACAGCTTCTTCCCCCAATACAGGCAGCTGTCCTGTTTTTGCAGGCTAAGTTAGGCTGTGCCAGCACAATGCTTTGCTAGAAGTGCGCCATTTGCAGTGGTTTCTCTAACTACTGCAGTGAGCTCATCCTCTGCTGTGGTGGTGACGAAGCGTCCGAGTCCCCTTCCATGACAAGGCATTGGCCTTGCCTTCTGCTGCCCCGGACATTAGGTGAAAATGAAGTGAAAGTGCAAAAAGAAAGAGGCCTAGAGGGCAAGGCTGGGAGAGAGACACGTCATCCCTCAGTAGCATTCCAGGCTATGGTGGTCGGTCAGCAACACTGTCGGGTCTTTGCCCCTGTCCTGGTTTCGGCTGGGATAGAGTTAATTTTCTTCCTAGTAGCAGGCATAGTGCTGTGTTTGGATTTAGGATGAGAATAATGTTGATAACACACTGATGTTTTAGTTGTTGCTAAGTAGTGCTTACACTAGTCAAGGACTTTGCAGCTTCTCATGCCCTGCCAGCGAGAAGCTGGGAGGGGGCACAGCCAGGATAGTTGATCCAAACTGACCAAAGGGATATTCCATACCATATGACGCCATGATCAGTATATAAGCTGCGGGGAGTTGGCTGGGGGCAGCGATTGCTGCTCGGGGACTGGTTGGGCATCGGTCGGTGGGTGGTGAGCGGTTGCATCGTGCATCGCTTGCTCTGTACATTATTATTATTATTATTATTATTACTACTACTACTACTACTACTACTACCTACTATTAATATTTTACTTTATTTCAATTATTAAACTGTCTGATTCTCTCCCCCATCCCAGCGGGGCAGGGGGAGGTGAGCGAGCGGTTGTGTGATGCTTAGTTGCTGGCTAGGGTTAAACCACGACAGCCCCCTTTGAGGAGGTGAAAGGCAGCTTTGATTGCCAGGAGCAACTCGTCCCAGATGTTGTAATTCGTCTCAGTGGGAGCGAGCTGCTGAGAGAAAAAGGCACAGGGGTGGAGCTCCCGCTTAGGGCTGACCTTCTGAGAGAGGATGACCCCTATGTCTCCGTCTAAGGCATCCACTTCTACAATGAAAGGCCATCTGGGTAGTCTAGGAATGGAGCTGTAGTGAATGCCCGTTTCAATTTCTTAAAGGAGCATTTCTTGAGTTTGGCATAGAGATGCTTCTGTCGCAAGTCACTCGAGACTTCCTGCATGTAGTCTACGTGAGCCTCTTGAGTGGTTGAAAAAGTCAAGATGTCATCCAGGTATGCCACGACAGAGTTATCAAGCAAGTCCTCAGGACATCATTTATAAATGTTGGAAGGTGGTTGGACCATTGCAGAGACCAAATGGCATCACAAGATACTCGTAGTGTCTGTACCTGGTGTGGAAAGCAGTTTTCCACTTGTCCCCTGCTGGATTTTGAGCAAGTTGTAGGACCCTCTCAGGTCCAGCTTTGTGAACCAACGAGCCTCCTGCAGACGTACCAAGAGCTTCAGGATGAGAGGAGGAGGGTGACGGTTTTTAACCATTGTATCATTCAACCCCCTGCATTCTATGCAGGGCAGAAACCTCCATCATTCTTTTTGCTGAAAAATATGGGGGCCCCAGCGGGGGAGATGGAGGGGACAGATGAACCCGCATGCCAGATTGTCCTCAAGAGCTGCTAATTCCAGGCATAGATGCACCTGAAAGGCTCCTCCTGTCCTAGGATCAGGTCAATGGGACGGTCATGCGGGCAATAGGGCAGTAGTGTTTCCACCCCCTTCTTCTCAAAGACATCTGCAAAGCCACTGTACTCATCTAGGAACATTGTTGGGAGTGAGGGATCCAGTGACTGAGGCAGAGGTATGTTCAACCCAGATAACTGCTCACATGATGTAGAGCCAGGAACATGGGAGTCTCTGGGTCAAGGAGTCATCGCAGTCTAGGCCATCCTGAGAGCCAGGATATTATTAATGCTGCGTGGCTAATTTCTGTTGGATAAGCAGTACAGATTAGCTGTATCTCACTAATAAATCCCCATACCCTCACCTAATGCCCATTGAAGGGTTTGGGGAGGTGGAGGGCAGGGGCAGGCTGTGACCTGCCTCTGCATGCTGATTACAGCTTCCTGCAGGGTTTGGAGGTCAGCCTGGAGCTGTGGGGGAGCCATGGGAGCAAGTCCCTGTCCAGCCTGAGAGCCAGACTCCGTGGCACTCAGCTCAGGGCTCAACCAGGCCTGAGCTAACTGTCAAGGAGCAGCAAGAGGAGAACTGCTCCATGAGGGAAGGTGAGCTGAGAACCAAGGTGTGACCGATCACGAACCCCTACAATGGAAGAAGGCTCAGAGAAGATAGGCAAGGGTGATGCGCTCATGAAGCTCAGAAAAGAATGTAGGAAGTGACCACACCTATTGTAAAGGAAGCTGAACTTATCTCAACACAAAGGGGACTGTTTTAGATAAACAGCTGTATCAGTTGAGTGGGCCAACTGGTTATGTAAACGGCCTTCCTAAAATAATCACTAGAGAGTATTATCTTCCTAAGCCAGACAGACGAACATGGGGGAAGTGTATACGTGGCTCAGCCCAACATAGAACATAAAATCTGGACAACCAGCAAGGTGAACTTTGAAGAGAGCAACGGGCTTGAGCTGGCTTCAACCCACGTGTTCCTTCCTGGCAATTGGGGATGCTCAGTGTCATGATGGTGAGCATATAGATATCGGTAACGGGAATCGTGTTTGTATTGTGATCCAACCATATGTTGCAATTGCTATAGTGTGTTTGTGTTGTGATTTCAGTATGTTGCTGTATCACTCTGCTAAATCAAAAATCCCATGTAACGTCAAATACCTACAGGTAAGTAAAGCTGATATTAAACATTAAACCCTCCTCATGTGGAATAGCTAAAAGAACCTGGTCAGAGAGTATTGGACTCTGACACAAGGGCAACCACAGCGCAGGCAGGGGCAGTGACCTAACCAAAAAGAGCACAGCACCACAGTATCTGAGCAGGTGAGCAGAGCAGGGGTGGTGATAGCAGCAGGTTCCATCAACAGTCCAACGATCATCAGACACGGGTAAGGTACAAGTCAGGTCTGAGGTCAATCTGGGAAGTCCAATCAACGTGTCAGGAATGACAAGGGACAGGACTGGAGACAAGTATACCAACAACATAGCTCAGGCAAGGACACGTAGTCT